>NW_024412434.1:6268793-6331723 GCF_014898765.1 Herpailurus yagouaroundi | reverse complement strand
ACACACACACACACACACACACACACACACACACACACACACACACACTGTTCCTTCCCCTCCCTGTCTCCATCTCTGGGCACCACCTTCATGGGATCTGCATTTGAAAGAGTGAAGGACAAGGCAGGTGGGCTTCTATTCCTTTTCTTCCCCAATTCTCTCACTATTCCAGTCAATCTACACAAGCCTGGAAAATGGCACAATACTTATTAGGATACAATACTATGCCCTTCTCTAAACAAGGAAAAAAAACCTTACAAGGGAAAACCAAGACAAGACAATAATGAAATTTAAAGCTAAAAAAGTAAATGGACAAAGATGTGTATCTTGTTTTCACATTTTGAGTTCAAAGTTTAATAGCAACTTTTGAGAAACTGTATTTTTTCAGTGAATCAATAAGCTGTATACCCCATTAGAGCCATCTGAAGTCAGATAAAGCAAGTAGGGACCCTAAACCAATTTCAATAACTGGCAAAGTTAAAATAAAACTTTTAGAGAGGCAAAAGCTTTTACATTTAATCTTAATATTGAGAAGGGAGTGAAAAAAAATACTCCATAATAAAGATACGGCAAACTGCTGGAAGCTTTAAGTCCTACAACAGCTGTATCATTCCAGGGCTCATATCCACCACGTTCTTCCAGAAGCTCCAGGGGAATCTGAGCGCTTTGGGAGACGGAGTTGTTGATTCGGGGATGCCATTTTTTTGAGTCATGAACCACACCCAGGACTTTGGAGATGTGTCACCAAGTTCACCAGAACTGGTGATATCTGGGTCTTTGGAGAAGCAAACTTTCTTGGTGCTTCATATGCTTTTTTAAAACGCTTTAAGCCAAATGCTATATTGATTTGATTAAAATTCATTCCTGAAACTTCATTTTCAAAGAAAACGTATTATCTTTTTTGAATTTTGACGAGGTCTTCCTGGCATAGTTTATTTAATAAGGGTATGTGATTGAGAGACTTCCTTGGAATGAGGGTCATCCCCCCAGCCATGAGTGGGAAAGTGAAGGAAAAGGCTTTTTAACTTTTGGATAATATTTTATTTGGATAAAATTTAAAACTGATAAAAAAAAAAAGTTACTGTGATAGGGCACTGTCATCTACTCCTTACCAAAGCCACCAACTGTTGGCACTTTCTGGCTGCCCCCACTCATGTTTCCTTTCCTCCCTCAACCCCAGCCCCCACTGCTGACTTCCTCCTGTCCCCTTCTGTCTCCTATACATATACATGATATAGATAGATAGATAGATAGATAGATAGATAGATAGATAGATAGATAGTTTGGGGTACCCTAACACTATATACTGAGTCGCTTATAAACAGAAATTGATTTCTCACAGTTCTGGAAGCTGAAAGTTCAAGATCAAGGTGTCCGTAGATTCAGTGTCTACTGAGAGCCCTCTTGCTGGTTCTTGGACGACCATCTGCTCCTCACATGGTGGAAGGGGCGGGGGGCTCTGTGGGGTGTCCTTTATGAGGGCATTACTCCTCTTCAGGAGGGCTCCACCTTCATGACCTAACTCCTCCCAAAGGCCTCACCTCCTAATACGTCACACGGGGGCTTAGGTTTCAATGTATGAGATTTGGGGGCATATACTCAGTCTGGCTTACTTCCGTAACCACAGTAATGTGATCCAGATGAGGACATTCAACACTGATGCAATGTTTAATCCACAGCCCATTTCCAACTGTGTCCATTCCCCCCCCCACCCTTCCACCCCAACCGTGTCCCTTTTAGCCCCCACCCCACCCCGCCTAGGATCCAAGCCAGGATCAGGCATTGCTTTTAGTTGTCCTATCTCTTCAGGAAAAGGGTGTGGGTTTTTTTTAACCTAAATTACCAAGGATCTCAAAATCCCTTCTGGCAGTGATTGCTCTGTAGAAGACGTCTGTAAAAGATTCACAAACTAGATGTTGGACAAGTCCATGTTCATGGCTGAAACCATATGTTGTCAGGGCAGATGTGGTTTTATGTACATCTTTTCTGGACAGGAGGGAAGGAACCGTGTCCTGCATCAACCTCCATCATTCCAGTGTTTTAGGAGGATGAACTGTGCCCATCTCTGCTTTCTTGCCGAATGAATCTGGAAGTTATTTTCTGCTGGTCAGCTAACGGAAGCTAATTGGCCACAGTGGGACGGGCTGTGTGGAGGGACGGAATCTGACATACTGCCCCTCGGGGGTCTCCCGGTTTTCCCACAAGGGAAGAGTTGCTGGGGAGACTGCCAGCAGAGGCTAAGGCAAGCTTATCTGTAGCTTACAAGCAAAGGCCCCGGCAGGATAGGGCACACCTCGGGTCTGAGAAAAGGCTGAGGTGAAAGCAAATGCACAAAGCCAGGAGGCCACGCCAGTGTTAGAACCCCTGCCGTGGGAGCCATCCTGGGGCGGACAGCCAGCGAGGGAAGCTCCTTTCTGCTTAGGAGGAGGCTTTTCCTCTCTGCCCTCCTCAACACTCGCTCCCACAGCACCTGCCCCTGCCCCTGCTTCTCTCCCCGGCCCGTGCCCCCTGCCACTGGATACATTTCCAATTTTATCAAAACAAATTGTCAAAAAAATTTAAAGACACCCCTCTTGAACTTTCCCACTCATGATTTGCGCAAGGGCCCCGATTCCAAGTCGCTGTCGGAGAGGGGTTTGGTAGTGAGAGGAGAGCATCACGGAGGAGGAGAAGGGAAGGCAAACTCTGTCCTACCACCACCGAAGGCCTCCCGCCCCAGTGTCCCCCACCACCATCATCCACACCCTCTGTGCCTGGCCGACCCCTTCCCCTGCACTGGCCCCGAGTGTCCTGAGCCCAGCCTTCTGCTTCTTCCCTTCCTCTCAGCCCACCCCTCTCTGGAGACCCCTCTCCTGGCCTCCCTCGGTCCCCCTAAGCCTCTTTCCCCCAGACCAAATGAGTCCAGTGGCTTAGAAACTAAAGAGGCAGGTATCTTTCAGTTAGAAGCTTTTGAAAATATTTTTTAGGTGGAAGTGTTTTTCTATATGTAGATTATGTCTAGAGTACAATGTATCCTCAATGTCAGATATACGAGGGCCTAAAAGTCCCTTTCATGGGCTGAACTGCCTAGCTGCCCATGTAACATAGTTGTCTCAGAAAAAGCATGCTGTGTTCCAGAAAACCCTCTTGTAGCGTACTTTATTCCTAATCAGCTTTCTCTCCTTCATAATTGACCGTGTTCTTCTGGATTGACCATGTGTTTTGTAACTATATAGGGATAAAATTTCCTAATCAGCCAAGTTTAGCTAGGTAAAACATACGAACTTTATAATTGTTTTAATGTTTATTTTTGAGAGAGAGAGAGAGAGAGAGAGAGAGAGAGAGACAGAGTGTGAGTGGGGGAGGGGCAGAGAGACAGGGAGACACAGAATCCGAAGCAGGCTCCAGGCTCTGACTGGTCACAGAGCCCGGTGCGGGGCTCGAACTCGCATGAGATAATGACCTGAGCCCAAGTCGGACGCTTAACCAAACTGACTGAGCCACCTATGCGGCCCAGAACAGAGCAACTTTAAAACCCTGTGAAGTTCGTGGCATGAAGACAGTCTATTTTTGTTGATTTTTCCCAAGTATCATTTTGGTGTTCCAGTATTCCAAACAAATGAGTGGAAAAAAAAAAAAAAAGAAAAAAGAAAAATCACAGTTTTAACCTAAATTTTCATTGTTCTTGATGGCGATCTCTGACCCAAGCTGGAAGTAGGGAAGCCAAACCTGTTTCCAATAGAACAGTGACAGACGTCTGTGGAGAGTGTAGCCCTCCTGTTTGTTTGCCTGACTTTCGGCTCACGCGATGCCACCTGCTAAAATTCACGTCTCTGTCATTTTCCTCTCCCCTTTCCTCCCCGGTACACTTTACAAACAGCGGGTCACAGAAAGTCGGGAGAGCCAGATGACTATCGAAGAGAGGAAGCACCTCATCACTGTGAGAGAAGAAGCCTGGAAGACCAAAGGCAAGGGAGCAGCCAACGACTCCACCCAGTTCACGGTGGCCGGCAGGATGGTGAAGAAAGGTCAGAGCGGGGGGAGGGGTGGACATGCTCCGCGTGTGCGCGTAGGTTCGGGTGTGCATCAACCCTCAGCTTGTGCTCTGTGTTGAAGAGTCTCTTATGGTTTGCCTCCCTCTCTGTTTTAAACTATATTTTCCCCTTCCCTTTCCCCTGTGGTCTCCTGTTAAGTTTCTCACATTCCACATCCTAGTGAAAACATGATATCTGTCTTTTCTCTGGCTGACTTGTTGGTGTCATCTAAATTTACATGTCCTCCCTCCTAAGGAAAAACCCTGGTCTTTAGTTGGGATAGAGATGTCCCACTGCTAGGAGCTCTTGTGCGGCTGCCTGAACGGATGGCAGGGGGCGCCCCGACGGTGCAGAGGGCCAGGTTTCCAGGAGTTGGGGCCCCTCTGCTCCCTTCAGCATTCGTGATCTCTGTGCTAAGGGACTCTTCCCTCTCCTGTGCATCCTGTTAGTAGGTGATGGCGAGCTGCACCTGTACTGCCTGTGATACCAACTTTTACTTTATTATCTCTCAAGAACGTTTGCTTCCTCGCTGATAGAAACCTTCAGCAGGTCGGGTTATCGAAGTAAATTTTTAAATTTTTATTGACATCATCAAGCAAATACAGGCACCTGCCGAGAAATACTTTCAGAATATCACCTAAGACTGAAACTTTAAACTACATTGCAGTATTTATGCTGTTCCACATCCCTCTCCAGCTAACAGGAGGAAGGAGCAAAGCAATTCATTCATTCATTTTTCCTTGTAAGCGACAGGCACCTAGTTACGTATTCTCCAGATGTGGTTCTCTGAGGGGTGCTAAAAGGGCAATGTCATCTGATGATTTCATATTTATTACAAGTGAATACTGTGAACATTAACATTTCATTCTGTTCTTGGTAAATGCACTGGTTCCTTTCCTTATCAATCCCTTCTACCTAGGCGAGGAACAAAGTGCTCATCTTTGCCTTTATTAAGGTTTCTTGTCCCAACCAGATACCTTCTCTGTGCTGGAATCTCTTTCTTTCATCCTTTACACCATACACACACACACACACACACACACACACACACACACACACATATGTACATATGTGTGTGTATATATGTATAGTTTATCTTGGAGCTAGTTATATATTTTATATATATTATATATATATATATATATTTTTTTTTTTTTTTTTTGAGCTAGAGTTAGAGTGGGGAAGGGGCAGAGAGAGAGAGAATCCTAAGCAGGCTCCATACTGCCAGTGCAGAGCCCAATGTGGGGCTTGAACTCACAAACCATGAGATCATGACCTGAGCCGAAGTTGGATGCTTAACCGGCTGAGCCACCCAGGTGCCCCACCTTTACACTCTTAAAAGATTCCCCACTCTGCTTCTTGGTAAATAGATGTGAAAGCATATCGCTAGTTCCCAGCCACACCCCAGATGGATGTGACCCTTCAACAATCATAAATCAATTTAAGTGTAACCTCTTCTGTGTCTTTCTTCTAAAAGGTTAGCACTCCTTGGGCTATTGCTCAATAAAATCACACTCCGAAGGATGCCGCAAAGGCCACACTGCCCCCACCGCATCCCCGCCTGCGGGAAAACTCCAGTGTGAGGGGCCACGAGCCCGCTACTGTGACACGGCCCTTTCTCCACTTCTTCTATGGGACATGGTGCAGATATACTTCCTCTTGAACCACCTCCACCGCCTCAAAGGGGCTTCAGAACCCACCACTCCGT
The DNA here is from genome assembly GCF_014898765.1 of Herpailurus yagouaroundi. NCBI lineage: Eukaryota > Metazoa > Chordata > Mammalia > Carnivora > Felidae > Herpailurus > Herpailurus yagouaroundi. The sequence continues at coordinate 6,326,002 of NW_024412434.1, read as the reverse complement.
TTGTTCAAGTATATTCTGATGCCTCTTGTACACTCTTATTCCATTTACAGATTATGGGCATATGTTCTCACATGTCCTCATTGTAGTAGCTTCTCACCTATTCTAGTCCCTAGAAACTATAAAATTCTATCCACATTTGCAGTGGTCCTACATAGTCATGGCACCTGCCGAATGCACGCGTGCGTGCACATTCGCGCATGTGTGTAAGTTCTAGAAGTGTAAAATCTACATTGGGACTAATAGCCAGCAGGGTCCTGGGAATCTCCAGAAATGATCCAGAGATACTAAATCGCCCCTTTGATGTTCTACAGGTTTGGCATCACCCACTGCCATAACTCCAGTGGCATCTCCTATTTGCAATAAAACGAGGGGCACCACGCCAGTGTCTAAACCCTTGGAAGGTAAGTCACTGAGGTACCCAGTTGGACCGGTGGGTCTCAGATCAGAAGAGTGTGAGTTGCACCTCTCATGGATGGTTTCCACTTGCCTAGATATCGAAGCCAGACCAGACATGCAGTTGGAATCGGACCTGAAGTTGGACAGACTGGAAACCTTTCTAAGAAGGCTGAATAACAAAGGTACATACCAGAAGCTGGAGGGAAGCTTCGGTTTTCATGCTTAGAGCGCTCTGTGGTGCAGATTTCAATGAGCAGCTAAGGAAACCTAAAAAAAAAAAAACAAAAAAAAAAACCCTGCTCCTCTCTCAAAATCTCCAAATCACAAATCTGATTGCTTCTTCTTCTCAGCTAAATTGTCTTCTTTCGACTTGACTTCATCAATTAATAGCGAAAGCATGATCTTTCTTATGATGTTAAAAAGGAAGTCAAGAATGATTGGGTTACCAAGGTCTGATTCACTTCATAATGTACTAGATTGGGGACCCCCAATAAGGTTGGCTTCTGAGTCTCAATCTTTGGGATGTCATCCAGTCAGGACTGTGAACTTGGTAATGTGGCTCTTATACTTGAAAGCAGGTATTACACAAAATCGACATGATCTTAGGCCTGATGGAATTTAAATAGTATATATCAGTTTCTAATAAGGTAGCAGCTGACATATCTTATTGCAAGTGATTTCTGCATAAATGTTGAATATTTCAATACAGAAGTTCATGAAGTATACAAAGTAAAAGCATAATATGCAGAAATAGCCTCATCTCTTAATAAAAATGTCCAGTACTTGAAACTGATCAAATACTAAGCACTAGGAGTCACTACTATTGACAGTGACTCCCTAATAGGTTGGAAATAATACAGAAAAGCACTTTATACCAGAAACATAAAAGTGTAAGGTAATAACTAAACTGGCAAGGCAAGACATTCAAACAACTCAAAGCTTACTATGTATCTGTGACTGTGATCTAGCCCAGGGGTCAGTAAACTAATCCAGCTTTCCACCTGTTTTTGTTCCTGAAGTTTTATTGGAATGAAAGCATGCTCATTTGTTCATGTATTGTCAGCAGTCACTTTTGCACAGCAGAGCTGATGCATGCAACACATCATATAGCCTCCCATGCAGAGCCAGAAATATTTACTACGTGACCCTTTACAGAAAAAGTTTTTACTGATTCCTGATCTAGAATTAGGCCGAGGCTGGCTCTGCCTCCAGTAGCAAAAGGAACAAGTACCTGCCTCCTACCGCTCTCATGGTGCCAGCTGTTTTCAGACGAGAAGTCCTCTCACAACAAGTCCAATAAGGCCCAGGAAGCATCCACAGAGCCCTGGGCATCACTACCATGTTTCTCCACTCCTGGAACGTGGGTGGGGGGAATCATTTTTAAGCTATCGGGAGGCGTAGTTGGAGTAGTGTTTTTACACGAATCTGACGTCATTTATTTGCTGCACTTGTTCATAGTTGGTGGGATGCAGGAAACTGTACTCACAGTCACCGGCAAATCTGTTAAAGAGGTGATGAAGTTGGACGATGACGAAACTTTTGCCAGGTTTTACCGCAGCATGGACTACACTCTACCGAGAAGCCCCGTGGAGCTGGACGAGGACTTCGATGTCATTTTCGACCCTTACGCCCCTAAGTGAGTTATTTTAGTTTCTATCTTTCACCCACAGAGATCGGATTCCTACCTCGGCCTTCACACAGCACTTCCACGAGGGTCTTCTCTCACTGTATCTCCTTCTACGACTAGAACTCATTACAGCCAAATTATTATTCTCCAGAGCCAGCCATGTGGCACCGTGGGGTAGGGAAAACACGGGCGCTCCAGAGTGAATGTGCGCCCAGGCAGGAGATCTGGCATACACAGTGTGTGCCACACATGTTTGCTCTGGCCCGTTAAAAATAATCTCACTGGATTTGTTACATAACTGATTCTTGTTTTGCCGATTTTTAGATACTGCCCCCACCCCTCAATTTAGCAAAGATTTCTATACCTTTCACTTACTCCTCGCTCTGAAAAAATTTTGGATCACATGGGCTCAAACTCATACAACTAACTAGAACATCAGTAAAGCGTGTTATTTAACTTACAATAATTTATGAAATTAATAGGCCCGACAGTCTTCTCTCTGATGTCCAAGGGTCTCTTTTCACACAGGATCATGGCTAACGCACCTCAGGAAAGCAGGTGTGGTGTTAGGATTCCTTCACTGCAGGTGCCGGAAAGAAGCCCAAGTCAAACTGACTGTGGCAAAAGAAAGGTGTGGAGGGATTTACGGGTTCACTCGCTGAAAAGTGCAGGTGTGAATTCGGGTTCCAGAGGCTCCTCAGAAGGAAGTCTCTCTCTTTTCCATTTTCCGTGGGGCTGCTTTGCTCCAGCCAAGCTATCACCGCGTTGCGGGAGTTGCCCACCCCAGCTGTGGAATTTTCGGCTCCGTGGCCACCCCAGCATAGGCTGCTTCTCTTCCCAGTTGTTCCTTCCAGCACAGGTTCCAGGCTTGATTTTCTAGGGTCTGAGCCCAGCCCTACAGCGGTCATTGTGGCTAAGGGACGGGAAGATGCCAGGTGCCCCAGAGCTGGTCTCTGGATGCCCTTCAGAGCCAGAGCCAGAGTCCAGGTACTCTTATCGGAAACCAGGGACCATATATGCTGGCCAGGCTAAGCCCACAGCTACCGACCACATCTGTCTCTTCCCCACAGATTGTCAGAGTGACAGTCTCTTCTAGAAGTCTGTGTGGTTATCCTACATTTTTCCTTAAGCTGCTCCTGATGCATTTGTTGCATATTTCCGTTTTGTCAGTTTTTTTCTATCTTAAGAAAAAAACGAACAGGGGCACATGGGTAGTTCAGTAGTTGGGTCGACTCTTAATTTCATATCAGGTCACGATCTCACGGTTCATGGGTTCGAGCCCCATGTCGGGCTCTGCGCTGGCAGCTCAGAGCCTGCGTGGGATTCTCTCTCCCTCTCTCTTTGTCCCTCCCCCACTCACGCACACATCTGCGTTCTCTCTCTCTCTCTCTCTCTCTGTCTCTCTGTCTCTCAAAATAAATGAGCTTAAACATTTTTTTAAATGAAGAATTTTCCATTTCCCACCTTTAAATGATATTTTATGTATTTGCACACATGGCTATGTAACCATTTCTCATCTTCTCCCATCCCAAATGTCACTGCTTAAGTCATTATATATAAACATATGTACATCTACGTTTATGCACACACACACAGAAGACGATATTATATATTATACGATAGCACAGAGACCGTGCAGTTCGAAGTCGAGAGCAGCAGCAGAATCTGTTAGGAAACCGTGTGACTGGCCCACCCACCTCCCCGTGTCTGCTCTGCCCCAGAGAGCTGAGTGTGTGTATGGCGGTTACAGTTGGTTTCGTGGGCTTACTTTATTTCAACATACTCTTCAAAGTTGTGGTTATTTTTCAGAAAGGCGCAAAGGGCTGAGAGGAGGCTAGTTAAGGGGGGGGGGGGTTTCATAAGGAAACTGGAAAACTGTTGTGTCAAGAGAAAGTTTAGTATGGAGGAAAGAGAATCAAGTCGAGAAGCAAGGGCTGGCTGTAAATCCCTGAAGGGCTCGCCAGGGACAGAAGTACATATGTGTAATATTCCAACAGGAATATTAGGAAGAGTCCGTGGGTTTGAAGAGGGTGGGGAAGAACTTCCCACCCTCCAGAGCCATCGAGTAATGGAATGAGTTGCCCCATGAGGCACCAGACGTGCCCCCAGGCAGAGACCACAGGGCGTGGTGTGGGGAGAGCCTCTGGGATTTTGGATCAATCTCCATCTCCAAGATTCTGTCTCCATGTCGGGGAGTGGCGGGCAGGAGGGGGAGTTGTAAGACTTACAACAAAATCAGGAAGTGACATTGCAGAGACCGTCGCTTCGGGTCAGAGACCCCCAAATAAACCAGGTGTGGATGATATGCAGACCGAGGTCACAGCTCCACTTTGCTCCCCAGGTTGACCTCCTCTGTGGCCGAGCACAAGCGCGCAGTAAGGCCCAAGCGCCGGGTTCAGGCTTCCAAAAATCCGTTGAAAATGCTGGCAGCCAGAGAAGATCTCCTTCAGGAATACACGGAGCAGAGATTAAACGTTGCCTTCATGGAGTCAAAGCGGATGAAAGTAGAAAAGAGTGAGTATGTGGAACCACCACCCTACCCCTGCTTCGGAACTGGTGATTAGGTGATTTGAATCCTCTCTTTCTGCCTTGCTAAGGCCAATAATGTGCTCAAAAGACACTCGTCACATAAAAATGAGTAAGTTTGCACACACATGTGCTGTGCACACCTGCCTGGAATTTAAAGGCTTTTCCCAGAAATTCTAACAGCGTGGAGCATCTGTTCCCTTGGTTAACTTAAATTATCCTGCTTGGTTGACTTTTCTTTCAAGAGATTGGAAAAGGACGTTTCTGGGCTTTGTAATTGAACCCATTTTCAGCTCTGCAGAGCCCAAACATGGTCACCCCCCACTTAATCTTGCTCAAGAGCAAATCATTTGATCTCTCGTGAGAAAACATCCCAAACTGCTGCTTTTCCTGATCCTAGATTTTCATATTATTAAACGCATAAAACAATGCTTTCCAGATTGCTTCTGTCAGGAGCCTCGGACCTGGGGATGTGAGTTGGGTAGCGCCGGGGCTTGGGGGTGGAGGCAGTGAATGGGAGGGAGGAGAGAGCTCCACGCTCCGCTTTGCTCAGCCTGGTAACATGGGCTTCCATAGTTCTGAAACAGTGGTTTTCTTGGTGGAGCTAATGGCATACACAGTCTTGCCAGTTTGAATATTCTCGCTATAATTGTTATTTTCCTTCAGCACTCATGAACCTACTTCCTAAAGTTTTTCTTAGAGACTCAGTATTTACACAAAAGGGTTGAGTCTTTTCGTTGTAACTGATTGACTAAGAGAACATATGTCAAAACCGCGATGCCATACGAATTGTCAAGTAGCGTGAGAAAGAGCCTAATCCCAGCAAAACAATTTGCTGAATTTCTCTCTAGCACATACGCTTTTTTTTTTTTTTTTTTTAAACAATCGGTTAAAGAAATAAAGGCTTGCTGGCACAAACTTTAGGTACGTTTCCTCTACCTCCACTCTCGGGGGCTTGGGGATAGCTTTGTGACGATAGACACATGTCACGTACACATCTGTTGGTGCCATGGAAAACCCAGCATCTTGTTATTACGGTCTTAATCCTGGGGTGGAAGACCTCAGGAGATCAGCTAATTGATCATTTTGCCTCCAGGAGAAAGATTAGGACTAAGCCATCCCTACAGAGTGCCTATGTATAGAGACTTTTGTTAAAATACGTCTCGTGGTTTTCCTTGGGGTGCATTTGCATTAACATCTAAAGATTGTCAGGAGTTATAACAGCTTTCAGTGGAAGTGCAACACACGAGTCCAGCTCCTGATTTTATAGTACAGCAGTTGGTCCACGTTGTCTCTCAATTCTTGTCTCTCTGCAAGGCGAGGTGCGACGTGTGTCTACTCCAATACAGGGTTAAACCCTGGTACGGTGCCTCAACACCCAACTGCATAGGCAACCAAACCCGGGCACGTTCTCCCCCGCAGGATTAAGTTTCAAAGAGAAAGGTAGTCGGTTCTGAATCTCTGATTGTAAACATTGACGTTTCACCTGCCCATCTTGCTCCCCCACGCCCCACCCCCACACTGTTTCCTTATTCAACCCTCCCAGTGTCCTCCAACTCCAACTTCTCAGAAGTCACCCTGGCAGGTTTAGCCAGTAAAGAAAACTTCAGCAACGTCAGCCTGCGGAGCGTCAACCTGACCGAACAGAATTCCAACAACAGCGCGGTGCCCTACAAGAAGCTGATGCTGTTACAGATTAAAGGTATTTAAGAGCAGCACAGAGGAGGGGTGCCTGGGTGGCTCAGTCAGGTGAGCGTCCGGCTTCCGCTCAGGTCACGATCTCACAGTTCGTGAGTTCGAGCCCCGCGTCAGGCGCTGTGCTGACAGCCCGGAGCCTGGAGCCTGCTTCGGATTCCGTGTCTACCTCTCTCTCTGCTCCTCCCCTGCTCACACTTTGTCTCTCTCTCTCAAAAATAAAGGTAAAAAAAAAAATTTAAAAATCACTTAAAAAAAATAAATAAATGAATAAAAGCAGCACAGAGGAATCGCACGTTGACTAGGGGTTTTAGTCTGGTGACGTCAGGAGTCCTGACCGTAAGCAGAAGGGAACGCGTGCTCTTTGAGGTCCTCAAAATTCCTTGAGGTGCGAGATACTCTGTCCACTGAGACTTCGAGAGGTTAGTGACCTGGTTGGGGTCACAGCCGCTGTCGAGTAGCAGGGCTGGATTTGCCCCCAGGTCTCTCCCATTCTAGAAGCTCAGCTTCTGCTGCTGCCTCCCCTAGCCCCGTGAGCCCCGCCTCCGCACTGTCACGCAGCTCCAGATGCCCCTTCAGCCTTCGTGGTGGCTCTCTCCACTCAGTTCTCCTGGCTGAGGTAAGCAACATCAGCGTGGGCCAGAAGGAGAGACACAGGTTCTTGGAGAAGGAATCCAGGGACAGCAGAGGCAAGTGAGGGCGACCAGGATTCCACTCCAACACCCCCTCTGTCACTGGCAAGGGAGACAACCAGAGAAGCTGCAGGCTAGGAGGAGAGACAATTACTGCTAGAGTAATCAGCGAGGGGAGGATGGACAAAATACCCTTCACTGAGGGTGTCCCGTGTGTTTCTGCACCGGCCTTTTCAGTGCATTCGGAGGACATGCCACAAGCACAAATAACCCTCTTTTCCCAAGTTCTGACCCAGAGACAGCACTGTCCGTGTGACTGTGGAAAGGTCTAAATCAACGGCCACTCAGGAGAAGGTGTGGAAAGCAGCACAAAGCAGTGCTTCCCTCCTAGCTGATCCCCACTAAGACTGCCCTCGGTGTGGCACGAAAGCCCCCAGGAGGAAGATGCTGTGTGAAGGCATGTCCTCACCTGCAGCACGGCTGGCAGAGGGTATGAAATGTAGGAGGTGGGCCATGCCAAGAGAAAGAGACGGGGAGAGGAGTTACAGAGGGAAAAGGAACATGTTTGCTAACTTTCCTGGAGGAGGGAACTTGGTTAATCCACACACTTGCTGTAAAAGGACGCCAGCGGGTGTCCTAACACTGGCAAGGGAGAGTAACCTGTAAGGCCAACATTCGAAGCCCCCTTCCACCAGCCCGCATCACGGAACTGGTATTGGTAGACAAGAGTCTTTAGAATTGCAAAAGTCTGTAGCGGAGGTGCTTCCTGGTCCTTCCTGTGGCTTGGAGAGGTCTCCTGTCTGGGAAGATGGTGACTCTTTGCCTCCCGCCTTACAGGAAGAAGACACGTGCAGACACGACTGGTTGAACCTCGAGCTTCATCGCTCAACAGCGGGGACTGCTTCCTCCTGCTCTCTCCCCAGCACTGCTTCCTGTGGGTAGGAGAGTTTGCAAATGTCATAGAAAAGGCAAAGGTTGGTATCTGAAAAATAAAAACTGTTCCGTTAAGCATCTCCTGTGCACACCCGATAGAATGTTCCACAGTTGCTAGATCATTACAAGGGCTTCTCAGATGCGAAATCGAGTGAGAAGGGATGGGTAGTATTTCTTTTGCCGAATGTCTCTCAAACAAGTAATCATTAGGTATTTGCTTGAGTGGGATGTTTTGAAGGATTCTGGCCCTCCTGCCAGATTTTAAGTCCGATTCCGTGTGAAAGGAACTGGCGTATCACTTCAAAGCCGTTTGTCCCAGGTATCTATGAAATGCTACCTCAGACTTGCTGAATGAGCATCTCCTGGAGAGAAGCCCAGAGAATGGGCATTTATCAAAAACTCCACAAGCCGTCTCTTAGATTTGAAAACAAAGAGCTGTTGCTCTAGAGAATTGTACCCCCCGTACGTTTTCTCCACCTTGCCGAAAATAGCCAACAACCAGAGCCTGCAGCCCCTGTGGTCACCCGGTTTTCCTTGCAGACACACCATTTCTCCCCTCCACCCTAGCCACAGGCTTGCCTACCCAGGTAACTGTGTTCCTCCTTTTTTCCAGGCCTCAGAACTTGCGGGTTTAATTCAGACAAAGAGGGAACTTGGTTGTAGAGCTACTTACATCCAGACTATCGAAGAAGGAATTAATACACACACTCATGCAGCCAAAGACTTCTGGAAGCTTCTGGGTGGCCAAACCAGTTACCAGTGTAAGAGTTTACTGTATTTCAGAGAATCACGAGACTTTTCTTCCCCCCTACTTCGTTCTTCTAAACCAGCCACTTTTCAGGGTAAAATGTCAGACTGTCTTATCGTTCTCCTCCCAAAGCCGCCGGAGACCCAAAAGAAGACGAACTTTATGAGACAGCCATAATTGAAACAAACTGCATTTACCGTCTGATGGATGACAAACTTGTTCCTGATGACGACTACTGGGGGAAAATTCCAAAGTGCTCCCTTCTACAGTCAAAAGAGGTACAGTGCCCGGGCATCACCCTCACTGAGAAACCCTTTGCACGGGGCTGCCCAATAAAATAGATCGTAAGCGCCCGATAGGCGCTGGCCAGTGTTAGTGCCTGTTGTTGAACAGTGACATTTACTTATTTATTTTTAAGTTTTTATTTATTTATTTTGAGAGACAGAACACAAGTCAGGGAGGGGCAGAGAGAGGGAGGAAGAATCCCAAGCAGGATCCGCGCTGTCAGCACAGAGTCCGATGCGACGCTTGAACTCACGAACCCTGGGATCATGACCTGAGCCGAAATAAGAGGCGCTTAACTGACTGAGCTACCCAGGCGCCCTGAAGAGTGGCATATTTTTAAGGGACATTTACTTGTGAATTCAAACCACTGCTGCCATGTTAAATACAAATACAGAATTCAGAATATTGTTCAGAGGGGTCATGGAGCATTGAAGCCTTTTCTGTTTTAGGCAAAATGTAATTTTTTTCCATATTTTCTTTTTGTATTTTTTTCCTTTTGTATCTGTATGAGGTGCTGGATGTTCACTTATTGTGGTCATCATTTCACAGTTTATATAAGTCCAGTCATTATGCCTTATACCTTAAACTTATGCTGTGCCGTATGTCAGTTATATCTCAATATAAACAGGGAATAAAATGTAAATACTCCTTAGCCCTATCTCTTGCTTTTCTATGAACATTATATTTTTGCAGTCTTGAAGTTTCAGGAATAACAGATGCATGTATATATAATTTGGGTTTGCCAAGTGATGTACTAGATTTTTTTCTCTCACGCTGGGAAATATTTACTCAGTACATACATTGTCATTACCCTTCTGTATTGCACATGTTGAGAAAAAAGTGGAAGACACAAAAGAACCTTAAGTTTCATTGAATAGAGGAGTACTAGAAAGGATGTAATCCACACCTAGATGGAGTGTGTGATATATATGGGCATTTAAATGAGAACAAAAATCACAGGGAAGAAATAATCAGGAATAATTTTAAAGAGAAGGTGAAATTGAGCCTGGTTGGGAGTTGAGTAGGATTTGGATGGCTGGACATGAAGGAGGAAATTATTCTAGGAAGAAAGAATAAGCCAAAGGCATGGAAATAAGAAATAGCATTACATTCACGTATTCATTCAGCAAACACTTCGTAAATCTCTACTGTAAACAGAAGTATGATACGGTCTCTCCCTTTGAGGGTGTTGGAACTGAACAGAGGAGAGAAGACCTCACTGGTCCTCAGTGCCTGGCATGTGAGAAGGCCTGTATATATGCTAAGTGAATGAATGAACAAAGGAGGGAGACAAGGAAGAAGAAAAGAAGATAGGAAGTCATAGCCAAATAACTGTTTTTATGAATGAGGGGTGTTACAGAGTTGGAGAGTTCAGGACAAGATAGAAATCCCACCTGCAGGGTAGAGACTAGGGGGAGCAGGGCAGAGCCAGCTGGTCCACCCCTGGATCTTTTTATGTTTGCACTGATGGCTCCATTAGGGTTTGTGTCCTCACCCGCTCAACTCAGTGTCCGCAGAGACCGTGGTTCATCTGGAGCATGGCTTTGACATTAACCACATCTTCTGTGCCGTTTCCCCAGGTACTGGTGTTTGATTTCGGTAGTGAAGTGTATGTGTGGCATGGAAAAGAAGTCACGTTAGCACAACGGAAAATAGCTTTCCAGCTGGCAAAGCATTTATGGAATGGCACCTTTGATTACGAGAACTGTGACATCAACCCCCTGGACCCTGGAGAGTGCAATCCGCTTATTCCCAGGTATTCCGGGCATCTGCTGATGGTGGGGAAGGGCCAGGGGATTCCCATTGTGCTCACCTACTGTGGCTCTCCAAAGGCTTTCCTTTTCATAACTGACTGCAGGCGGTACCCTGTATATTCACAAAAAGAGCATTTCTTTTAGCTCTCGCCTAACTGCAACAGAAATATGGACGCTGCATTCTAGTCTGTGTCTGGAGGCACGCAAATTGTTCCCACCTGCAGTCTTCCAGGTGCTGCCCTGGCAGATGAGTAGCAATTGTTTAAGCAAATTACATGCTGATCTGAAAAGCTTCCCAGGATCTGGAATTCAGCCATGGATCTGAAGGGGCAAAAGCAACATTTTTCCTTCTCATTTCACACCTTTCCAGCGTAGCTTCCACGATTTACCCTTTGTTTGGCAGTAGATGACGTTTATGCCTTTTGGGGGACAGAGAGTGAGGGGGAAGGTGTTGTACTGAAATAATGACTGTAATTTTAATACTTCCTACAGTGTACTGGACTATTTTAAGAAAGTAATTTTGGGGATGCCTGGATGGCTTAGTCGGTTAAGCGTCCAACTTCAGCTCAGGTCATGATCTCATGGCTCCTGAGTTCGAGCCCCTCGTCGGTGCAGAGCCTGCTTCAGATCCTCTGTCCCCGCCTCTCTCTGCCCCTCCCCCGCTCACACTCTCTCAAAAATAAACAAACATTAAAAAAAAATAATTTTGGCAAATCAGCAGAATATGCACAAACTCTAAGAAACACAATCATAAGAAAAATAATTCTTATATGCCAAGGGCTGTTGTTGTTTTTCTTTACTACCGGGGGGGGGGGGGAAGTGCTTTTAAATTATGTGTGCCACATAATTGGTGGCACATCTATTTCTCACCTAACAGCAGAGAGCAAACATTGGGTATCATGCAACTGGGTCTTAATATTTTGCATTGATCTAGTCTACAAGTTGCAACTTCCCTACCTAGTTTTCTTTTAAAATCAAATATTGATTTTATCATTATTATAAAAACAATAAAAAATTATGTCAACGTAGATGAAGTTTTCAAATCCGTTTTAACGAAATGCACATTTAACGTCAAAGTAGTCCTGTAGCAACTGGTGTTTAAAGGAATGAAGCCAAGGTGGCAAAGAGTATTTTATTTGATGTACTAAAAGAAACAATAACGCCAAAGCACAAAATCCATATGATAGATAACATATATAGCAGTGAGATAATCACAGATGTGGGAGTAGATGAGTCAGCGCCTAACCCACTGGTTTTCAACATGTCCCAGATCAGAATCGCCCAAGGAGCTTTACAAAAATGTACGTGCCAGGCCCAGCCCCAAAGATGTGTTCTCAGTTCACGTGGGGTGGGGCTTGTATGTCAGTAGGTCTTAAGAGCTCCTCAAGGGTTGTAAGGCACAGCCAAGATTAAGCACCCAGCCCTTCCTTAGCAGAGGAAGAGGCAGGAAGAAGCTCACCCCCTGGAGCTCTCAGCTTCCCCCGTACCCTGCAACCCACCGCCTCCCCTGCTTGCTCAACTCCCACCAGAAAGAATCCATGTCTAAAGCTGAAAGCAAGTGCTGTCTATAGACATCCTAGCAAGTCTGCAGAGTGGACTCCATACCAAAGATGGTCATTCAGACATTTGCTGTTAAAGGCCACAGCCTTGCAAGGGAGTCCTGAATCCTCCTTAGTTGCCGATACTTGGTTCCTAGAGTCCCGGGAGAGTACGAGGTGGGGGTGTTAGAATGCCGTGGCCTCCCCCGGGCGGTCTCCCTCCGAACGGGCACTCTCCTTGATGTGCCGTGGGGGTGACTTCAGAAGCCATAGTCGTGACGAGACAGGAAGTGCTGGGCAGGGGCGGCAGCAGGCCCCAGAAGCACCGCTCATCAGGCTCGCGGGGTGTACGCAGCCCGGTCTCCGTTCGCAGCCAAAGAGCGTTTTGGAAGGATGGGCGATACCTGCGCGAACCCGCTTCAGCATGTATTTATTTCCTCAATCCTGCCTTCCTCTGCCTGATCAGCGTTCCAAGCAGTTTCAAATTCTGAAATCCTGAGGCCGTAGCAGGAGGCTACGTACCAGGTTGGGCTGTGCCACTTCCTGTTCTGTGTCCTCGTGCTCTCCCTTCCTGCTGTCGTGTCTGGTGGCCTAGAAATAAATATGTGGAAATTCACTCTATGCTCTATGAAAGTATGCTCATTGTAGTAACGGAGGAGAATTTCCTCTGCTCCCGGAGACCGGAGAGCTTCGTTGTAAGAGGACTTAACAGAGAATTCAGGGTGAGCTGCGCCTTCCTCCCATCCATTCGCTAATGAGACAGAAAATTGGGGAGCCCTTGCAGGCGACCGTGAGCACATGACATAGGCAAGGAAGGCACGTGTGTGGCTCCTGCCTTTTCCCAGCTCCCAGTCTGGTGTGCTGCCCCCAGGGGATCCCAAACGCAAGAATCTGCTAGTATGAAAGGAAAGTCCAGACCTGACACGATTCACCCCACGTTCAGGAGCATCGATTCCCTGCGAGGCTGCAGACCGAAAGACTGAAATGTCACTTATCTGACAAAACAGACCATGCGTTCTGTATACCACTAATGTATCATGAGTTGTGTTCACTAGCCACGTGTGTGTGTTTTCCATTCCTTTCCTTTGTTTTCCCATGGCTTAACTTTGGTTCTTCTCCTGTCTACTCCCCCACCCACCCACCTTCGCAGAAAAGGACAGGGGCGGCCCGACTGGGCAATATTCGGGAGACTTACAGAACACAATGAAACCATTTTGTTCAAAGAGAAATTTCTCGATTGGACTGAACTGAAGAGACCTAATGAGAAGAACGCCAGCGAACTTGCCCAGCAAAAGGTATTTCTGGTAATCTAGTCTCAAACCTCAGGCCTTTGGTTTAGGTCCCAACAAAAGAGGCCTCGAAGGTAAAGCCTTCCCAGGGTTTACTGGGAGATCAGCAAACGGGTTTCCAATTATATTCTACCTCCAGGAGGTGAAGTAGTCCAGTTTGTGTCCCCAGCTTTTAGGTGTCCCGTTCACTGCTGTGGGATGGGTATTCAGGCCTCCACAGTCTTTCCCCAAAACGCAGTTAAACGCTGAGACAGAGCTGGAAAGTCTACCAGTGAAACAGCAGTGAGTGTGGCAGGAAACGGCTGTAGAAACAGGCCACCAAGCCAGCCTTGTTACCTTCCCCCATAGGAAGATCCTCGGGCCGAAGCCAAGCCGTACGACGTCGCGCGCATGGTGCAGGTGCCCCAGACCACCACCAGCACGGTGCTGGACGGGGTGAACATTGGCCGTGGCTATGGCCTGGTAGAAGGGGACGACAGGAGGCAGTTTGAGATCGCCAGTGTCTCTGTGGATGTGTGGCACATCCTAGAGTTTGACTACAGCCGGCTCCCCAAACAGAGCATCGGGCAGTTCCACGAGGGAGATGCCTATGTGGTCAAGTGGAAGTACATGGTGAGCACCGCAGGTCAGTGAGCACTTCTGTCTTCTTCACACTGACACGGGGCGGCCCCAGCTCTGCGGCTGCGAGTCTAGCACCGCTAGAAGCCATTCCCTGTGTGCGCCCCTGCCTTCGGCCGCAGAGAATGTGCCGATCTGACCGTTCGCTTGGAGAACCCCTTAGTAAACTTTATAGACGGATCCCGACGCCCTAGCATTGCTAAGGAAGGTTGTGTTTCCTTATAGAAATTAAACATGCACGTTACGGTTTCTCTGCTACCCTCGTTCCCGCCCCCTCCCCGTCCCCAGACGTTTTCTAGGAAAGTGATGATTTGCCTCCAAATGATACTTACCATGTGGCTGTCTGCTGCTTAAATTAAAGTCTGAAGTAAAGTATATCTGGATGATTTCGAACTGGAACCAAATGGTGTAGTTATGCACAAAAGATTTATTAAAAATAAAAGAAGCTGTTTCCTCTGAGGCTGAGAGCACGAACAGGCTTTGTGGATCTGGTAGAATAAATACACAGTCGAAACTGCGCGTGGTTCCTGTCGGTGAAATGCTCAGCGAAACGGGCTCTGTGCTAGAGGGGGTGAGGGAGGAAAGCCAGTGTGCTTTGGAGAGAGAACCCCTTCTCCTTGCCAACAAGGAGCCAGTCCTCTGCAGGGTCCCTCCGCCCCACCATTTGGGAGGATTTGTCACAATGCTGTGATTTTGACGTTCAACTCCTGAGCGTTTCTTTACCCCTTGAAAGCCGCTTTGCTGCCAGGGTGTGGCTGCCCTGGAGCTCCAGGGGATGAAGGCTGCTGTCTGCTCATCAGATACCCGCAGACTGAGAACCATATGATTTCCTTCCTAATGTATCAGAAATAAGTCTGTTAATCACCCGGCAGCATTTACTGGAGCACCTACTCTACATACAGACACTTACGTTAGGGGCTAAGTAAATATGTCAGACCCTACCTTCCGAAAGCACATAATAAATGACAATAAGGCAAGTGCGGGAAGAGGCAAGCCCGTCATTCCGGAGGAGAGCCGGGGTCTCTGAGATTGACCCTGCTGCTTTGGGGGAAGCCCAGCACACCGCCCTGTGGGCAGCCAGTGTGGGGCATCGCTGGGCAGGGCAGGAGGCAGTCTTGCCCAGAGCTGTCCGGGGTGCTGCGGGCCCGGAGGTCCACACAGCCCAGGAGGCACAGCACTGGGGGTTTTGCTGCAACCTCGAGTTGAGTGCCTCCCAGTGGCTCTGGGACACATTACGTCATGATGCCAATTTCTCAGTGAGGAATAGGACACCACAGTTGTTACCTGTCTGAAGTCACCCAGCTAGGAGAGACCAGATTAGGACACTGAAAGCCCCTTTCCCTTTCATAAGGAGGCCATGTGGCTAGGGGGAAAGGGCACAGGCCCGGGGACTGTGCAGCCTGGGTCTGAATCTTCTCTCAGGCCCTACGTACCAGCCATGCAAAGTGGGTGAAGGGACGTAACCTGTCTGAGCCTCGGTCTGATGATGATGCCCCGCTCAGAGATTATTATAATCTGGTAGGTGTCCAATTTAGCACAGGGCCTGGCACATGCTCACAAGGTACGGGAAATAATCGTCACTGATGCCCTCAGCCCCGAAAGCAAAATTGCTGTATTTACCTTGAAGATGAGATAACATGAGTCTCCCCAAAATAAGCGTCCTTCCCAAAGAGTCGCTATTGCGAGTCTCTGCTCCTTGGGGTGGTGCAGTTGTCCAGCTGCAGTAACCATCCGTGCCGCGTGTTGGCAAGAAAGGCAGTAAGAGGGGATTTGGCGGGTGGGAATCCACTAACCTCCGGTGTTGTGCAGCAGGGAACGTTAAGGACCAGCTTTGAAAGCATACATAGCTCCCCTTCCTTAAATACAGAGAGGAAACTGCATGTTTTACAAAACAAGACAAAGGGGCAATAGAATTTGAAATTCACTCATCTCCCTACCTGAGCTGTTAGTTATAAAAAGAAGTAATAGGAAATAAATGAATAAAACGATATCGACATGAATTAGTTAAAAAAAAAGTAATCAGATTTCTGAGGCCTTCATAGACTACTCTGCTGGAGGCCGCCTAAGAAGTAATGATTTGGCCTAGGAAAGTACTTTCTGTGTTTCTTCCAGTAAACACAGGGCACATCTCGCAGCCAGCTCCAGCAGCATCGTTATGAGCAAAGTTACAGCTTTGAAGGAGTCCAGCTGCAGAGCATTAAGTCAGAGCAGGGAGCATTCCGATTCCAGACGGTCCCTCTGGGAGCAGAGAAGCATAGCACCATGGCATTAACAGTGGCCCCTCGGTGACCACAGTCTAGCTCCTCATCACTCCTGCTCCACAGCTGCACGTGCAAACAGGACATAGAACTTGGAGCTCGGGAAGCTCTTCTGGGACAAGGTCAGCAGACACCAGCAGCTGTAGAAACAGTACAGCCGTCCTCTTGGTGGATACTAGCCAGGTGCACAGGTGCACAGAGAAGCTCCTGGAGAAGCGAACCGGGGTTCCAGGGAAGGGAGACCGGAGGCCGCAGTGGGCAGTAAATGGGGTTCTGCAGCAGGACCGCTTGACCCTGAGCAGTTCTTCAAACCGTGGTTCCCGGTTACTCCTAAACACGACGACTGGTCACAAACGTCCTCTTCAAAGTATTTTTAGACATAATGCATGAACACTTAATTTTTTTTAAGTTTACTTATTTATTTTGATGGGAGGGTGCGTGGGGGCAGAGAAAGAGAGAGGGAGAGAGAGAGAATCCAAAACAGGTTCTGCCCTGTCAGCACAGAGCCCGACATGGGGCTCAATCTCACGGCTGTGAGATCATGACCTGAGCCAAACTGAAGAGTCAGACAGTCAACCGACTGAGCCACCCAGGCACCCCCATCAACACTTTAAATTAGCCATCTGATCAAGGCTATTTAAGGTTACAGTCGGGGGGCGCCTGGGTGGCTCAGTGGGTAAAGCGTCAGACTTTGGCTCAGGTCATGATCTCATTGGTTCATGTTGAGCCCCACTTTGGGCTCTGTGCTGACAGCTCAGAGCCTGGAGCCTGCTTCGGATTCTGTGTCTTCTCTCTCTCTCTGCCCCGCCCCCCCCCCCACTTGTGCTCAGTCTCCCTGTCTCTCAAAAATAAATAAACATTAAAAAAATATAAAAAGTGAAATAAAGGTCACAGTCCGTAAATTCTTACTGATGAAAAAATTATAAAATAGATGAACTAAAAATTAAGTTGTATATAGTAATAAATTTGTGCATACTGAAGAAAATTGCTGAAAACTATTATGAGATATTTTAAGGAAATACTTCTATTTTAGATATATATACCGAAGTCCACATTAGAATGTTAGATGGTAAAACACTGGTTATTTAAGCCTGAATATATATTTATACAATGTACTTAAGTGCTAACAGATTTCAAGATATATATCAACTTCTGTGACCTGTTTTAAGCACATCTTTCCCCAGCTGACATGACTAATTTTCACTACTTTGAAGAGTGGGATTGCTAATCAAAGACAAACTTTTGTTCTATCTAAATTAGCAGAAATTTCAATGGAGTGGCTTCCAAACTAATTGTGAATATGCATAGCCTATCCATTAAAAATACACAAACTTGGGGCGCCTGGGTGGCGCAGTCGGTTAAGCGTCCGACTTCAGCCAGGTCACGATCTCGCGGTCCGGGAGTTCGAGCCCGCGTCGGGCTCTGGGCCGATGGCTCGGAGCCTGGAGCCTGTTTCCGATTCTGTGTCTCCCTCTCTCTCTGCCCCTCCCCCGTTCATGCTCTGTCTCTCTCTGTCCCAAAAATAAATAAACGTTGAAAAAAAAAATTAAAAAAAAAAAAATACACAAACTTGAAGTGCCTGGGTGGCTCAGTCCCTTAAGCATCCAACTCTCAACCTCTTTCTCTGCCCCTCCCCCTCCTCGATGCGTGCGCCCGGGCTCTCTCGCACTCACTCACACGCGCTCTCTCTCTCTCTCTCTCTCTCTCTCTGTCTCAAAATGAACATTTAATAAAAGATACACCAACTTGACCAGTTCAGGTCCACAAAAGATGGCACTAAATGTTGTGCTTAAGCAAAGCACTGTCAAGAATAATTATGATCATTTATGGAAACTATATATACAGTACTTTGCTAAAAGGCCAAAAAATCAAATAAATATGACCCTGGCCTCTTGAGAACTTAAAATAAATGAGCTTTCTTCTTACCTTCAAACCTCAAGATAACTGTGATTTTGTAAATGGGACTGCCGCTGGGAAAAACTGGGTTCACAGAGAACCAGAGAACCTAGTTATTATCTTTAATTTTCAACAAGCGTGGGTGTTATAACCTGCGTTCTCCCACTGTTGCCCATCACTTTCTGGGACCACCCAGGCAGGCATCTGAGGGTAACAGCTCAGTCTCCTGACCTCATTCGTTCCAGAAGGGTCTGCCTGCAAGTCCCTGTCACCTTGTCATTGTCACCTCCTCGGAGAGGCCTTCCTTCAACAGGGAATCCTATTAGCACTCACCCTGCCCCATGTCACAGCCCCGTCTGTCATCCTCAGAGCACTTATCAACCGTCTGAAACTGTCTTGCTCATGTCTGTTAGGATGAAAGCAGGGGGGCCGTCTTCTCATTATAGCTCTGGTATCCCCAGGAGGTCCCGGGCACACTGTGGGTGCTCAGTGAGCGGTTGTTGAATGAACGAGAGGAGACCGGAGTGCGGTATATACCGAAAAGCAGCGAGCTGAGGTCTGAAATACTGCCTTTTCAAAATGGCCACTTGGCCAATTAGCTTCCCGTGCCTGCTCTTGGGTGAGACCTGTGAGCCGGGTGCTGCTAATGCAAATGCCTGTGAGGTGCCAGGCAGTAAGGACAACCAGCACTGAACCCTGGCTACGGACCCAGCGACAGATAGTATTGAAATCCCAGATTATTTTATGAAAGCGGTATGTCAGCAATAGATCTGTTCCATTTCTGACAGAATGTGGAAACTCCAGAGTGTGTTTTCACTAGAATCGTTTTAGCAGGCTAAATTTTCCCTTTGTACTTAAAGCTAGCCCAGCTGTTGCTTTCACTATCTTTTCTCTACCAGCTAATCTTCTGCCAAAAAAAATGGCGTAAGACAGAAAATGTATTTCTGTCTTTGGGAGCCGTTGGTCCTGCTCTGGCCGTCACCCGCTTTCTCTGTCACACACTTGGAGTGATCCGCCGCCTTCCTGGAGGATGACAGGTGTTTTTCCTAGGGCATCGAGAAGGCTAGATCATTTTTCGCCAGTTTGGAGGCTCAGGATCAGTTACTGGAAGAAAGGTGGTTTTTCTCCTCAGCCCCATGCCCCAAAGCTTTTTGTCTTCCCTCTTTGTCCTCACAGAGCCCGGAGAAGAAAGCCATACATTCGCTCCTCTTTTGGCCTATCGGCTGTTTACCCTGCCCTCTCGGGTTCTTTGTGTTTGCAGTGGGAAGTCGACAAAAGGGAGAGCATTCAGCGAGGGTGGCTGGCAAAGAGAAGTGTGTCTACTTCTTCTGGCAAGGTCGGCAGTCGACCGTGAGCGAGAAGGGCACGTCGGCGCTGATGACGGTGGAGCTGGACGAGGAGAGGGGCGCCCAGGTGAGTGCTGGAAAGCAGCTGAATGAGAGAACCGTCCTTCCTGGGGAGCCGCAGGGTGTGCGGCCCCGGTCCCCTGAAGACCCCTGACTTCTCGTGAACAAAGACGGCATCGCACAAGTGACTTTTAGTTCTGGTCTGGCTTCTCCAGACTGCAGGCTGGGCCTCCCCTCTCCTCTCCCCACTGGCAGGTCAGGAGTCATATGCTCTTCAAGGAGATGTTGTATCTGTAAATAGCGAATCCATAAGACAGGTACCAAGCGCCAAGGGAGGGTTTGGTTTTTTGAAGTTTCCACTTAACTGATATTCAAGGAGTTATAAATAAAACCAAGAGATGCTGTTTTCCACTTCTAAAATTGGTAGGGATTTTGTAAAGAACGGCTCCAGGGTGGGTAAGGATTCAGTAGGATGCCTCCACTGGGGAGTGTAGCTTGAAACAGCCATCCTGAAAAGCAGTTTGGCTCAAGAACCTTAAAATTCTCATAAACTTTGATCAGTTATTCCACCTACACAAATCTGTCCGAAGGAAATACCAGAGATTAATGTAAAAATGAGTATTCTTATCTGTTTTCTCATCTGCATTCCTCCCAGCAGCCCGAGTGATTTTTCGGGAACACGTCGGACCGTGTCATTCCCTTGCTCTCCAAACCGGTGTCCCGGTGATCTGCCAGCACCTTCGTGGTTGGCCCTGAACACCTCTCCCACCTCCCCCTGGCTTTCTAGCCTTTTGCCACTCCTGAGACACACAGACCTCTTTCCTCCCACCCCAGGGCCTTTGTGCAATTTCCTGTCTGGAACATTTCCCCTGTATCCATAAGTAACTTTCAACTCCATAGGATTCAGGTTTCTGTTCCAGTGTCACCTGTTTTATCCAAATCCCTCCCCATTCTCCGCCCCTCTGCTGAGCTTTATTTATTTTTTTTTCTAGCACTTACTGCTATTATCACTACTTAAAACCACTTCGTAGTCATTTGTCATTTCATTTACATTTTGTAGACATTGCGTTTACTTACTTGTTATCCCTCTTTCCCTAGAAAGTATGAAAGAGACCTTGTGTGCTGGTCTTTATCCGCCATTATAACCCCAGGGCCTGTATAATGCCCTGGGGCCAAGATGTTGTGAACATTTCTTTTTGCTGTTTGGATTACCTTTGTAGTAATGAAGAGTTGACTGTAAGGTTTTGGGAAAGCATGATACCACGGCAGGTATCTTCACTACCTTGGAGGAGTAGTTAACAATAGCATGAGGGAGGAGAACAGAGGAATTTTCTCCGAAACAGATTAATGTTCACCTAGCCTTCTAGATTCCTAAGAACCAATCCTGTTCCCTAAAAAAATACTTCATACGCATTTTCTACTATAGACTATACAATAATTGAAAATAACTGTTAGTGGCCATTGCATTTTAATTTATCCCTAATAGTGGGCAATTTCAACTGCCTTTATTTTTGTAAAGGCCATGTTTCCATCGTGGCTGCAAAATCACCCTGAGAATTTTGAGTCTTAATCTCTCTAGTCTGAGCATTCCACCTTTTATCAAGCCAGTGGATGTAAAAACACTTCAGACATATAAAACGCTGCCACAAAATGGCGCTAAATTACGCAAAGTTGGCCCTGAGGTTGATCTGTTAACTCCTGGTGAGAAATGCTTCCTACCTTTCGGTTTGCCCCGATTTCCAGGCTGAATAAACAATTTCCTCGTGAAGGGAAAATGTCTAGCCAAAGTGAGAGTGAGTGGGGTCAACCCTACCAGTTTTATGAGCAGCTAACGCAGTGCTTCCCAGGCGAAGGGGAGGCTGGTCCGCAGGAGCAGTGTTCCATGAGTGGACTATTGGAACGGTTGCAAAAGAGACAGTTCTCCCCTCCCGCCCCCGCCCCTGCCCCTGAGTCACTAAGTGATCAGTCGTTCTCACCGCTGAGAGGTAGACTTTGTTTCAAACTTGTTTAGATCAATCATGCTACGTCTATACCACGGAATACCACTAAAATATCAAAACTTGTGTTTCCAAAGTCTTTGACGGCAAAACATCAAGTGAATAAAACCGGGTATTAAGTAACAAAGGACAACAATCCTACTTTTGTCTGGGAAAGACACATACCTGAAAGATACTTTGAAAGGAAAGCTGTACCCTAGACCTTTCACAGTGGTTATCTTTAGACACAACAGTAGTGTCACTGGTGTTTGTGGGCACTTCTCGCTGTTTTTCAGAGTTTCTACTAGGCAGGTATTCTTTTTAAGACTTTGAAAACCAGTACGTGTTACTTACTGGAATGTGTTTCCATTGAAAGGTCCAGGTCCTGCAGGGAAAGGAGCCCCCCTGCTTTCTGCAGTGTTTCCAGGGGGGAATGGTAGTACACTCCGGGAGGCGGGAAGAGGAGGAAGAGAACGCACAAAGTAAGTCACTGTCACCGTTGGAATAAGATTCGTTTCCCTCTCCTAGAAGGTGTTTTCACACTGGGGGTGGGGGGGGGGTATTAAAGTAAGTCTCCCTTTATATAGCTGTGTCTTCACCCCTGAAAGCCTCGTCACGTTTGCCTTACAAATCAGCCTTATGGGGAGCTCATAGCCACCCCCCCACCACCTTCCTGTGGCGTTTACCTTAGGATACATAGGACTCTGTATGCAGGAGGCTGGGAGATTATTTTCCCTTAAACTGAATTCCCACAGTGACTCTGTCTCTCTTCTCAAGAGGGGAGAAAAATTCAGTGGGTCATCTATTATAAATGGGATGCTGGCCAACAAAAATCTCTTAATTTATAGAATAGATTTATAAAAAAAATAAAATAAAAAGAATTCTTAGCTTCAGAGCCTCTCAAAATATGCCCGTTATGTGATTTACCTGAGTATTTATAAGATACTCAGTATTTGTAAGTATTTGTAAATACCTGAGTATTTACAAAAATGGGTTTTCTACTTCACGAACCTGATTCTAACTCCAAAAGGATGTGCTTTCTGGGCTGGCAGCGAGCTGGCCGCCACTCCGCCTGAGCCCCCCACCCCCACCCCCAAGTCACAGGATGGGCCTGGGTGGGCCCAGGGTGGGTGGTGTTGGCGGGTCCCCGCGGCACACCACGTCCTAACTCTGTGCCGCTGCTGCCCCCTGCAGGTGAGTGGAGGCTGTACTGTGTGCGCGGAGAAGTGCCTGTGGAAGGGAATTTGCTGGAAGTGGCCTGTCACTGTAGTAGCTTGAGGTCCAGGACTTCCATGGTTGTCCTCAACGTAAATAAAGCCCTCATTTACTTGTGGCACGGATGCAAAGCCCAAGCCCACACGAAGGAGGTCGGAAGGACCGCAGCAAATAAAATCAAAGAACAGTGAGTGTTGTGTGTGAGGGCATCTCCCAGAAGGGGCTTCCCCGTGAGGCGGGAAGGATACCCAGGGTCGCCAGTAGAAGCCCGGGTGTACTTCAAGTGACTTCAGCAGGGGGTGGGTATGAACGTGGTTCGGGGCCTCTGACATGCCAAGTGGCCGTGACACACATCTCGCTTCAAGCTGCCCGCGTGAGGGCTTCCCCCACCTTCTGAGGATGTACCTGCCTCGACGAAAGGCAGAGTGAGGGAGGAGTGAGGGAAGTGCCCCCAACGAGTGCCATCATTTCTTTCATGGGTATGATTTTGAATTAAAAGCCTGGAGGCCTTTGGTATTTAAAGAGAGCAAATTTCAAATATCGTTTAGGGGTTCAACATTTCAGTTTTGCCAGAGCAGTGGAAAGTTAGGAAGCGTTTAGCTAAAGAAAAGTATGGGAGACCACCAACTGTGTCAGACTATAAGATGTCCCCTTTCCAGAGGACAACCGTATGCCTGCATTTGCCCCTGAGTCGCTGGACCGCCAGCTAGGCAGGGGATGCCTGGCATTTCCTCAGGCTGTCACCTGGGAGGACACTGGTAACATGTGAACAGTAGAAGCGAAGCGTTTCCAGGGCCACAGCATGCCACCAAAGGGTAATCTGGTCAAATCCGTTCTCTGGGCACCACAGCAGTGCGGGGCGGGCATCCTTCCCCTGGGATGGCTCTCGAACCTACCGCACCGAGGAGAGGGCGGAGAGAACGCAGGCCAGTGCCCTGTCAACAGGCAGACGGCCGGGAAGCAAAATGTCTCATCTCGAAACGCTGTTCTGTGTGCCAGCGAGTGGGGAGGGGTGATAGTTGACCTTCGGCGAGGTATCCAAAGGCATCACTGGCCCACTGGATTTTCCCCTTGGACCACTGGGAAAAAACAGAACGATGAACTCATTCGCTCTGCAGGTATTCACTGATCACGTACTTGGTGCCAAGCACAGATTTAGGGACCAGGGTCTTGCAAGTGAACTAACCTAAGTCTCCGTCCCCATGACGCTTATGTTCTAGCAAGAGAGGACAAGGAATAGTTAATATGTATGTTGTATATAAAAACGTGATCACTTTCGTTGCAACTTGTATGTAATTATACATTCTTCTCTAAGGGCCAAGCCAGTCCCTCTCACTGCTGCCCCCCCCCCCCCCCACACACACACACATTCATTAACCACGGAGCATGTTTTAATTCATTAGTAAGAATTATTTTAGGAAGAAGAGAGATGGTGAACTGATCTGCAGATTTAGTCTTGAATAATTCCATACTGCCAACACTTCCAGGCTTAAAACAAACAAACAAACAAACAAACAAACAAACAAACTACTGGATTTTCTCCGTGCAGATGTCCCCTGGAAGCCGGGCTGCATAGTAGCAGTAAAGTGACAATACATGAGTGCGATGAAGGATCGGAGCCCCTGGGATTCTGGGACGCTTTAGGAAGGAGAGACAGGAAAGCCTACGACTGCATGCTTCAAGGTAATCCAACATTCCGTAGCTTTCCATCACTAATCTAGTCAGTACATATTTACTGAGCACATACTATGCACAACACCCAGTGAATCACACCTAGGCTAGGTCCTCCCAGGCCTACAACGCAGTAAGGAAGCTAAATAATATGCACAGCTAAGCATAATGCCAAATCAAACTTTGGTGTGTCACGAAAGAGGTACGAATGAAGGAGGCTGAGAGTTAAAAGAAAGAGTAGTTCCACCAGGAAAATCACACGACATTTACACAGAGCCTCAGAGGGAAGCATGACCTGAAGAGACGGAGGGAGAGAAGCGAATTCCAGGAAACCAGAGGGACAGTGACACAACGTGACCCTATGGCACGAGACGCTTTCGGTCTGGCCAGCATCCTGGGTGCAGGGACCTAACAGAGTTCAGATTAGAGAATAGGTCGGTTTTGTATTAAATACACAAAACACAGATCAACTTAACGTACAGATTAACACAGAGGGAAAGCTAACAAGTATTAGGCAGGTTAGGATGAGACAGACACCGCCTAAGCACCTATCTGCCTTAACGCTCACCACCTAACGCCACCGTGTTTGTTCTGATGAGGAAACTGAGGCACAGCGAACTTCATCAGCTTGCCCAAGGTTGGACCACAGTGGGGTATACTCATCTCAGTTTTCCTGAACTTTTACAGAGTTTTTCTTAATAATGCATATTGGTGATGGAAAATGTTTGAAAGTACAGAGAGGTTGAAAAAGAAACTAAGTCCCTTATGATCTTCTCTCTCAAAGATAACTAGAATTAACATTTCTCTATGGGATCCATACACATCTATATTAAAGGAAATTTTGGACAGCAGTACACAGTTTTGTAACCCGATTTTTCCCTTTATTATGAACAGTTGCTCAAGTTGTTAATATCTAGACTTCTCTGGCCGCAGGGCATTCCATGAATATGCTATATGCCATTTTCTATTTAACCTGTCTCTTTTGGTTGGAGAGAGGTTTCCGATTTTTCCCTATTACACAATAGAGATGTGAATAAATTTAAACCAAGTACGTGTATTTGCTTCTAGTTAAATTCCTAGATACAGAAGTGCTGTGGTAAAGGTAGAAAAGATTCAGGGTACAGCTCAACAAGGGTGCCCCCGAACACGGACACCAATCTCCATATTCACCTGGCAATATACATCAGAGAGTGTGCATTCCCCCGTGGACTTTGCCTTTTCCTCTTTGCCAAAATGGGGGGTGGGGGGAGACTGCTACCTAAGCACTATTTTAACTAATGGTTTAAATTGGAAGTACTGTTAAATGCTTATGTATTTTTTATTTCAACCTTTTTTTTTTATTTTTTTATTTTTTTATTTTTGGGACAGAGACAGAGCATGAACGGGGGAGGGGCAGAGAGAGAGGGAGACACAGAATCGGAAACAGGCTCCAGGCTCCGAGCCATCAGCCCAGAGCCCGACGCGGGGCTCGAACTCCCGGACCGCGAGATCGTGACCTGGCTGAAGTCGGACGCTTAACCGACTGCGTCACCCAGGCGCCCCTATTTTTTTTAATTATTTGTATTTCTACTTTGGTGAATGTTTTCATTTCTGCCTTTTTGTACATTTTTACCGAGATGTTTATCTTTATTCTTTTATATACCAAGGGCACGAACCAGTTTCCACATTTCTCATTTTGTCACTTGCCTTTTTGTTTGGGTTGGGGCTTTTTTGCAATGCAAGGGTTCATTTTTGTGCTGTCAGTGCAGAAATCCCCTGTCCCTTCATTCCTCCTTTTATAATTATGATTAAGGAGACCTTCCCTACCTCCGAGGTCAGATAAATTTTCTCTATTTTCGCACGAAGTTTTGGGGTTATTTCATGTCTTACGGTCGCTCTCCCGTCCAGCTGGGAATTTCCTTTGATGCATATCGTGTCCTCAGCTCTGTTCTCTTTTCTTTCAAAGATCCTGGAAATTTTAACTTCACACCCCGCCTGTTCATCCTCAGCAGTTCCTCTGGTGACTTCTCAGCCACAGAATTCATGTATCCTGCCCGAGACCCCTCTGTGGTCAATTCTATGCCCTTCCTGCAGGAAGATCTGTACAGCGCGCCACAGCCAGGTACGGCCCGCGGAAGGGGTCATCGTGCCGAGCCACAGAACACACACCTTCCAGACGGCCTTTTTACTTTACTTGCATATTGACTAAACGGTTTTTATTTGCCAAGTGCCCTGGCGGGTAACTTTCTTATGTTATCTCATGCTCACACCTACCCCAAAAGGAAGGGAACATCAGCCGTATGTTACAGTCTAGGCAACCGAGGCCCAGGTAGGCTGAGCACAACCGTGTCAGGCCTGGAAGCTCAGCTCTTCTCCCAGACTCCCCTCAGTCTTGTGGCTTCATGGCCCACAGTCGGCCTCCCCTGCTCCGGGCATCGTGTTTTCCGTTCGAGACACAAAGAAAGGGTTGGGAAAAGGGCAGTGATGGCCGTGTCTCTCCCTTGTATTGGATAAAGCAAAAGCTTTCCCAGAAGCCCCCAGCTGACTTCTGCTCACATCCCGTTGGCCAGAGCTCTGTCGCGTGAACACCCTCCACTACCGGAGAGCCTGGGGGAGAGCAAGTGGCGGGGCGGCAAGGGCTTGGGAGTATCTGTTGAATCAGCCAAAGAACGGTGTCTGCCTTAGCCAAGGCTGCACGGCAGGGCTGTGGTTCCCACCCATGTCTTCTGACTCCGAGGTCAAGGCTGTATCCACTCGGCCCCCACCTCGCGACAGAACCGGTTGTGTGCCCTTGTGCTGGTTGGGACAGTCACCGTCACCAGAGACTGGGCTGTACGGACCCGGCCAGACTCCCGCAGTCGAGTCTGAGCCCTTGTGCCCTCTCCCCTCAGCCACAACCTCTCATTCACCCGGCCCAGCTCCCCGCCTTAAAAGCTCAACAGCTGGCCCACGGGTCATACTGCGGGAAATACTAGCAAGTTCCTTCAAAGGGAGGCCGCTACCCACCCTCTTCACGCTATGCCTCAGGGTGGGTTATCAACCTCTTCTGGGCTCTTCAGATGCGTGGTGTGCGTGGAATTCTGAAACACGGGCTAGGAAAGGGCGCGGGGCAGGCGGACCGAGCAGGTGTGAGAGCCCCTCTGCCACATGGAATAAGAGTCGGGCTGACGGTGTGTTAGAACGCGTCTGCTCCTTCAAGCCCTATTCTCTCACCGAGAACCAGGAACTTAGTCACCTAGGAAGCAATCACATGTGGGGCACGCACATCAGTGACCTGTAGGGCAAGGGGGGGTGTACTCGCCGGTTTTTAATATGCTCTTTGGAGAGAAATGCTGCTACAGCCCCTCGCGGGTGCGTTATCCCTCCCCTCGGCATGCTGCCAGTTCTCGGAAGGGCCGCCGGCGGGCCGGCTACTGAGGAGGGGCAAAGGGAGAGAGAGTGTGGGGACAGGGAGGAAAAAGAGGCCGGCATCACAGAGGCCACCTCTTTCTGCCCAGAGGCCTTAACTGACTGTATGCTCAAAGGGCTGAGCCATCGTGGACACCCCGCCTTTGGCCCCGCCAAGGGGATTCTGCACCCCCTCCCTCTGACAAAAGCAGCCTGGAGGGAAGCATCCATTAGGTTTGGGGAAGAGTGCCCCGGAAGCATCCACGGAGAAGCCCCTGATTGTCTGGTCTGCCCTTGCCCTCACAGCACTCTTCCTTGTTGACAATCACCATGAGGTGTACCTCTGGCAGGGCTGGTGGCCCATCGAGAACAAGATCACGGGTTCCGCCCGCATTCGCTGGGCCTCCGACCGGAAGAGTGCCATGGAGACCGTGCTCCAGTACTGCAAAGGTGAGGCGTCGGTGCCAGTGGGCAGGCCTGGGGCCCTCAGCTCTGCGACAGGCTTCATCCACCCCGGCAGGATCGCAGACCAGTGTTTTCCTTCCTGCGTGTGCCGGCCAACCTTGATAAAGCCCGGCAGGCAGTGATGAAACCAAGTTTTTTTTTTTGAGGCTTCTTAATCTTGAGATTAATGCATTCTTGACTGTCACCATGAATGGGAATTCATTTTTCTCTTTTACATTACTGGGCCGTCTGAGTTGCTACCCTCAAGATTTAAGGCTGTATTGTGGAATGCCCTGGAGGGGTCGGAACCCTTTTGCACTCTGGTGTAATCATGCTGGGGGCCTCCTTCTGCGCATAGCCGCCCACTGTCCAGAGTGGAAAGCTCGCCTAAATGGGCTGGAAAGCCAATGGCAACCTTTTGGTCATTCGTTATTATTTTTAGTGTGATATCTAAAAAAGAAAGATCTACTGTGAACTCATGGCTTTTTACTATACCATCCGCCAAAAATTTATAGAATTTTATGTAAAACGAAGATGCCAGTAATTAATTTCTTGTCTTAATTTTTAAGGTTTCATGGATTAGTTTCACTGAGTTCATACAGTTGATTCTCTCTTGAAAAGCTCGTCAGTAACAAGTAACAAATTCCCACCAAATGTTTAAATTAGAGTGGTTTAGAAAATGCTGTTTAACTCACATTGAACTTCACGCTGCCTTAGGAAGTCAGAGGAATACTTCTACAGGTGAATGCAAGAGGAAAAAATCTCTTGCCCAGGAGCCATGGAGAGAGGCTCTCTCAGATCCAGAGACGTGGAAGCATTTTGCTAGAGTCAGGTCACTTACACGCAGTGTTACGCATCCTTATATGCATAAACTTAACATTTTGTATAAATACCATCCATGCGTTATTATGAACTACTCACAACTTGCACTCTAACCATAAGTCAGGAGATCCAAATGAAGAAAAGATTTCAAGGGAAATCAGAGAAAGACCGGGTCTTTGGACCCATACCCCGGGTGTCCTGATGTTGCCCTCTGTGTACCTACAGGAAAAAATATCAAGAGGCCGCCCCCCAAGTCTTACCTTATCCACGCTGGTCTGGAGCCCCTGACGTTCACCAATATGTTCCCCAGCTGGGAGCACAGAGAGGACATTGCTGAAATCACAGAAATGGTGAGTGTGGTTTGCTTCCCCCTGAAGGTGGCTCCACACCTTTCAGATCGTGAGTCGACTGTACCTTGGGAAGAAGCATCCCAATGGCATTTTCTAAGTGATAAAATGTTGTTGTTGTTGTTGTTGTTGTTTTCTTTTACAACATGTTAGCAAGTCTACATAGAATTAGCTTAGGAAATGGAAAAATCATTTGAACTATTTTGGTATTCTTCTACACCTGGTGTTCAAGTTAAACAACTTAAAAGCAAAGGTGAACTTAATTACTCTGAAGAATATACAGAAAGCTGCCATCTCTTCATTCTGTTTGCTAAAACTCTGTTGCTTTTCAAGGCCCGTGTAAGGCACAACAAAATCCTCTGGCTTCAGACATTAACCTTGTGTTTGAGGAGACACAAAATAAATCTGTGATGGATTATTCAGAGATCAAAGTACGAAGCGAATGAATGTATCGTGAGTCACTCCTGATTAGGAGTGTGAATAGCTCATTAATAGTATTTCATGAGACCAGTTGGTATTAGCCCATGAAGCATTTATCATAACCTTTATTTACTAAAGCATATTATTAGCCAGAACATTATAATTTCCAACCACATAGGAAAAAAAAAAGCTTACTACAGCTGTGTAGAATTTCTTAAGTCATGAGTTTTTAACATTGTGAAGGAAATAGGTTTGTTCCATTTCAATTTTCTTACTATGTCAGAGAGCTGCTTTTCCGGAGGAGACGACATGGGTATTTTACGGGAGGTCCGAACACGTTTAAACAAAAAGAGTTCGCTGCTGCTTAACAGTGGATGCGCAGCGCAAATGCCTGTTTAATGCCAGCATCGCTGCCGAGACTCACATCTCTCTGTAAGCCAGTGGGCTTGGTCCACGCAGGGAGGAGCCCGATAGGGCTCTGTTTACAATAAACAAGCAGTCGTGCCTGGGGGTGCAGCGCCCCGCACCCGTACCTCCTCCTGCAGTGTGAGTTCAAGGCTGTAATTACCGCTGTGTCCTGCTTCCGCCGTGCATGCCCAGGCAGCAGTGGCCTGGGAGCATCTCGCGCAGGCTGGCGGGCTTCCGGCCAGTGAGGTCGGGCTTTCCACGCCAAGTTGTGGCAATAACACAATCACTGAGCGCTCACCATGGGCCAGGCACAGCTCCGAGCCCTTTATGTAGATTTTCTCCCTTATTTTTACAACAGTCTATTAAGATTCATCTTCGTGTATCTCCGTTTTCCCAGGGAAGGAGCTGAGACACGGACACCTGAAGTAGCTTGTCCCGGGTCTTAGGTGCAGGATTGCTCCAAACCCACTCCGTGACCACTAGTCTCGACCATCATTGATGAATTTGGCAACCCTGTTAGTCATTCATTCCCGCCACTCAAAAGGAGGGCAGTGATCTGGCTTCCGGGTTTAACAGAGGAAGAGAATTTACCTGTAGTAACCAGTTCAGTGTAAATGCACACAGAGTGGTTTTTGTTTGTTTGTTTGAAGTCTGGATTCAGCAGCATATCCTGGACGCATTTTCTTACCTT
The DNA here is from genome assembly GCF_014898765.1 of Herpailurus yagouaroundi. Lineage (NCBI taxonomy): Eukaryota > Metazoa > Chordata > Mammalia > Carnivora > Felidae > Herpailurus > Herpailurus yagouaroundi. The sequence goes on along the minus strand of NW_024412434.1, from coordinate 6,295,101 downwards.
TTTCTATTATGGATTAAGAAACAGGGCTCAAGGGGGCAGCATGAATCCTCATAAGGTTATTTTAAAATACTTTTAAACAAATTCCATTATCTGAATGCTTCTAGTGTTTAGAGTTCAGATTTAATAATCTTTTTTTTTATTTAAAAAAAATTTTTTTTTAACGTTTATTTATTTTTGAGACAGAGCATGAATGGGGGACGGTCAGAGAGAGAGGGAGACACAGAATCCGAAACAGGCTCCAGGCTCTGAGCAGTCAGCACAGAGCCTGACGCGGGGCTTGAACTCACGGACTGCGAGATCATGACCTGAGCTGAAGTCGGACGCTTAACCAACTGAGCCACCCAGGCGCCCCGAGAGTCCAGATTTAATAATCTTAAGCCATAATTCACTCACGTGATACTCCCTTTTGTCCAAGGCAGGATTTATTTGGTGAGGTGGGAAGACATGTAAAGGAGAATTGTGGGGCTTTGGGCAATCCCTTTCCATTTCAGAGCCTGCTTCCCCTTGAGTGACCCCCCCCCCACCCCCCGGCTAGGCACAGACTAGACAGGGTCCGGCGAGGGCACAGACAGGACAGGGTCATGTATTTGCAGGCGCGTGACAAAACACTGGTGCAGGTGCAGGACATGAAGTTCTCTCTGCTCCCTCCTCTTCTCTAGGATACGGAAGTTTCGAATCAGATCACCCTTGTGGAAGATGTCTTAGCCAAGCTTTGTAAAACCATTTATCCGCTGGCCGATCTGCTAGCCAGGCCACTGCCCGAGGGAGTTGATCCTCTGAAGCTTGAGATTTATCTCACTGACGAAGACTTTGAGGTAAGCATTTCTTCGTGTGGGATGGCGTTTAAGCGACACATTGGCTTGGATGGGAGTCCTCTCACTCACCTACTGGGCGTCTCCCCCAATTTTGCAGTTTGCACTAGACATGACCAGAGAAGAATACAACGCACTGCCCGCCTGGAAGCAGGTGAACCTGAAGAAAGCAAAAGGTCTGTTCTGAGCGGGAGAGATGGCTAGAAGAATCTGCCGTCACTTTCGATACCCTTGGACCAGGAAAATGGCAAATTTTTTTTTTTTTGGACTGGTATTTAAAAAAAAAATTTTTTTTTCATCAGAGTTTTTAAAACCTGAAGTTACTAGCTCTACTGCGTGTCCTGGATTTGTGTATTTTGTAAATGTTTCAGCGAACCCTTTGGAAACTCTCTTTCCACGACTCAGCAGGTCATGTTAATAAAGGTGTCCCCGTGTGCACTTAAGTAGCTGTTTCTCAGCAGCTGCTCTCGCACTGCCCTCCTGTTCCAGCTGAGCGTTGCCTACTCTTTTTTTTGAAGCAATTCTCTTCATAAAGTGTTATTTTGATAGTTTGTGGATTCTAAAATATATATATTTATATAAACACCATATAAATCAAATACGTATTTAACAAAGCAATATTATTCGATTCACTTTTAAGATTTGTTTTCCTTTTGGTGTCAAAACAATATGAAAAGGTAGATGGAATTGCTTCTGTGGAATTAGCTCTGGCACCCTTCTGTATCTTCACACACAGTTCAGAAATGTCTCCTTCGGCCTTAGGTCTGACTTGTTCTGAGTGCTGCTTCCGGTGCTAAAATGAACAGAGACATTTGTACTTTCTGGCACGGGCTCTAAAGAATCTGTGCGAATCCACCTTTCAACCTTAATATCTTCCCTGAAATGTATAGTGCCTTGTTTTTATGTACAGTTTATATACAGAAAAGTTTGCTCTGCGTTTTTTGATGATGGTTTGGAACATTATCTCCAATTTTACTCTAAAAAACGGTAGAAATGAAAAAAAAACATCTCAAATTTCTAAAACCTGTTGTAAACATTAAACATGCCATTTTGTGATACAGGGCTCCAAAATAAAAGCTTCAGGAATAAACACAATAATTGATTCACATCGAATCCCAAGCATGTTCCTTTCTGCAAAACGTTGTTTGTTCATGTCAACCTAGTATCAATACTTGGCTGTTAAATATTAACTGCTAAAACTTTAGGGCAAGATTTTATGTAGGGTTGTATAACTAAATAGACATTTGACCCATAATATTAGTTCTGAGCACTATATTATAGACATATATTTGCAAATCATCATTCAACAGAAGCTTTTTACCCTAAAATGATCTCTGCATCTCATACTGAGGATCTCAGTGCCTTTTTAAGAACATTGAATACAAGGCGCCTGGGTGGCTCAGTCGGTTAAGTGTCTGACTTCGGCTCATGTCATGATGTCGCGGTCTGTGAGTTCAAGCCCTGCATCGGGCTCTGTGCTGACAGCTCAGAGCCTGGAGCCTGCTTCAGATTCTGTGTCTCCCTCTCTGCCCCCCCCCCCATCCTCTCTCTCTCTTTCTCTCTCTCAAAAATATATATACATTAAAAAAATTTAAAAGCTTTAAAAAAAGGAATATTGAATATATAGACATTTAGAAAACCTAAAAATGAGAAAACTCTCCTCACAGGCTCATGGACTCATAAAATGAATTCTGTAGACCTGCCATGAGTTGTTACCGCATCCTTCCTGCCCACCGACCCCTGTTTCGGTCTCTGTCAAACAGATCAGTCAACAGCACATTTGCTTTATTTATTTTTTTTTAACTTTTATTTATTTTTGAGAGGGAGAGATATAGAGCATGAACGGGGTGGGTCAGAGAGAGAGGGAGACAATCTGAAACAGGCTCCAGGCTCTGAGCTGTCAGCACAGAGCCTGACGCGGGGCTCGAACCCACGAACTGCGAGATGGTGACCTGAGCTGAAGTCGGACGCTTAGCCGACTGAGCCACCCAGGCGCCCCAGCACATTTGCTTTAAATTTTATCACTTGTGTGCCCAGCCCTGGGACCGCACCAGGGTCGGGGGCCTATAACCCACCCCTGGTCCCACCGTGTTGAGACTCTGTGATATTGGGCAGTCTCTGAACTTCCCCACCTCGATTTCCTCTGTTTCAAAAAAGGAATCAATGCCAGCTATCCCGCCCACGTCATAGGATTGATTCTTGGTGAGGATCAAGCAGAAACTCTTTGAATATTGTCAAGTGCTGATACCTGCTGGTATTAATATTACTGTTACAGTAGCTGAAGTAGGAGAAGCGTCAGTGTTGAAGTAAAGGAGTGTAGTCACCTCGAAATGATAGATTAAAGCAGAATGAGTCAAACCTTCCAAAGAAATAAATGTAGAAGGGAAAGGAGAAAAAGGGGGTACTGGGTGGCTCAGTAGGTTGAGCGTCCGACTTCGGCTCAGGTCATGATCTCAAGGTTCGTGGGTTTGAGCCCCCCGTCGGGCTCTGTGCTGACAGCTGGAGCCTGCTGCGGATTCTGTCTCTCTCTCTCTCTCTCTCTCTCTGCCCCTCCCTGGCTGGCTCTCTCTTTCAAAGATAAATAAACATTAAAAAAAGAAAGGAGAAAGTGGCATTGCGGGGCAGAATGCAAAGAGAAACCGGGATTCAGGGCCAGTAGGGCGACCAGGGGAGTTTCCAAAGGAGAGAGGCAGGCAGAGCTGCCCCCGTGGGTGACCGTTCAAAGCCACCCAGACCCTTACGTACACAGACAGGAACTCGGGTTGCTGGAAGAACTTCCATAGAGAACCTGCTGAGACCACAGATAAGGTAGGTGTCAGCAGTGGTGCCCGTCACCACCGAGTCAACCCATAGCGCTTTGAGGTCGTATCTACTGGTTCTAAACATCCCCCAACGGTGTGCTGTCAGTCTGCTCCCCGCCTCGTCTCTGTAAACGAGGTGCCCATCTTGTGTACCTACCAACTTCCTGTTCGCCTCTGTTCCTTCTGCCTCTCTTTCCTGCCGACAGAACTGGATCCTCTCTTCCTTGGCTTTTCTGATGCCTTTCCCGCAGAGCCGCAACTTTTGACCTTTGCATACCAGGGAAAGGACCCAGCCTGAACACTTGAATTGCTGAATCTGAGCAACCCAGCTAGTTAGGCTGCACCCGCGTTTCGGGCCTTTCTCTGCAGCCACTCCGAAAGCAAACCACCCTGGGGAACGTTTATTAAACACGACAAATTCACGTGGTCTGGTGTTGCCTTGATTTCCTGCTTTTGAACCAAAGGACTTTGAGACGGGGGAGTGTGTTTGTGTTGGGATTGACACAGAGCTGCAGTGGGGACACGTGACATGTCACATGTGTTTAGAGGCTTGGGAGGTATGGTGTGAATACCATCAGTTTCCAGAGGAATGGGACCACTGTCCCTGTTTCTCCCCCTGGGGCCATGCACAGGCCAGGGTCAGGCAAATCCTTTCTCAGGGACCCACTTCTTTTCCTCCTCGTTTTAAACCTTTGGCCCCACCTGTAGAGCTCCCCATTTTGGGTAAAAGAGGATGCATTCCAGCAACAGCTTGAGAATCCATGTTGGTCTTTCATCGTTTTTCTTCGTTTCTGATTATAAAAGTGACGCTTCTATGCACACGGAGACTTGTGCGTGAATGTTCATAGCATCATGCTTGACAACAGCCCAGACCTGTCAATGGCCCACGTGTCCACTGACTAGAAGTGGAGGACGCAATGCGGCGCATCCACGCAACGGAGTACCATCCAGCAACGCGGAGAATGGACTGCTGATGCCCACTGCCACGTGGATCAACCTCAGAAACATTAACAAGCAAAAGAAGCCAGGTACAGAAGGCCACATGGTGCTTAATTCCATTTCAATGAGATTTCAGAAAAGCCACTCAGAAAGCAGACGCGTGGTGGCCGGAGACGGAGATGGGAGTAAAGGGCGCCCGCAGAGCAGAACAAGGGAACTTTGGGGGGTGATGGGCATTGTCTTCACCGGGGCTGGGGTGAGGGTCGCACAACTCTATAAAAGTACTAAGATTTATTGTACACCTTACAGAGGTGCACCTTAAATTTTATGGCATACGTATCTCGAGAAAGCGGTTGTCTGTGTGAAACCTGCAAACATAATATGCCAGTAATATGCAAACATAATTTAGGGACTGAAAATCACAGATGTCCCCACTGCTAACTAATTACTCCCGACACTTGTTAAGGTCATGCCTTACTAGATCTGCCTTACTAGGCAGACGGTACGGGACCATTGCAATCGGCATAGGGACCACGGCAATGAGGTGTAGGGGAGAGAGCTTGGGCCCAACTCTGAACACAGGGAAGAGTGGGAGTTTACAGCCATGGCCGTGGACAATTACTAAAAAGAAATACCAGAGTAAGCGGGAACTCTAGCTTCACTGACCTAACAGGATTCATGCTGAAGCCAGGCCAGGGTGACCAGGCGCCACGAGGGGACGGTGGAGAATGACGAACCTGATCAGATAACGAGGGTGATCAGATATCAAGGGTAAGGGATCTCACTAAACCTACTCATCAGGATTTGTGCAGGAAGTGCGCTCTAGGAAGACATGCCCAAGGACAGGGCCTAGGTGAGCTCGGAGGAGCCTGACTAAAGTTTGGTCAAGGGGAGTGTCTTTGTCACCACTTCTCAAATAGAAGTACGTCCGTAATTTGACTTCTATTCTTCTAGATTGGTCTTTGCATCTATTAGCAGAGATGCATGCTCATGCTTTTTTGAAGAGAAAAGTTGCATTTGCTCTTGGCCGTCTTAATTTTATGTTAACAGTGGGGCTCTGACACTGGTTCTTGGATGTTTATCTGAGTGTGTGGGAGGTTCTGAGGCCACACGGGACACAGAGTAAAGGCCTAAGCAGCTGTGGGAGCCCAACCAACCAACCCCACAACCGTTCCCCATTCCTAGCCGAGAGTGGGTAGCAGAAAGGGCCCAGAGAGAGGGTCTGGGGATTTGTTTTCACAGGCCTTCCTTGACCTCTGATCCAGAGTAAGGGCCAGAGGCATCAAAACAGGCCTTGCTTAACAGCAGTGACTAGGAAGGTCAACGGGAGAAGAGCGAGTCACAGATCAAGGTAATGATTCAAACGCAAACAATGGAAAAGCGAATACAGTAATATGGCATCTGACCCGAAGAAAAATCCCTACCTTACTTCTACCGAGCAAATGCATCGCACTGCAAGTACTTGCTCTTTCCGCACCAGAGAAGGAACATCAAGGTTGTTTCAGACTACCTGCAATAGACATACCCCAGGAGTTAGATCGGAAAGACGGATTTGCAAGGGGAGCACATCGGAGGCTTTCTGTCCACAGGAGCACTGTGCTGCCAGTGTGGAGCTTGGGTGGAAATAGCCCCACCGCCCCACCCCCCACCCCGGGTCTCACCCTTCAAATGCACAGTGCATGACAGTGTATGACCTTGATCCCTGAGGATTAGCAGGGAAGAAAGATGAACGGACCAGCATCCCTCATCTCTAATAATGAATTAGTCCTCTACTGAGCTTTTCCATCATGCTCGGACGGAAAAGAGGGCTATAGGAGCAGAAATGAATGCAAGCTGAAGTGCTAGGAGGCAGTGGCCATGACGCCTCAGCCCCAAAATTCCTTCACAGCCTCACCACGGCTGTGGGAAATGCTTTTGACACCAAATGCCGTGGAGCTCTGCAAGCCTCTTAAGGGATATATTGGAACTGACTTGTGTTATCTGGAAATTGACATAAATTGCCTGTTATTAAATCTCACTGAATTGTTAAGCCCAACTTTGCCATCTGAACACCATTTTAGCATCCACCCCGGTTAGAAATGGTTCTAACACAATGTGTTATCTCCAGAAAGGTAAAGAAATATGGAACTGAACAAGCAGCCTTATGCCTAATATGGAAGCAAAGAAAAAGAAAATCGGATGGGAATGACAGACAAGCCCAACTGGTACTTTTCAATTCACGGTTTCTCCATAGAAAAAAAATCAAGCTACTGAACAATGCTCCTGGAAATTGTCAGTCATGGCTAGCATCAGAGCCCATCCGAGGAGGCGATTATAAAACAGGCACCCTGCCTCACCTCCTCCTGTCTTCCTGTGCCTCCTCTATCCCCTCCTGCTGTGGTTCCTTCCCCTCTAGGCACTTGTAACTCCTGCAGAAGGGCCATTCTGGGTTTTGAATCAGGAATCCCAAAGGGCGAGCGAGCATGGAGTATCATTTGCCAACGATGACATTTCAGGTCCCCGGGGGGAAAGAAATTTTTTCTCGTTGTTGGCTAGAGCCTTTCCACAGGTCAGTGCTGACTGCAGTGGTGGTCACGTCATCTGAAGTGTGTTTCTGGAATCACACGTTGTGTATTCCAGACCTGTCATTATTGGCAATGGCCCGTATTCACTCATGAGCGAGCACATGTATTTACTGCTCACCCGTTCAAGGGTTTATTGAGTGCGTGCACAGTGTAAGGCTCACCAGAGAATACAAATATGAGTTATGGCAAGGCTCAGATCCCACAAGGATCTGGGAGGAGGAGAGAATGATGATGATTTACCAAAAAGTATCAATAACAATGCAATGGGAGTCTGTTAGGGGCTGAATTGTATGCCCCTCCCTCCTCAAAAGAAAGTTAGGTGGAGTCCTAACTCCCACTACCTCCAAATGTGACCTTATTGGGAGATAATCTATAGATAATTAAGTTAAATGAGATCATTAGGGTGGGCCCCAAGCCAGTAGGACTGGTGTCGCTATATGAAGGGGAAATTTGGACACAGAGGTAGAGAGAAGAGGGTCATCCGCAAGCCAAAGAGAGCAAGCAGCCTCAGAAGAAACCAAGCCTGCCAACACCTTGATTTTAGACTCCTAACACCCCGAACTGTGAGACAGTTAAGTTTCTGTTGGTTAAGCCACCCAGCCTGCGGGGCTTTGTTAAAGCCACTCTAGGGAACTACACAGTGCAAACCAAGCCTTCCTTTGGAGGGAAAGGGACGGGGAGGGAATCAGGGCAGCTTCGTGGACTGAGTCCCATGGGGTAGGCCTGGAAGGACTGGTAGGATTTCTCATGATAGCTAGGCATCAACCCATCAGGCAGCAGCTCCAAAGGGGAAGATTTAGAAAGGGGGACTGGTCTCCCTAAGTTGAGTCTGGTCTCAACTTACCTTCTTATCTTATACCATGTGCTAGCATTTCTATCTTGTGCCTTTATAGTCACATAATTAAAGGCGTTGCTCTGTTAGATCCCTTTCTAGCCCAGTCTTCTCGTGCAGATATTTCTGAAATCTCTGGCAGACAACATAGTTCATGGGAAATACTGGCCTGGGGTTTTCTACACAGTAATGCCATGTTTTACAGATATCCTGGACCTGAAGTAGCCCTGTTGCTTTAATCTTAGAAGCTACTCTAGAAGACAAGAAATTGGGGGCACCTGGGTGGCTCAGTCAGTTAAGCATCCACCTTCAGCTCAGGGCCTGATCTCATAGTTCATGAGTTTGAGCCCCGCATCAGGCTCTCTGCTGTCGGCAAGGAGCCTGCTTCAGATCCTCTGTCTCCCTCTCCCCCTGCCCCTCCCCCACTCGCTTTCTCTCTCCTCTCTCTCTCTCTCTCTCTCTCAAAAATAAACACTAAAAAAAAGGCAAGAAGTTATTCTGTTGCATTGAAAATATTTACAGTTTCTGAATCCCGCACTATTAAATTGCTATTTTAAATGTTAAATGTGTCCAACATCATATATAGATGTATGTATTTGAATAGCCCCATAAGGTTGATTGGGCATCTTGCAGGTGAAAGACTGAGGCATGTGAAACTTCAGATGGGGATTTGGCTGCTGGAAGACCTAGTTATGGTAGAAGCCGTGCAAGACTGTACCCAGATTCGGTTGTCTGTGCTCCATTTTTGTCTATTACTGAATAGCCAAGACCAGCGAAAGCCCACGATCATCTCTTCCATCAGGAGGCATGTGCAAAAGCGGTCACACGCTGAGCCTCCCCACCAGGTGATTTCATCACATCCTGGGAAGCGGCCCTGCAAGGCACTCGTTATCCCTGTGGTACAGGTGGGGCCCTCGGAAGTCCTGTCCTGCCCCGTCCTCCGGTTGCTAACGGAGGGTAGAGGTTGAATTTGGCTCTGCTTCTGATTCCACTGTATCCTGCCACCTCCACTCGGCCAAAAGCAAGCAGATCCCGGTTCTCACCATCTCTGACCCACAGTGTGACTTAAGTATTAGATTTGCCCAAAGTACCCATTGCCATCTCTGTCGGAAGCTAAGATTAACTGGAGGGGCTGCTGGCGCCACAAACCCAACAACACAGGCGGGGGAGCCTCAATCGCACAGAAGAGGAGCACAGGTTCTGGGGCCTCTCAGACTTCCGCCCCGAGCCGTGCCTCTTACAGCTGTTAAGCTTGAGCAAGCTCCTTAACCTCTCTGTGCCTCAGCTCCATTCAGCTCTGTGAAATGGACTTAGCCAGTACCTGCCCTGGATGAGGCTGCACGGAAGAACAGAACATGTGCAAAGCCCGGTGCCTCCGCAGGGAAGTTCAATAACAAAGGATGCTTGCGATGGGGCAGAGCCTGTGCCGGCGCCAGCCAGACCACTCGAGGGTCCGTTCGCTAGAGAAATCAGAGGGGGAACCCAGCGACGCTTCAGCACCCTGGATGTTCAGGCTCCCGGGGGCTCAGGCTGGGGCCAGGGCTCCGCCGGGAACTGTGGCACCACTGCCAGCATGGGAACTCGGCAGGTGACACGGCATTACGCTTCTCAGCCAAGATCCAGCACCGCCCTCGTTTGCGGGGCTCCAAACACATCTTAGAAATTTAGTTTCATCTTCAGTACGACACCAGCTTGTGTCAAGGGAGAGAAATGGGCCAGCTGTCCTCAAGAGCCAGTTCAGGCGAGTCCTCCCGTTGCGGGGAGGTACAATGGGCTGTCAGGAACCCCCCTTCTAGAAGCTGGATGGAGGAGGGGGGAGGCTCCAACTTCCTTGTCCCCGTGGGCCAAACTCTGATGGTCCCTGAGTGGTGGGAGAGAGACCGGCCCCCTCTTTCTCCTGACTCCAGACCGCAGAGGGTTTTGTGTCACTGCGCTTCAGAATCCTGGTCCCCTGGCTTGGACAGGGTTTTTCGCAGTGATTCTTGTCTGATGTGCCGCTGGGCAGCAGGGTGGGGACAAGAAGCTGAATCACCTCGTACTCTATGAGAAGGGATGTGTAGGCTTAGAAATTAATTCAGAACCGGTTTCCATCATTGGGAGAACATTTTCCATCTCTGTTCACTTGGAGGGAGTAAAATATTCAGATGGAACCCCCGCCACGACCTTTGAGACCCAGGTGGGGGCCGTGGCAGGATGACCAAATGCCTCGTGTGGGGTCCTCACAAATCCATACTCAACGACTGCCAAACTCTGGTCCCCGTCAGCTCCTTTTCTCCTGCCACCCCCAAACAAGCACACAGCCTAAGGAAGAAAACAGTGTCTAGACAAGTCCCCCGAAACCCACACCGGGCAAAGAGTTTCCCCCAGCCCCTCCCGGGCACAGTCTTCAGTTTCCCCGGAGGTAGATTAAGGCCTCACTCCCAATGGCTAGTCAAGCAAGACTTCAATCTCTTCATTAACACTCATTTTAATCCAGGGCGAGATGTTTGCTGTTTATGTCCACGTGGTCCTCTGACCGATTTCTGTGGATTCTGAACTAGCCTGTCCGCTGCATTCCTCCAGCTGAAGAAGCCAGAACTCAGAGCTGGGACTGGCGGGAGAAGGAACTATGGAAATTACAGAGGAAAACTTGATGGTCGCCCACAGTCAGCGGGGCGAAGAGAAGAGCTGTGACACCAGCAGGTGGCGCTGTTGCTCACCAGCAACCCTGGAGGAGCCCCAGGAGCGGCCCTTCTTTTGCCTGGGTCCTGACCTCCGAAGCAAGCGCCAGTTCTTAGGCGCTGGGGTGGGATAAGACCTTCCCCCCAAGACCCTAGCTGACGCTGAGGGACCCCACCTTCACTCGTAATTTGTTTCCAGCACAAAGAACTTGAATCCAGTGATCCTGGGAGAGGAGTCCCCGTGTGGGGCTCCAGGAACGTTTCCAGAAGCAAATCCAGGGAGGCCAGCATTGCAGGGATACCAGCAGTGAGAATGACACAAACCAAACTTCCCAAAGATTGGGGGTTCTGCGGGCCAGAACAGTCTTGCTCGAAGGATCCCTCCCCCTGTACACACATTTTTTTTTCTTCTTCCCTTTGCCAGTTTTGCCATCTACAGAACGAAGGTGGTACCTTTCTTTCTTAGACTCAATTAGTTAATGTCAGGAAAGCGCTCTACAGATGAAAAGTGCTAAATTCCATTTCTCAAATATTTAATTAGTCACAGTTGGGGGATGATTCGTAATCGGCTATTGAGCTTGCTGAACAACCAGAGAAAATGGCGTGATCAGAAAAATGAGTTTAAATACAGGTTTTCATCGATTCCATGCGTGTCAGGACGATGAGAGAGAGTTTTCAAATTAGCACTCCATTCCCAGGCCCGCCTCTCGGGGCCCTGAGGAGCCAGGCTCCCACTCGGCCTGCTGGCTGTGACCACCCCACCCACGCGCTTGGCCCGGGCACCCATTGGGCCCGCCACGCTTCTGTGTCCCGAGCTTCTCTCTGTCCTGGCACGTCACCTTATCCCTCCTCCTCAGGTCAGTTCCCTCACGTCCTGTCACCCGCCTTCCCCTTTTCTGCCCTGGCATGGACACTGTGAGGAGGAATTAGGTCATGTGGGAGACGCGGGCACTTCAAAGGAAAGACACCACACCAGCTCAGAGGGAAGGTGACCCAGAGGCGTCTCCAGTGGCTTTCAAGCGACATGGCCCACTTTACTTTCAGATCAGGGCCCCCCGGGCGACCAAGACTGTGGTGGTGTTACACTTGGGCACACGTGCCTCTAAAAGCAGAATCCTTTTCTCCCACGTTCATTCGTTCTACACCTAGTTATTGAGCACCTGCCACTGGTATAAACGCCATCCTAGATGGGCACGTTAAAATGGGACAAATAACTGCCTTGGACTTACTGGCAAAGCGTAATTTTCAACACATGAAACCTACATACAGTCACGTGGTGAACACAGGTGACGTTCTGGGGCCTCCAGGAAGCAGGGTTAGACATGCAAGATATTTACTGGGAGAAACATTGATTGGGGCTAAGAAAACAGAGGGAGCAGGGGGGAAGCAGAGGGAGCCTTCTCTGGTGATGGGGGCTGACACCCGGGGAGGGAGGGAGGATGCGGGAGAGGGAACTTCAGCCTGAGGAGGGCACTGAGAGAGTTTGGACCTGCCTGTGAGGAGCCCTGGAGCACAGGCAGCTCTTTCGAACTGAGGCCGAAACCGGGCCCCGCGCCCCCCCCCCTCCCGGGGCTGGGTCACTGGCCGGACCTGATCATGGCCTGAAAGCGGAGGAGGGCTCAGAAGGCACCGCACCTAGAGGCTGTTGGCCACCCCCACTCCACGCAGCAGCCTCTCTCTGAAGGTGACAGAGCTGCAAGCTGTTGGGACACATGCCTAAGACTTCAATCATTAAATGGTCAATGACAGAAGCCCGCGACAGGATGGTAATGTGAGTTTGGGCGGTCTAGGAGGAAAAAAAACAAAACATGTATACGCAGACACATGTATGTTCCTGTACATACAGAGAAGGGAAGATAGTGGGGGAGGACTGAGGGAATCCGATTTCAAAACCGGTTTACGTCCCATAGGGTAATCAAACTGCTACCATTTGCGATTCCTCCTCTGTACCAGTCAGCCACCATTTGCACCTCTACTGGACAAAAATCATTTGCAATTTCTCCATTTCCTCCAGGTTAACATGTATTAAAGTCTGGGCCCTAAAAAAAAAATGTAATATCAGAAAAAAAAAAAAAAAATATTAAAAAAAAGAAAAAAGTCTGGGCCTTAATCAACAGGGAGCTGTGATCAGACAAGACAGCGTTCCCTCAAGAGGCAGATGTGGCCGGCAGGCTTAGTGGGTGAGGCCCTGACCGCTATTAGGCAAGAAGGCATCTACCTTTGTGCTTCATGTCCAAGTTCTGCATAATTAGTACTCCCTTGGGGAGCTTACATTCTAGTGGGACAAAGACGTAAGTAAATAGTTAACATTACGTGACAAATGATACGAGAAGGGCCCGCTTACAAAAGAGGCACCAGATTCAGACTGGGGTGTGGGGGACACAAGGGCTTCCACGGGAAATGGCCGTCAACCTAAGCCAGAAGGGTGAGTGCCTTCCCCGGGTGCAGGGGTGGGGTGGGAAGGGGGAAGCAGAAGAAATCAGCACCGAAGCTCTGAGGGGCCACCGTGGAGAACTGCAAGTGGTTTCAAAGGGCTGAGGGTGAGAAGGGGGAGGTCCTGGGACTGGAGCCAGCTGGGAGTCGGGCGAGGACACAGCTCCAGTAATGGACCATCTCATGTGCCATGCTCTGGAATTGGGATTTCTATCCTGAATGCCGTGAGAAGCCACTGAAGTATTTGGAGAAGAGAAAACGGATCAATGTGACTGATAACGAGCACTCTGGCCGCAGTGTGGCGAGTGGGTTGGAGGGCACAAAAGCTAGAATAACAGATGGGTCATGAGGCTGTTGTAACCTGGGTAGGAGGTGACGGTGGTCCAAGCCGGTGTGATGGCAGGGGAACCTAGCAGATCATGGGTCACATGTTCAGGCCGCGGGGACACTTGGTGAGCGGGGCTGACCTGGTCCTCCACCACGCAGGTTACCGTTGCTCATCAGAAGGCTTCTTAGTGGACTAAATGAAGGATGCCAGGGCCAACAGAGAGACACGTGGACATCACAGTCCTGTGACCTGTGGTGCCTCTGTGCAGGTACATGGGCTCAAAACCAATCTGACTCGCTCGTCCTTCAGTAAATATTTACTGTGCACCTACTGTGTGCTGGGCCCCATCTGGCCTCCAGAGTCTACAGAGAACAAGGCGGATGCTCTCAAGGAGCTTGCGTCCTGGTGGGGGGGGGGGGGGGTGTGCTCATAACAAACCATAAGCACGAAGGGACTTGGTGTAATTTCACCGAGCTTCCTGCATCTGTGGTTTGCTGTGCGACATTAATTTTGGGCAGCTGTCTGCCGTTATTACTGTAAATATTTGTTCTGCTGAATGTTCTCCCCTTTCTTCTTCTGGTGCTGTGATCGTATGTCTTTCTGTCACTTTGTAATTGTCTCACGGTTTTTGGATGTTCTGGATTTTTTTTTCCATTGTACTTGTATTAATGGATCTTCGAGCTCATTGATTCTTTATTCGGCTTTGTCGAGTCTCCTGAGGAGCTCATGAAAGGCATTCTCCAATGCCCAGCATCTCCTTTGAGCCTTCCTTCTCTCTCTGCTTTCATTCCCCATCTGTTGTTGGATGTGGTCTACTTTTTCCAGTAGAATCCTTGACAAATTTATCAGTTACTTTAAATTCCCAGAGTGATAATTTTTAACATCTGTGTTCTATCTGAGTCTGGTTTTGATATTTGCTTTGTCCCTTCAGACCATGTGTTTCCTTGGTTTTTGGTGGGGCTTGTGATTTTTTTTTTTTTTTTTTCTTGAAAGCAGGAGTTGCTGTCGTGGGTAATAGGAACCGAGATAAAGAGGCCTCTTATGCAAGGATTTCTGATAATCTGCCTAGGAGGTGGCAGATTTGTCTAATGTCTTCTGTAGCTATAAGTTCCAGACACTCTAGTATCCTTGGGTTTGCTTTTTGTCTTTCTTCTTGACTTTGGGCTTCCCTAAGTACTCCTCCTCAGAGAGGAGGATGTTAGGATATGGTTATTATATTACCATTCGTATATAAAGCCCTGTTGGCCCTGCTGGTCTAGAGAAGGGGGAGAGTGCTAGAATCTTCTGATCAAATCTCTGCCCATTAGTGGGCATGTGCTTCTGGTCTGTAGTCTTCCTGAGTGGTGAGGCAGGGAGGCCAGAGGAGGTGGGGTGGGAGAGCTGCCTTTCCCCTGAGGGCAGACTTAGTATGGAGAATGTTCTAGTAAGGTCACCAAGAATGGCTCTTTCTTTACCCCAGCCAGAGCCAGGGACCTTTCCCAGGTTTTCCCCAGGAGAACCTGGTAAATTCCTAGAGCTAAAACGCAGACAGTATGGGGTCTTACACAGACTGCAGTCCCCAGGAATTTGTTGCTCTCGTAGTAGACCACACTTGGCCTCCGGCAGTTCTTCTAAATGACCAGTCAAGTGTTCCTGCCAGCTCATGGGTCCGGGGGCTCCTGCCCCAGGGAATCAGCTCTTGGCTGCGACCCCGGATTCACCCTTCTCTGTAGATTCCCTGGCAGGGGCTCACCCAGCAACCTCAGTTCTCTAATACATACAAAAGAAAAGTCATACATTTTCAGTTTCTCGCCGTGAGGATGGGAGTGACAACTTCCAAGCTCTTTACAAGTTGGAGCCAACACGGGAAATCTGTAAATAACTTACTTTCAGATAGTGATTAGTGCTGGAGAACCACCTGGAGATGGGAGTTACTGCAAGATCACGAGAAGCGTCTGTGAGGGCATGTGGAAGAGGCGTGAAAGGAGGGAGGCGGTGCCTCATGAAGTTCTAGGCGAGGCTGTTCGGGCACCAGGACCGGCAGGTGTAAGTTCTTGGTACTGAAAGAAGTTAATGTGTGGCCAGAGCACAGGCAGAAGGAGAGAGGAGGGTGAGGTTGGGCATGGGGGGAGACAAGGAAGCTTTATTCTCATTGCGGAGGGAAGCCATTAAGCAAGAGAGGGCTGTGGTGTAACTTACATTTGCTAATGATCCCTCTGGCTACACTAGTCCATATGTCCGGGTTTGCCCAGAACAGTCTTGGTTTATGCCTTTTGCTGGGTGTAATTATTCATAATGCCTCCTTTCACTCTCCAAAGTGTGGGGTCAGACAACAAGTCCCAAGATCCCCCGACTGTGGCCACGGGAAGGAAAAGGCATGGGAACAGCCACTGAGGCAGCTGAGAAGTCGGTTGGGAGTGAATGCAGCAGTGAAGGGGACAAGCCATGGTGGGGACCTGGTCACGGTGGTGGTCTGGGAGCTGTAGGAGACTGATGCCCTCGGATGTGTTACAGAGATGGAACCAGCGATGGGGGTGGTCAGGGAAAGAGGGGGCTCAGGGATTCAGTCAATCACAAATGACTCTCAGCCCATCACCCAGTCTTGCAAACTACACTCCATAAACTCTCTTCGATCTGTTGTTTCGCTTCCATTCCCACACCCGTCTCCCCGGTTCGAGGCTTCCTCTCTCTCCTGAATTCAAGATCTGCCCTCCAAGCCCATCGGCATTTGACATCGTCCCCCTGGTGTGGATACAACCTGTGGTCCTGCAGCCCATCTCAAGAGCACACACCGGGCCTTTCGCAGCCACAACCCTTCAGATCACCTTTCCTCGATCCCACATGGAACGCCCACCGCTCAACACCCTTCCGTCCTGTGGACCACTCAGAGCCTCTGTCTGGGGTCCTGCCGTCTCTGCCAAAGGAAATTCTCCTCACCCTGTAGGGACCTTCCATTGTGCCTCCTCAGTGGAACCCCCCAGTCAGCCATCATTCTTTTCTCTGAATGCCCAAGATCCCCAAATCTCACCTCTTTTAAAAAAATTTTTTTTAATGTTTGTTTATTTTTGACAGAGAGACAGAGCATGAGTGGGGGAGGGGCAGAGAAAGAGGGAGACACAGAATTTGAAGCAGGCTCCAGGCTCTGAGCTGTCAGCACAGAGCCCTACGTGGGGCTTGAACTCACAGACCGCGAGATCATGAACTGAGCCGAAGTCGGACGCTCAACTGACTAAGCCACCCAGGCGCCCCATATCTCACCTCTTTTTAGGCCCATACGTATTCTACCTCATAGATCAGTCATCTCTGTGTTGACCTTCACCCCTCGACCAGTAAGCTTTTAAGGGAAAGACCTTCACCCCTCAACCAGTAAGCTTTTAAGGGAGAAAACAATGTTTTGCTGCTCTCAAATCCTGCAGGCACATCTTGAAACTCAACTCTTTGTGGAGTTGAATATATTATCATTTTGTCAGTTTGATCCTGTCAGGTTTACCCCTTGGTCTCACCATGATGCAATCAAGTAGGAAGTTGGTCACGGGTTTCTCACTCAGAACCAGGAATGAGATCCATGCAGGGCAGGCAGCCCAGGCTTGGCCCCAAGTTCACCTGGCATTCAGGACCGGTGGTCAGAGCCAGGTACAGGAGACAATCTCACCACTCACTGTGCGCTTTGGGGAGCTCATTTAAGCTCTCTGTGTCTGAAGTTTCTTATTTTCAAAGCAAAGGCAATAATAATACCTGACCGGGGGTGCCAAGACAATTACATAAGATAAATCATATATGGTGTTTAGCACAGGGTCTGATATATAGGACTCTCCCCCAAAATGTAGTCATTATCAGTCAACCTACTGATGGACGGGAAGCCGTAGAGAAAATCAGGACTGAAGATGTTGATGGCCTTTGATCATTTTATTAACGTAAATTTTTGTTTTGATTTGTTAACGTTTATTTATTTGGGGGGGGGGAGGGGCAGAGAGAGAGGGAGACAGAGGATCCAAAGCAGGCTCCGCACTGTGAGCACAGAACCTGATGCGGGGCTCAAACTCACAACCATGAGATCACGAATGGAGTCAAAGTCAAGATTCGGCCACTTAACCGACCGATCCACCTGGCGCCCCAAGTATTTTTAAAATTTTTAATGATCGCATTTAACCTGGAGAGGGTGAGTGGGACAGGCACCAGCTGTGTATACAAGAACACAACTCCTCTGAAGAGCAATTTACCAAGAACCTTCAAAGTGCTCACATCATTTGACCAGCAATTCCATAGAGGAGATTAGAGGAAATCTATATTATGAAATTTCACAAATATGAGCAGAAAAATCTTAGACCAAAATGTTAAGCCCAGAATTATCTGTAGTAGCAGAAAATTGGAACCAAGCAACTATTATACAAGGAAATATTTAAGAAAAGTTTCACATGACGTCAAAGTGTACGTAGTTAGAAAAGCCATCTTTACAAAGAGTTTTTGATGACCAGGGAAATGTTTATAATGTTAAGTGAGAAACGCACACTGCAAAAAATTTTATGTGCATGAACGGAGTGATGTAAAAAGTATGTCCATGAAAAAGGGTATATAATATACCAAATTGTAAATATTGGGTTGCCTCCAAGGGACGAGATAATGGACAGTTTTGATTTTCTTTTTTCTGACAGTTTCTAAAATGACAAGGTACTATTTTTCTTTTTTTAAGTGTATTAATTTATTTTGAGAGAGACAGAGACAGTACAAGTGGGGGAGGGGCAGAGACAGGGAGAGAGAGAATCCTAAAGCAGGCTCTGTGCTACAGAGCTCCACAATGTACTGTTTCTCTACTCAGAAAGAAATATCACGCTATTTTAAAAGATGCTTGATAACTGGTAGGTTTGATCATTGCGGTTCCAGAGTGAATCCGGTGTTACCCGTTGGTAGCTTCTGAGATGCGTCATCTTGACCACATCATTGAGCTCGTTGGTTCCCCTCTCTGGCCCTCAGTGGTCTCACCAGTAAAATGGGGAGACTAATCTTCACCTGCCCGAAGGCTGGTGGTCAGAGCGCTGTTTGAAAGGCTTGCCTTCTGGTCTCCGATGGCCTCGCAGGAGCCTCCTTGGTGGGGCCACCTTTCTCAGAGTACAGATGGACGTGACTAGGGAAACAAGCATGGCGGAGGCCACGTGCTTCTCCACTTCGTGGCGCGAGCAGGGGACAGTAGAGGACAAAGTCAAGGGCCACGGCTGCCCTCAGGCGACCAGGCCTGCCAAAGCCAACTCTCTGGACAAGAGTTTCAGAAAGAGCAAGGACTGGGCTCTATCTTTCTTCTCAGGCTGCGGCCCTGCCAGTGCCCCTTCACCACGGGGCCGTTTGGCACTGGCCCCAGCTTCTTAGGCAGCTCTGCTTCTCTAAACTAGTTGAGGTGCAAAGCGCCCCAGAGCAGGACTCTGTGCCCTTCCTGCTTCCCTTCTCCCCGCGCTCACAGGAATCGGAGGAAGAATCTTCTGTTCTGAAAACTCAGGCTGGGGACCTGGGAGCTAGAATTGCAATACGGAGTCCACTACGATCCTGGTGGGACACATGGGCTGTCACAGGGCAGATGCCCACAGGTGGCTGGAATGAGCCTCAGGGGCACCGGAGTGACTTTCCATCAGGGGATCCTGGATGGGTCCACCCCTGAGGAAAGGTCTCACCAAGACGCACGTCGGCCTGGGCTGAGCCAGGAGCGCACGGCGGTGCCCAGATAAATTCCATGAGATGGGCCAAGCAGGGGTGTGCGGAGTCCGAGGGCCCGGGTCAGATCCGTGCCCCCACCTCTTACTGGCTACGTGCTGGGAAAATTGCCCAGTCGCTTGCCGTGCCAGGTTCCCCGTTTACAAAGTGAGAGTCACGGCGGCACCTACCACACAGGGTCGCTGCGAGAATAAAATCATGCATGGCAAGCGCTTGCCCTGGTGTCTGACACCTAGCAAGGGCTAAAGAAATGGGAAGCTCGCTAGCTTTCTTATGAAGCTCTTCTTGGGGCCCAGCACCCCTGCGGGCAGTGAGGGGGGATACAAAAGATGAAACCACATCCCCACCTCTGAGGAGGGAGGACCAGGCCCCAGGAAACAGTTAAACATCTAAGCAGCGGGTGATTAAATGCAAAAGTGACTGGGAGGCAGCAGGGCTATTTATAATAACAACATGCTGGAGGTAACCCAAATGCCCAGCGATCCTGTAATGACTCAGCAAACCCCCACACATTGTGACAAGACCGCCCTCCCCAGAGCCATTCGAAATGGCAGGGATGCCGCTGGTGTCCATACATGGAAATGTGCGTCGAGATAAACATTTCCAGAAGGAAATCGCAAGATGCCCCGTGCACACCGTTTGCCACGATGGGTGAATATCTGTAAAGTCGGCCACAGAGGTCCAAAAGGAATTTGGAGGGAAGGCTGTAGTTTCAGGTGTAAGGCTCACCCGTTATCGCCTGCCCCCAAGTTGCTTAAATATCTGGTGTTTAAAAAAAAAAAATTAAGGGTGCAAGCAGGAAGTGTTGGATTCAGAGCAGGGGAGGGAGGTGAGGGGCAGAGGGCTGAGGAAGGCTTCGCAGAGAGGATGGGGTCTGAGCTCATGTGGAAGCATTTGTGGATTTGACTAAAGGAGCAGAGTTGCCCCAGGGGGACAACTGGGGCTCCCCTCCCCCACCAGTCTCTTTGGCCTAAGAAAGCGAGTTAAGTGCTATGAAGGGCGGTATGAGAAGTGGGAGCCGGAGAACACTGGATGGCCCCTTCCTCTGAGGGAAAGCTATTTGTATACTGACCAACAGGGCTGGCTCGTCCACACCAGGTCATGGACTTACCACCCAGTTCTCACCTGAGTCCTGCCCAGATACCTACGCATGATGGGGAGTTGGGGACTGGGTGAGGGCCAAAATCCTGACTGGCTGTGTCTTGGGGGAAAGAGGATCCCATGCCAGGGCTGTCTCTGGGCTGGAAAGTTTTCATCCATGAAGACACACAGGAACTTTCAAATAGCGTCTCCGAGGCACCAGGATAAGAACGTGGAGGAAAGAGCTGAAGAAATCCCCTTCCATCTTGCCTGTGAGCAAAGTTAGCTCACTGTACCTCCTACGGCCAACCACGAACCAAATCTCTCAGGCATTTGGGGGCTCCCATCTCCCTGACTTAGTTTACGGGGTAAGTCACCAGCTGTTGTTTGGGTCTGGCCAGCCTCCAGGGATTGGCTCTTGGGTCTGGCTTTTGTCCTCCTGACGTGAACCTGGCAGCATCATGAAATGTCATAGAATAGACAGTGGCACCTGACAGATGTGGGTTTGAATCCAGCCTCTGCCATTTAACTGTGACCCAGGGCAAGTGTTCAAACCTCTATAAACCTCCAGTTACTTGTGTATAAAATGGAGGATAGTCTCCAAGGTTTGAGAGTTAGCAATAATATGTGTAAATGTTTGCACAGATTAGAGACGCGGTGAGTGGTGGGCATTACCCTAGTTCTCTTGTTGGTAACATGCCTATGATGGAAGAGTTACCATTTTTGTGAGACAACCACATACCAGAGACATGGACCTGCGACACCAACACTGCCTCTCCCCCACCCCCCACTTTTCTCCCCTGCTGGCAAGTCCTCAACTGCCTGGATCTGGGCTTTCCTGACCCAGCCCGGGTCAATGATGGCTGGTGCATCAGAGATGGGCTCCCTCTGCCAGTCAGTAAGGGCGGTCTTCAGGGCAGGTAAGGGAGACAGGAGGCAGCTGCTGTTGAAGCTTACCTGCAAATGGCTTCTAAAAACCCCACAGGAGTACCCCTGGCCAAGGAGCACCTCCAGAGTGCACTAGCCAGCTACAGTATGATAAGAAATAAATATGGTTCCTAACACAGAGCTCCTAAAACCCTTGGAATTTCCTGAATGATAAGGGTGACAGGATTGTCTTTTGTTCTACTATTTGGTCTTTGTCCCTGGTTCGTGACAACAGAGCTCGTAGAGCCCCTGGAATTTCCTGGATAATAGGAGCATCTTTTGTTCTAATGAGACAATTCTGGATGTTACGCTAGATAGCTTCAGGATGGGGCAGGTTGCCAGGTTAGGCCTTGAGTCTAAGGCTGGAACTGTCGGCCCTTCTCCCCCAACCTCTGGGGTGGGAGAGAGGATTGGAGACTGAGTTAATAATCAATCATGTCTTTGTAATGAAGCCTCCATACAATTCCCAGTAGCATGGAGTTCAGGGAGCTTCTAGATTGGGGAACACGTGTGTGGCGGGAGGGTGGCACACCCAGACTCCACAGGGACCGAGGCCCCTGTGCTCAGGGCCCTTCTGGACCTTGCCTCATATATCTATTCATCTGGCTATTCATTTGTAGCCTTTATAATATCCTCTATAATAAAGTGAAAAGTGTAAACAAAGTGTGCTCCTGAGTTATGTGGTGAGTTTAGCAAATGATCGCAGGAATCCTTGATTTATAGCTGGTCTGTCAGAAGCATGGGAAGCCTAGGCTTTGTGGTTGGTGTCTAAAGTGGGGGCAGTCTTGAGGCAATAAGTCTTTACCTTATAGGATCTGCCCTAACTGGGTAGTAGCCAGTGTTAGAATCCAACTGAATTGTTGAACAGCCAGTTGGGTTGGGAGAATCAGGGAACTGATCGTTGGCATTGGCAAAAACACCACCATCGACATCAGGAGCCTGTGAGAAGTTAGGAAGACATCACAGCACACAGTCTCTTTAAGGAAGGGCCTCAAGCAGGGGCCTCTGAGAATCTTCCTGAAGACGTACATAGGTCTCTGTCTTGTAGTAGCAGAGTCCAGCCCCATCTTTCCTTCGAGCCAGGGTCACTAGGGCACTTTGGGGAATCCTAACAAGTCAGAATGCTTCTAAACACTTTTTTTTCTAAAGCTTGAATTCCTAATTCATTAATATCGCTGGCTTATTAAAAGAGCCTAGATGTTGCATGTGTTCTGCTTTATTTCAGGTTTTCAAAGGACAAAATATACTTTTAATCCTACTTTGAATCCAATCTTTAAAGAGAAGTAGAAGTTCTTTTTTGTTTTCTCAAGAGATGACACAGAGACCCTCGAGCACCTCTCACTACTTGTCACACCGGATGGCCACCCCGGCATCTGACGGAACCATCAAGAAAAGGAAAACAAGACAGAAATAAATGTTCACAAAGATCTGTAAGCAGAATGCTACGATATCTTCTCTGGTCTCCACCCTGTTACCACCTCTTCCCCTCCCCAGGCATTTCTCTATTTGACTTTTCCTCAGATTGCCTCAGATGCTTCAAACCCAAATTGTCCAAAAGCAAATTCATGGTTTACTTGAGTAAACCCTGGCTGCCAGCCCCACCGGACCGCTTCTGAGGTTCCACATCAGGAAATGACATCAACATCCATCTTTGAAGTAACACAAGCAAGAAGCTAAGTCATCCCATTTCCTTTAATATCACCACCCAGACCAACCCATCACAGCAAACGAACCATTTTGTCCATCTAGCCACTGCTCACCACTTCCATGGCTGCTGCCTTAGTCCAGGTTCTTTTTCTCTCACTGGATGACTCTGGTGGCCACCTCTTTGGATCCAGCCGGATTCTCTTCCAACCTGCCTCCCACACTGCATCCGTAAGGATCTTTCCAAAAAGCATGGCTGATCTTAGTACTCCCTGTTCTAAAGCCCACCAAGGGGTTCCCATCGCTCTTAAAATGAAAACCAATTCTCTGACAAGCCCACAAGGCCTCTATTCAAATGCCCCTGTTCTCTGTGCTCCAGCCACACTGGCCTCTCTAATTTCTCCCGTGCCCCAGTGATCCTCTCGAATAGGCCTTTTGCACATGCTGGTTCTTCCATCTAGAATGATCAAATGCCATGACAACCACCCCTTCGTCTAGCTAGCCCCTGCATGACCCTCAGGTCTCTATTGCAGCATCATTTTACCAAAAACCTTCTTTGACTGCTTAGTCGACGTGGTTCCTTTATAGCAAATTCGCCTTTAACCTTATTCTTTCCCTTCCTCAGAGCACGAACCTGGGTTTGCATTTGCGTATTATTAGTGTGATCACTTCATTGATTTCTCTCTATCCCAGAACCGTAACGCAGTAGTAGGTCGTTAACAAGTATGACTGAATGAATGAATGAATGAGTTAAGATATTTGAGTCTTGACACATCCTTTAATAATCCAAGATTCACGACATCACAAAATAGGTCAAGGCCACAAGTTGCCGTAGACACAGAGATAGGTTCTTATCTGAGGTATGGGGTATTATAAAGCTGGGAATAACAAACAGGAAAGCCATCATGCAAATGTGTGGTTATTCGAAGTCACTCTCCTAGAGAAAAGGTCACAGACTAAGAGAAAAGTCAGGTCCAAAGTCTTTAAGAATCAATCTAATTCTATTTGGAGAGTAAACCTCTGATTTCAGAAAGGCGGCTGCAGTAGCTTTGGAAGAACGGCAGGGGCATTGTTGATTATCACAGGGTCAGAAAGCATCCTACTCATATTCATCTGGAGGGCCGGGAAAACTCTAACAATGCTTCAGTGTTGGGTCAGTCCCATGCCAAAAATATTTTTCTTGCTCTCACGCCAATACCACCTCTGTTGAGAGGCACCGAAGGGAATTTGCGTGGGGGAGGGCATAATGCAATTGCATAGCCCCCTGAACAAGCCCCACAACTCTCAGGAACTGAGCACTCAATACCAAGAAAAGAGGAAATCGTTGTTTATGAAGACACAGAGAACAAAGCAGTGGTACCCACAGCTGCCTCATCCTGGGTTTACCAGCCCTGGTGCCAAAACAGAGCAGCATCCTCCCAGTCTGGACTCTGGCTGGCACACAGGCTTGCATGCACGTGCACGTTCACACTGGGACAGATGCTAGCCAGCAGGCACATACACACATGTGGATGGGTATGGGTGATCCTTACCCTGCCACGGCTTCTGTCTGGGTCTCATGGAATCACCAACTAGATGGATGAAGATCACCAGCCCCAGCTCCCCAGGCCAGACTCCTCTCTTACTGGTTCTGCTCAAGATCACCTGATCATAAAAAGGACTGCTAAGAAGCTCCCTGAACAGAAGTCTGTCGGGAGGGAACACTGGCAGATGCCATTTTCATGGGCTCCCTCTATCTTACTGGTGCTGGTGCTGATGCTGCCCTGGTGGGTGCCATTTTTATACCCTCACTCTACCTACCTAACAGTCCTGGGCAAACAGCCCACCCCCAGCCTGCACTGCTCCCATGACCCCACCGGAGGCAACAGGCACCACGACCCACACAGGGGATGCCCCTTGGGCATGAGGCTCAAGTCGCGGGGTGGGGTTGCCTTTCTGAACCCCAAGAGTCTGAAATACTTGGAGACACAACTGAAGAGACACCTAAGAACCAGGGCAAGGTTAAAGAATAAAGTTCATCTCCTATACAGAGGGAGAGAGAACTGTTTCACATAACACACAGAAACGAACACAGTCAGGCAAATGAGGAAACAAAGGGATCGTTCCAGATGAAGGAACAAGATAAAATCTCAGAAAAAAAAAGAAAAAAACTTAACAAAATGGAATAAGTAATTTACCTGGTAAATATAAACTTGATTAAGAGTTCAAATTAATGGGGGCACCTGGGTGGCTCAGTCGGTTAAGCGTCCAACTTCAGCTCAGGTCATGATCTCACGCCTCATGAGTTTAAGCCCTGAGTCGGGCTCTGTGCTGACAGTTCAGAGCCTGGAGCCTACTTCGGATTCTGTTGCCCTCTCTCTCTATCCCTCCCCACTCATGCTCTGTCTCTCTCCTTCAAAAATAAATAAACATTAAAAAAAAAAAGAGTTCAAATTAACGGCCATAAAGATGCTCACCAAACTCAAGAGAATAAATGATCACAGCGAGAACTTCAATAAAGAGAGAAAATATAAGAAAGTACCAAACAGGAAACTCACAGAACTGAAGAATACAACAACTGTACTAAAAAATACACTAGAAGTAATCAACAGCAGACTAGATGATACCAAACAGATCAGTGACCTGGAAGATAAGGTAGTGGATATTTTCCAAGCAAAATAACAACAAGAAAAAAAAAAAAGAATTTTTAAAATAAGGACAGCTTGAGTCATCTGTGGGAAAACAACAAGCATGTTAACATTCTCCTGAAGGAGAAGGGAGAAAGGGGCAGAATACTTACTTGAAGAAATAATGGCTGAAAACGTCTCTAACCTGGGGAAGAAAGCAGACAAGCAGGTCCAGGAGGCACAGGATCCCAAACAAGAGGAACCCAAAAAGTTCCACCCCAAGACACATTATAATTAAAAACGTTAAAGTTAAATATAAAGAGAGAATCTTAAAAGCAGCAAGAGAAAAACAACTAGTTACATACAAGGAAATCCCATAAGACTATCAGATTTTTCAGCAGAAATAGTGCAGGCTTGAAGAGAGAAACATGATATATTCAAAATGCTAAAAGCCTTCCAGCCAAGAATACTCCCCCTGGCAAGGTAATCATTCAGAATTGAAAGAGAGATAAACAGTGTCCCAGACAAGAAAAAGCTAAGGGAGTTTATCGCCACAAAACTGGCCGTACAAGAATTGTTAAAGGGACTTCTTTAAGCTAAAAGGAAAGGGTCATAACTAGAAATAAGTATATGAAAAAGAAAATCTCACTGGTGAAGGCAAATACAGTAAAGGCAGTGGATCAACCACTTATAAAGTTAGTACGAAGCTTAAAAGAAAAGGGTAGTAAAAAGTATGACTGCAATAATTAGCTGAGAGATACACAAAATAAAAATATGTCAAATATGTCAAAAACATAAAACATGGGGCAGGGGAGTAACAAATGTAGTGCTTTTAGAATGCAGTCAAACTGAAGTGACTATCAATTTAAAATAGGCTGCTATATAAATAGGTAGTTATACATGAGCTTCATCATAACCAGAAACCAAAAACCTATAATAGATATACACAAAAAATAATTAGAAAGGAATCTAAACATAACACTAAAAAAAAAAAAAAAAAAAA
>NW_024412434.1:6236661-6268693 GCF_014898765.1 Herpailurus yagouaroundi | reverse complement strand
AAAAAAAGCCACAAGAGTAGAGAGCAAGAGAAGGAAGGGAAAAACTACAAAACAAACAGAAAACAATTAACAAAATGGCAAGAAGTATATGCCTATCAATAGTTGATTTAAATGTGAATAGACTAAGTTCTACAGTCAAAAGACAAAGGGTGGCTGAATGGATAGAAACATTTGACCCTTCCATATGCTGCCTAGCAGAGACTCACTTCAGAGCTAAAGACACACAGACTGAAGGTGAAGGGATGGAAAAAGATACTCCATGCAAATGGAAATGAAAGGACAACTGCGATAGTGATACTTAATATCAGGAAAAAGAGACTTGAAGACAAAGACTGTAACCAAAGGCAAAGAAAGAATTACATAATGATAAAGGGGTGAATCTGACAGGGAGATATAACATTTGTAAACATTTACACACCCCAAATAGGAACAGCTAAATATATAAACAAATATCGACAGACATAAAGGGAGAAATTGACGGCAATGCAATCATACTAGGGGACTTAAATACCCAACTTACAACAATGGATATTTCATCCATACAAAAAATCAGCAAGAAAATATCAGCCTTAAATGACACATTAGATCAGATGGACTTAATAGATATTTACATAAGATTCTGTCCAAAAACAGCGGAACATACATTCTTCAAGTGCACACAAATATCCTTCAGGATAGATCACATGTTCGGCCACAAGACAAGTCTCAATAAATTCAAGAAGACTGAAATCATATCAAGCATCTTTTCCAATCACAATAGCAGGAAACTAGAAATCAATTATAAGAAGAGAAATGGAAAAAACACAAGCACATGAAGACTCAATAACCAATGGGTCAATGAAGAAATGAAATGCAAATGGAACATCAAAAAATATCTTGAGTCAAATAAAAGTGGAAACACAAAATTCCAAAATTTATGGGACACAGCAAAGACAGTTCCAAGAGGAAAGTTCATAACAATATGAACCCACCTCAAGAAACAAATACAAAAACTTTTTCAAATAAACAATCTAACTTTACACTTAAAGAACTAGGAAAAAAAAAAAAAGCCCAAGGTTAGTAGAAGGAAGGAAATTAAAACAAAAATCAGAGTGGAAATAAATGAAATAGAGACAACAAACCAACAAACTTAGAAAAGATTAATGAAATTAAGACCTGATTCTCTGAAAAGATAAACACAGTTGACAAACCTTTTGACAGAGTCATCAAGAAAAAAAGGAGAGAGGGCCCAAATGAAATAAAGAATAAAAGGGAAGTTACAACGGATACCACAGAAATACAAAGGATCATAAGAGGCTACTGTGAACAAATTATACGCTAAAAATTTGGACAACCTAGAAGAAATGGATAAATTCCTAGAAACACATGGTCTTCCAAGACTTAATTATGAAGGAATAGAAAATCCGAACAGACCAATTACTAGTAATGATACTGAATCGGTAATCAGAAAACTCCCAACAAACAAAAGTCGAAGACCAGACAGCTTCCCTGGTGAATCCTACCAAACATTCAAAGAAGAGTGAATACTATCCTTCTCAAATGATTCTAAAGTAACCGAAAAAAAAGGAACGCTTCCAAATTCACTTTAATGGGTCAGCAATGCCCTCATATCAAAACCAAAGATGCCATACATACACACACAAAATTTATAGGCCAATATCCTTGATAAACATAGATGCAAAAATTGTCAACAAGATAGTAGCAAACCAATTCAATAATACATTAAAAGAATGATCAAATGGGATTTATTCCGGGAACGCAAGGATGTTCCAACTTCTGCAAATCAATCTACATGATATATCACATTAACAAAATGAAGGATGAAGATCGCATAATCATTGAAATAGATGCAGAAAAGCATTTGACAAAATCCAGTACCCATTTATGATAATAAAAAAAAAAACCTCCCAACAAAACAGGTATAGAGGAAATGTATATCTTGAGATAAAGATATAGATGATATAGATATAGCCTATATATGACAAACCCAAAGCTATCGTACTCAGCAGTGAAAAGCTGAAAGCTTTTCCCAAGATCAGGAACAGGACAAGGATGCCCACCCTTGCCTCTTTTATTCAACACAGTCTTGGAAGTCCTAGCCAGAGCAACTAGGCAAGAAAAATAAAGGCATCCAAATTGGTAAAAGGAGGAGGTAAAATTGTCACTATTTGCAGATGACCATGATACTATACATAAAACTCTAAAGACTAAAACAAAAACAAAAACCCCATTAGAACTGATAAATTAATTCACCAAAGTTGCAGGATAAAAAAATAATACACAGAAACCAGTTGCTTTTTTATACACTAATAATGAGCTATCAGAAAAAGAAATTAAGAAAACAATCCCATTCACCACTGTGTCAGAAAGAATAAAATCTCTAGGAATATATTTAACCAATGAGGTGAGAGACCTATACTCTGAAAACTGTAAGACACTGTTGAAAGAAATCAAAGAAGACACAAACAAATGAAAAGACATTCCATGCTCATGATTGGAAGCATTAACATTGTGAAAATGTCCATACTACCCAAAACAATGTACAGATTCAAGATTTAATCCCTATCAAAATACCAATGGCAATTTTCACACAAACACAACAAATATTAAAATTTTCATGGAACCACAAAAAACTTGAAGAGCCAAAGCAACCTTGAGAAAGAAGAACAAAGCTGGAGGTGTCAGGCTCCCTGATTTCAAACTATACTACGAAGCTATAGTAATCAAAACAGTATGGTACTTGCACAAAAACAGATAAGATACATGGATCAATAGAACAGAATAGAGAGGCCAGAAGCAAACCCAAACATAAATGATCAATTAATCTACGATAAGGGAGGAAAGACTATACAATGGGGAACAGACCATGTCTTCAATAAATGGTGCTGGGAAAACTGGACAGCTACATGCAAAAGAATGAAACTGGACCACTTTCTTACACCATACACAAAAATAAACTCAACATGGATTAGACTTGAATGTAGGACTTGAAACCATAAAACTCCTAGAAGAAAACATAGGCAGTAAGCTCCTTGATACCAGTCTCCGTGATATTAATTTGGATCTGATTCCATAGGCAAGAGCACCAAAAGCCAAAATAAACAAATGGGACCATCAAACTAAAAAGCTTTTGCATAGCAAAAGAACTATCAATAAAACAAAAAGGCAACACCCAGAATGGAAGAAAATATTTGCCAACCGTATGTTTGGTAAGGGGCTAATATCCAAAATATATAAAGAGCTCATACAACTCAATGGCAAAAAAAAAAAAAAAAAAAAAAAAAAAAAATTTAACTAACTCTTTCCCTTGGGGTAAATTCCTGGAAGTGAAATGGCCAGGTCAAAAGATATAGGTTTTTAAACTTATTACCAGATTGTCTTCCCCAAGTTTCATAACATAACAGTGTGCACCTTCATGGGAGTATGTATGAGTGTTCATTTCCCCAGACACTTACCATCAGCGAGTGGTGGTTTCTTCTCAGCTCTTTAATTTTAAATGCAATGGGCCATGTTCAATATAGTGAAATTCATCTTTGGAATTCATCACCGTCCTGGGTAGCCTGCAGATACACAAAAGACAGCTCTTTTGAAATGACTCAGGGAACAAATGACATAGTTCAATGTGACCTGAATGCTGAAATAGGTTTTGCAAACTAAATGATAAAACAAAACTGTTTTGCTGACATATTATGGATTACAATTTCAAGCATGGCCTTGCCCGTGTATTTCAAGTACCTGATTAGTCAGTGACAATGTCCCAAGCCCTTGTCACTCTTTCCACTCATGGTCTGGTATATGGACTCTATACTCTAGAGAGTCGTGTTTTCGGGTATCATTCCAACGTTTATTCTCCCAGATTTTGTGTCTCTTACTTCACATCTAGGATCCTGGCAGCTTTATATGCCTTTCCTGAGCTGGGGAAAAAGAAGGGGGTGCCATCTAAGCCCTCCTGGAGACAGTAGTGTTGAGATTCCGCCATCCATCAAGGTGTGGCATCCATCTGGGCGTGCATTTGCCACCTCCATAACACTGAGTCAGGCCTAGGGAACAGCCATGGTATTTGATGCAGGAAAATACCAGTGACTCATCTTCCTCTGGAAGGCCGAGCGAGATTGTGGCACTTTCCTAAGGTGAAGGTGCCTCATTTGAAATTCACCAAAAATCCCCAATGTCTCAAACAGTTCCTTCCGTCTGAAAAGTTGTATAAGATTTGTCACATTTGGCTATTCACATTTGGCCACGGCAAGTTCCAGCTCCGAAATTTAATCATCATATTGAGCAACTAATTTCTAAATTGGGCTTGTGATCAAGACTTTTATAGGAATATTAATCGCCTAAAGTTTGCAGCCAGAAAATATATGACAGCCTAGATTTTATGGCTGGTTCTAGATAATGGTGACACATTACTGAGAAATGCATCTGCTTCCTAACTCCATAAATTGAATGCTGTTTATAATAATGCAGCTGGAGCAGTAACACTTTATCATAAGAGCGGTTGTCCCCATGGAAATCATTATTCAGTGTATACTTGATAAATTGGTCATCATTCACAGGCAGAAGAGAAACTGATGTGGCCCGTTTTATTTACAGGGGAACAGGCAATATGTCATCTTCTTGTTGGACTGATGTTTTTCCTACCAGAAGGACTAGGTTGCCTCCTGCACGTTGCTCGGAGAATTTTGTGAACGTCATTAGTCTTACAGGCTTTAATGCCCAGGGCACGAGAAGAACCATTCTTAATCTCAGAATTATTTTCAGAGGAGAACCTTGGAAAGAGATTTTCAGATACAAATTTAATCTCGCACTTTCCAAAATGGAAAAACAAAGAGGAAGTGATGGAATGGTGATGAGGAACTTTGTTCCTCAAAGCCGGCCAGGTCACAACAGGCAAGTCACAATGACTTCATGTGCCATTAAATACAGGAAGACAAGAGTTAACTCTGATTTGGTAGACGGTGTACAGCTGAGGCTAGGCCTTCCATCCTCATGGTTATATGTGTCCCCACAAGGCAGCTGGTAGCCTCTCCCTCGGAGATTAAAAGCCTTCTCAATGGAGAGCAAGGCATCACTGCAGGGGACAGTCGTGCTGTGGACGTCACACTGTCGTGCCCAGTCCTGTAAGCTTGTGGTCTTCAACCTTGGTTGAGAGCACTGCCGCCTCCAGGGAGAAGGCCGCCCTGGGCCCCGGGTCACTGATTCCATTCGCTAGCGGCCTGAACAGGTGCACTGGTAAAGTGCACAGGGCCTGCATGTCCCTGTGGTGGTCAGGCCGGGCATGGGCTGTGAGCTGTCCTACTCACAAGGTCTCAGGCTCCTCTAGGGCCACTGAAACTCTTCCCAGCTCCCTGCACTCTCCAAGTTCCTAGTAATTTAGCTTGCAGGCCCCACAGGATCCCTCAGTTTTTCAGCCTCTCCTGACTCACCAGAGGAATCCATATTGAATTAATCTGCAAGGATTTATTGTGTCTCCGCTGCATGCCCGACACCGTGCTGTGGGAGGAGGCAGCACGAGAGAGAGAGAGAGAGAGAGAGAGAGAGAGAGAGAGAGAACCACAATCACACTTGTACAGTCCTACGTTTCAAATGCTTTTACGATCATCTCGAGGTGACCCAACGAATGGTTAGAGTGTAACCTCAGAAGTCCCAGCTGCACCGCTGGGTGTGAGCCCTTCCTTGGCGGCCTCCTCCGGGCTGCAGGCATCCGTTTTCCCTTCTGGAAAGCAGGGCCCATACTTGTCGCTGTACAGTTGGTTTCCCGGAAGATCAGGTGAGATAATCCATAATAAGTGTTCCTTCAATGTTGGCTCTTATCCTCACACTGTCCCGACTTTGCAGAAAGAGACACTGCGTGGTAAGGGGTGGAGAGCCAGATAGAAAGAGCTAGAAAACAGATGATGTTTTCACACACATCGTTTCAGTTGGTTAGTTCACAACCTTCCTCCTTTACAGGTGGGAAGACTGGAGGTTGGGCAGGGTGTCTCACTTGTTGGCACTATTGACATTTGGGGTCAGATAACCCTTTGCTGGAGGGCCTGCCCCGTGCAGCGTAGGAAGTTAAGCCTGTGCACAACAGAGGCTGTGGGCGCCATCCCACCGCTGACAACGAAAAAAGTCTCCGGACACTGCAAAATCGTCCTCCAGTTGGGAACCACTGAGGTGGGGTAATTTGTCAGAGGGTTAAAGAGGAGCACACAGGCCCAGAGCTCAAGAGCTAAAGTCTATGGGGGACACGTCCTCTCTCACCTCAGTACATCTCCTCAAAGGATTTAGTAGAGAGTCACAGAGACAAAAATACCAGCAAGTTCTTCCTGATACTTAAGTACCACGGGAGTTGAGAAAAGGGGGCGTTTGAGGTGAGGTTCCAATTAGACGAGGACAGATGAACGAAGAAGATGGAACGTGGCCTGGGTGCCGCAGGCGGGAGAGAAGACCAGACAGAGGGATGACCACGGGAGGTGTGGCCACTGAGGAAACAAAAGGCAAAGGCTGGGGGTGTGGGGAGTTCCTGGGGCGCCGGGAGGAGAAGGGGCCACTGTGGGGGAGGCCCTGTGCACGGCCCTCCCATGGGGGAGAGGACCCAGGCCTCAGGGAACCGTCAAGGAGTTTGGACCTAATGCCGAAAGAAAGCTTAGTAGGGCGGTCCTTGGGGGGTGGGGTGTTAGAGGAGTGTGCCCACAGGTTAGCATGAAGACACCTGTCTGGGACAGGACAACAAAGCCACCCGTGACCTGAAAGAGGGGCCTTCCCTGGCTTCCACCAGTGGTTCTGACAACCACCTGTTACAGCTGACCACAAACGAGCTGCATCATGGGAGAAAGGTGTATACAAACCTCAGTTGAGGACCAGGGGGGGCGGTGGGACACCTGCATGGCCAGCACAGACCCCGGGCCACGCTGAAGCAACGAGCCTCACTCTGCTCAAGACCAGCTGATGACCACAGAAGCCAATGTCCCTCCCGCGCCCCCAAGCCTTCCAAAGACAGCGAAAGGTCTTTGACTAGGCCTCTTCCTGGTTCTGAGGGGGAAGGTTACAGAGGTGTTTGCTCTAACGGCCATCTGGGGAGTCAGGATTTCCTGAGGCTGGGGCAAATGCTTCACACTCCTACTCCTCAGGAAATCCGCCCTGAGAGGCAACAAGAAAAAAAAACAAAACAAAACAAAAAACGCACCCTTTGGGTCATTGGTCTATTTTTACTGTGTGTGGCCTGACTTGGTGCTTATGTGCCTGTAGCTCCGTCTACCTGTGAGACCGTCCGCATGATGTGTGTTCACGAAGACGCTCTTAGCATTTCCAGCTTACCAATGCCGGGGAACTGTCCCCTCGGAGTTCAGACAGTGGTACCAGGTAGTCGGCACGAGAGGTACCAGGTGGGGCAACTTCTGAGAGACACCGGTGACTGGCCCAGTGAGCTGTAAGAAAGCATGCCTTTTTTATTCTTCAGTAGCTCAGTGACCAGACCTTTCTCCCACATAGCAACAAACCACCCACTGAGTCATTCAAAGAGTCCTTGACACATTTATTCAGAAGTAGTTGCTATGTGCAGGGCTCTGTGTTCAACATGGCCTCTCAGGGAGATGTCTGAGTGAAGGAGCAGACGGAACACGGACCTAACACAACAGGGCTCACGGGCGCCTGCGGGAGGAGCTGCCACACTTCATGCAGAGTATGTAACGCCTCCCAAGAACGCATCTCAACTGTGTACGTGGACGTGGCACACAAACACAGAAGGTTGGTTAAGTCAGCTTAGCGGAGTGGGGGTCACCAAGTGAACCGTGACCAGCCGGACAAATTCTGGCATGGGTTCCCATTCCCAGCTATTGTAGGGTGCTAAGAAAAAATGCCTGATAACTTTCTGAGTTTACTTCCATAGGTACAGATGGCCTGACGGGCACCACCTCGCGGGGCCTGTCGCTGGGTGCCATGGAGGCCGGCGGCCGGCAGAGGGGGCCTCAGGCTCGTCCGGGGAGCTGGCCGCGTGCATGGAAAAGCAGTGCCTGTTTGTGCTGAGCGAGCCCAGAACACACTGGAGGGTGAAGTTGATCAGAACACTGTTTGGCTCAGTCCCCACTCGCTGAACTGACGGAGCCTCGAGTCCACGATGAAGTCACATACAATGGAAAGTGCCTGGCAATTAACAGAGATTACAAAACCAGAGGAAGGAAACTGCATGCACAAGAGGCTGACGGGGACCAGAAAGCCCTGCTTTTTCTTAGAGCCAGCATCTGAGACAGTGCCAGGGCCCAGGGGTTTTTGTTGGCCTTTGGAAGCTCCGGCCTGGGTCTTCTCTTCGTGTCGGGTGGACGCTGGTGATCCTGAAACTGAAATTTAATATAGAGGAAGGGAGGGTGGAGAATCCCAAGAGCCGTTGCCAGGCAGGCTGGCAGTCCCCCCACCCCCCCCACACACCCCTGGTGACTTCACCGGGCTAATTGATGACCCATCGCAGACGTTAGGAGCTGGAGCCATTTGGCGCACAGAAGGGGGACCATGAAGACAAGGCTGAGATCCCTTCTCCAGGGAGTGGTGTCTTCCAAAGGCTGAGATGTGACAGCTTAAGAAAATTAAATGTGACTGCAGCACTGTGCCTGCATTATCTGGCCCCGGCAGGCAGCCTGCGGCTTCCGCTGCCCTTGGGTCTAGAGATGGTGCCCAGAGGGACAGTAGGACAAGAAAATGCTGTGGCAGGCTCACATTTAGGAAGGTGCTTGCCCATCCGCTTACCAAACAAACAGTAAAGCGGCCCCTTATCACTCCAACTCAGCTCAGACGAGGCCCTGCCTCTGCACCTCACAGGCTGGACACCCGCGGGCAGCAGGGCCTGGTGTCTGCTGGAGAAATGGGCGATTCAGACAGGGGTTCTGTTCCCTCCTCTCAGATGGGGCGGGGAGCCTGCACCCTCCTCAGTGGGTATGCGGGTCGTGGGCAGAGCCGTGATGGCGTGGAGAGGGACTGTGCCAGTTACAGGCCGCCGGGACACCGACACACCCCTCTCCCTGCCCCTTCCCAGCTAGGCCAGGAGGGGCACGAGGCCCTGGCTGTCTGCACTCACGACCTTCTCAGGTGTGGCTTTACTGGAAAGTCCCAGAGCCACCGTGGAGCAGAAAACGGCTGCTGTGCCCAGCTCTTCCCCACCCCCTGAGGGATGGCGCTGGAGCCGCTGCCGGCTGGGCCCTTGTGCTGGGGATATTATGGAGATAATAATCATTTATTCACCAGTCATAAAAACGATCCGTGGCCCATGAGGACTCAGAGCTGAGCCGATGAGCATCAGGCAGCAGGCCTAATCAGAAATTCAATATTCTCTACCTTTCCTTTCTATTAACGATCAGAGCGCTCCCGGAGCTGCGCCCCAGGCTTTCCCTGCAACCCGCTGAGCCCGGGAATGGGGCTGGGCGCGTGCTGTAGGTTGGGCCGGCCCTCCGCCTTCCTGGCCGCCCCCTCCACAGCCGCCAGGCCTCCCTTCCAGGTGGCTCCCCGCCCTGCTGCGGCCACGTGGCCACGTCTCCTCTATCTCATTTCCACACCTGCCCGAGCCGCTCTTCTCCCACCTGCGTGGCCACCTCCTTATAGACCATCCAGTTCTTTTAAACAAATCTGGGCTGTTTTTTTTTTTTTTTTTTTTTGAGGGTGCTTGTAGGTAAATGAAAGTCAGGTCTAAGGGAAAAACTATTAGCTATTTTTGCATGCCTTTCTTAATTACTTTTCAAGAGACTGTTTCACCACTTGTCCAGGCCGCCAGGGCATAATTGCAAAGGAGATAAACTAGGCACCACTCTCCGTCTTTCTCCTTTCTTTCCTCCTGCTTGTCAGCAACCCCGAGAGCCCTTGTCCTACGGGAAGCTGGTCTGTAAACTCTTGATAGCACACCCTTCCTGGGGGAATTGGCACTTCACAGGACAGGAGACCCCCCCCCCCCAGCTCTGACGAACAAAACCAGTACTTCTAGAATGGAGAGCAGCCAGGCACTGGTTCCTGGGTCCCTCACATCACAGCGTTCAGAACATCCTTGAGGCCTCTGTTGTGGGCCCA
This sequence comes from Herpailurus yagouaroundi, assembly GCF_014898765.1. Taxonomy (NCBI): domain Eukaryota; kingdom Metazoa; phylum Chordata; class Mammalia; order Carnivora; family Felidae; genus Herpailurus; species Herpailurus yagouaroundi. The sequence continues at coordinate 6,258,664 of NW_024412434.1, read as the reverse complement.
CTGGCAATGCCCGCCCACCTGCTATTGTCTGCACTCTTCCGTTGGCCTCTCCCTGCTGGCTGGGAGGTTGCCCTCCTTCCCTCCTCCTCCCTGCCTGCAGCCCCAAGATGGGGGTACCCTCCTGTCACCTCAGTCTTGGTCTCCAGAGAGCCCTCCCGCACATGTGGGTAATGAAACCCTAAGACCGCAGGTCGCAGTTTAGGAAAGGCCCCACGCATTGTGAGAGAATGCCCCCTTCCCTCCTGCTCCGCAAGGCCAGGATGTGTTCTCTGAAATCCTGGGCACCTCACCCCGTTCCCCTGGGCCTTAGAGGGACGTTTGGAGGGTCTATGGGCAGTCCCACCCAGTCGACGTGCTTACTGAAAACGGAGGCCTCTGATCTGCCGGCCCGAGGCAGGGATCTAGCGGGGGGGAGTCGGGGTGTTTGGGAAAGGGGCCACAGAGGAGGGCAAACGCATGCCAGGCATGTGCAGATTCCGCTGCGAGCTCTGAACTTTTGCAGCTCATGGGAAAATGCCAGCGCTGTTTACCCAGCGGTCACCTGACCGTGGACCCACATGTACGTACCACATGGTGATCTTTGCAGGGAAATTCATGCAGCAGCACGAGATGCAGAAGAGCTTAAGCAGGCAGCAGGACCTACCATGGCCTGGCTCCTATCCGGTGGCTGGCACTGGATAAAGGGTCCTTACTCACGGGCTCATGTGGCCACGCCTACTACAGGTGCTGCACCTGCGCAGCCCGGGGTGACGCCGACTGAGTGGTCGCCATGGGGATTGCCTTCCACCTCGCTGAAGCTTAAGGTCTGCTGACGATCTCACTCCCAGCAGGCTCCTCTGGGTAAGCTCCGAGCTGCTCTGAAGAGGGGACAAGACGAAAGTTGAGCCAATCGCGAAAGCCTGTGAGAAGCTGCCTACTGTTTTCGGGTGTTTTTTTTTTCTGGCGCCCTGCCACCCGTGCATGCACCGCCGCCTCTCGTGACTCTTCCTCGGGGGTCTCGCTGAAGGGGAGACTTGGCTCGGAGACTGCCAGCACCCCTCCTCCGGTCCAGCATTCTCACGCCTATTTAACCGGCTCAGGGAGGGGCGATGGGGGAGGGGGCGTCAGTGTTATTTCGGGTCTTATTTTCCAGAGGCTACAGGCAAGTTGGGCCGGAACATGGAGACCTCAGCATACCTGCGAGGAACAATAAACAAAGGCCGTCCAGAATGTGTTTTCCTTTCTCTCTGGGCTTCTCAGTTTGCTGCGTGAAGCTAATGGAGGAACAGTGTGCTGCCGCTCCGTTTGGCCTGTTTGCCCACACACGCTCCCTGCTTCCCTAAAAGTCAGAAAGGAAAGACCAAAAAACGTGCAAAAATTAGTGCTTTGGGTTCAGGAAATCCCACCTCCTGGAACCAATGGGTTAATATGGGGCCCACTGATCAATTCCAGCTGTTCTACTGTGTGCTCTGAGGCACGGCCGGAGGCCATGCAATCAGTGTTGGAATGGGTAAAAAGGAGAGTATCTTGGGCCGTTTCATTTTTGTTCCTGTTTCCCCATGGGCCTGTGCTAAACTTTCAACTCCTTGCCTCAGCTTGGATGGGCTGGTGTAAAATTACTTTCCAAAGAAACCAGGAGAACAGTTCGTGTGAAGAAGGTGTGGGGCAGATGGGTTTGGCCGGCACTTGACAGAGAACGTGGTTCCACTCTGGGCTGGGCCTGCCCACCCCAGGCTTGCCCTGAATGAGTCCCAGCTGTGCAGCTTCTGGCCCGCTGGCTGCCTCCCGCCCCCTGGGGGGGGGGGGGGGGGCAGAGAAGAACCCCTCCCCTTGTGAGTGGGGCATCCGGGAAACAGGCGGGAGAACAGGTGGGCCACAGCCAGATGCAGGCTCTGCACCAGGAGGCCCCACCATGTCCTAAGAGCCTGTGCGGCTCCTCAAAACCAGGCAGCATTAGCGCATTATGGAAGCAAGTAATCTGGAAAGCAAACACCATGTCAGAAGAGAAGAAACCACGGAGCATTAGGAAGTGCTGAGAACCGTCTAGGCTTCAGGTTCGTGTCATTAACTCCTCGGCCTCCTTAGCCAGAGCCAGCACCAAGAGTCTTGGAGTTTCTAAAAGGAGGGGGCAGATGAGAGTTCCAGGCAGTGTGGGCCTTAAGTACACCCTGTTTCTCTCCTTAGATTAAGAAGTTGAAGTGAGGATCTGAAGGCCCCTTTCAGGTCGGATCTTTGTAAGAGTGCCTAAACTTGGCAGTGATGCATTTTACTAATAAGCAGCTTTCTCCAAGATGCGGGAACACATAATAGCTTCCCCTCGGCTAGTATTCGGAGCACCGGTGTCCCCAGAAATAAGAGGGTTGGACACCAATGAATCCAGCAAACACTATTTGTAATGTTAGTCCATAGACAAATGGGTGCTCAGAGCTGAGGGAATTTTGTTTGAACAATTTCTTTTTTTCTTTTTTTTTTTTTAAATTTTTTTTTCAATGTTTATTTATTTTTGGGACAGAGAGAGACAGAGCATGAACGGGCGAGGGGCAGAGAGAGAGGGAGACACAGAATCAGAAACAGGCTCCAGGCTCCGAGCCATCAGCCCAGAGCCCGACGCGGGGCTCGAACTCACGGACCGCGAGATCGTGACCTGGCTGAAGTCGGACGCTTAACCGACTGCGCCACCCAGGCGCCCCTGTTTGAACAATTTCTAAGCAATGCCTCGTAAATAATCACTCAACAAAAAACTTAAGTCCGTCATGCGTCTATAAAAAATCTCTATGCAGTGCCCTTCAGATCATCGCTGTTTCAAATGTTCACAGAACTGAGTCTCTCGAAGGTCTCAACTGGTCCCTCGGAGGCCATAGCTCAGCATGAAGGTCTAAGGGTTTCCACCTGAATCCACCTCTCTGAGGAGGAAAGCAAGAAGAATCCCCTGATCTGGGGCCCCCACTTTAAGTTAACTTGGGTGGATCCAGGTAATCAAACCCACCCATCACTCCAAAACTGACTTGAAACAGTAATGGACCAGAGGATTACAACCAGAGGTTGGTTACTCTCTGGCCTTCAATGGATCCCCTATGATGCTGAAAAAACATAAACAGTTCTTTAATGGCTGATCTTGGCTCTACATGGAAGACTTTAGAATCCCAGTGAAGAATTTCCTAAGCATAGCTCTGTGATGCAGAGCACGATTGAAATCCTTATTCGTGTCCTCCCCCCATGGAGTTGACCGTCTAGCAGGGGATGCATTGCTAACTGTAAGCAGGTTGCCAATAACCGACTCCCGGGAAAATGGGGAAGAGACCAGATCGTTGCTTGGCTGAGGGCTCAGAGGTAGGATGGTGAGCCACAGTGGGAAAATTGCTAGCGAAATTATTACTTGAAGCCACCTGAAATGAAGTGCCCACTGAGGGCAGGGCTTGGGGGACTGGGCTGGGTCTGTCGCAGAATGGTGTTCAGGGCATGAAGGATGCAAGAGTTATAGGGCAGGGTGGCTGCCGATAATGGAACTGGACAGTCAGAGAGGAAAACAAAGTCAAATCATTAGTTTTGTCTCTCAAGGCATGGGCTGAAATCCAGGGCTTAATTCTTGAGAGACTGAGGCACAGAGGCTGAGGCCACTGAGAAATTGCCACGGCAGTGGCAGTTTCGTGACTCCAGGGTGGCCAGGACAAGGACCCGCTGGGTGGTAAGTCAGCAGCTGCAGTGGGACCAGGTCCCCGTATGGTCACCTTGCTACCCACCCTCCTTCCTTGTTTGCTGCCCTTTCCAGAGTCCACAGATGTCCACACATTCTGCAAGCTACCTCCTGTCTTTTAAAAAGGGATTGAAATGAAATTCCTTTCCTGTAGAAACTCACCAGAGCCCGTTTCTGTGCTTGAAATCCCAAAACTGGATATTCCATTAAATGCTACAAACATTTAAAAAGACTTAAGGGCAGGTAGCAACTGGCCCCCGTCATAGGGGTAAGTCATGGGAATGTCATATCATTTGCCGTAGACTTTATGAACAACTATCTCCAGGGCTGGGCTGCAATCAGGCCAGAGGTTCTCTTACATACCTCCTGCGGGTCCAAGCTTTAGTATGCCCTTTGGTGGACACAGAGGTAGCTGACCATACCTCTCTCCAAGTGCCGTTTACTGCGGTGAGTAAAATAGACTTGTACGTATGAAACTGGAAAACACTCAGTCACCACATAACCAAATGAGAGGCACCAGGTGGTGGGTCTTCTTTTTAGACTCGGGACGTCTTTTTATTTTACTTATTTTTTTTAAATGTCTCTTATTTTTGAGAGAGAGAACACACACACACACACTCATGAGCAGGGAAGGGGCGGCGGGGGGCAGGGGTGGGGTGGACAGAGGATCTGAGGCAGGCTCTGCACTGACAGCAGAGAGCCCGACGTGGGGCTTGAACTCATGAACCACGAGATGGTGACCTGAGCCGAAGCCGGACGCTCAGCTGACTGAACCACCCGGGCGCCCCTCAGGATTTGTTTTTGTGTGTATTTCAGGACCATTTTATGTGTATACTTGTACATGGAAGGGATCTCCTATGTGTCAACTCTTAGATTCTCAGAGCTGGAAAGAACTGAAATTCATCTAGCCAGCAAATCATGTATCCCATCTAGCTGTAATTGTACATATCTTCTGAGTCACCTGAAGTGCTTTCTAGAAGGTGGGTGTAAATAAACACCATCAATAAAAAAGAGTAAACGATTCTGCACACGTTTGCTATTCTCTTGCGGAAGAGCCAGGCTGAGCCTCACAAGGCTGGGGAGTTGGGGTCAGAAGGCGAAGATGGGCAGGACACGGTCGCGTAGCAAGATGTGACATAGACCCCAGACGACGCAGGTTCCTATGTGAACCCTGACCCAGCACAGGGAGCAAGGACGACAGGTGAGGCAGGCTTCGGAAGGCACCCTGTCACCTAGTCAGTGTCTGACGGAGATGGTCACTGAGGAAGGGGACCGCCCAGGTGCCAAGGACACGTTGGCAGTGAACTGGAGAGGGAATTAGCAGTGGCAGTTTCTACCCTGAACAAATGGACTCCACAGACTTCCTCTCTCGTTTTTAGGAACACCAGCTGCCCACCCAAGGAAGCGTGACCCTCCTGAGGCCTGCAGGACACTGAACCTGGAACAGAATGTCTACCCTCCCTTCTGTAAATCCCCCCCCCAAAGTGGGGTTACAATTGGAAACGGCCTCAAAGTGGCCCTCAGAGCATAAGATAGTAGCTCTGGGTTAAAAGGATTCTTGTATTAAGACATTGTAAACTTTTTTTTTTTTGGATGACCTTTTTTCTTTTTTTCTTTCTTTTTTGACCACCTTTTTTTTTCCTTTTTCACAATTAGAGGGAGGAGGAGAATCCTGTTCCCGTTATGGTACAGCCGTCCTTCCTGGTGCCATCAGCAAGGTTTTCTGGTGCCTCCAGCCAACATGAACCCGGCCTGATTTGGTGTGGTTTGCTGACTGCCTAGGCATAGCCCCTACTCCCTCGGGCCGTCCCGGGGAGCCCCCTGCACACCCAGACACACCCAGAAAAGAAAACTGCCCTCCACAATTCTCGGATTCAGCCATCCTCAGCAGACGGACTTTTCCAGAAGTTCCAAAAGGCCCACCGGAGGTTTTATTTTGTTTTTCAACAATTACCAAGGCAAAGAAAAATAAATCAACCGGAGTAAAAGCAGAAATCCCTACTCCCTGAAACACATGCAAAGCAAACAGTGGAACGATACGCACTTTCTTACAGGCAGGACATACCCGGCCCGAGAGCTGTTAAAGGTCCAGAGCTGGTGTAGTTGGCCTGGTGGACATTTTCTTGAGCTCTGCGCAATTCCCCACGCCTGTTCTTCGTTGAATAGCCTTGCTCATGAATTCAGGTCTTGAAATTAAAATATATGCATCCCAAAGGGCAACTTTCAAATTACCTAGTCAGGGTGTTACACAACTACTGGTTTTCAACAAGCCGAGCTGAGGCTGCTCAACACCAACCGGGTGCTGTTAGAATGGCTCAGGCCCGTAAATGGTCGGCTACACCCAGAATGCCTGTAACTGGTAACTCAAGTCCCCAGATTGTTGTTAACGACCACTGCGTATAGTCCAGGGACAGCACCAGGAGGGGGCTCGTTTAAAACTCTCCAAAGACGTCCTTTGTTAAAAATGTATTCTTTAAAAAAATTTTTTTCTTTAAACATTTATTTATTTTTGAGAGAGCAGGAGCAGGGGAGGGGCAGAGAGAGAGAGAGGGAGAGAGGGAGACACAGAATCCAAAGCAGGTTCCAGGCTCTGAGCTGGCATGGAGACTAACACGGGGCTCGAACCCACAAACCGTGAGATGGTGACCTGAGCAGAAGTCGGACAGTTAACCGACCGGGCCACTCTAAAAATCTATTATTGTAAAAGTCTGTGGGGGGTGTGTGTGTGTCGTTTGAAGTTTCCCTGATTTTCCAGTAACGAATTTCTCTTCCAAGGCATACCTAAAAGATCACCTCTCACGGTAGGATCCATTAATACAAAAACCGGTCTTACAAAATACGTAATATGTCATTGGAGAAATCCTAAAAGATTAGCTACGTGCCGACAATATTTGTTCACTGGATAACAGGTGTGAGTTGGGGTCTGGGGGTGAGGTTCGGCAGTAAGTGACTAAGGTGGGATGAGGTGGTGCCCCAGGTGAGTGAGTGGCCTCAGGTCACTCCCAGGCTTGGGATGAGACCAGAGCAGCTGAAGACGGAGGCTGGCCCAGGGAGGCACAGAGGCAGGGGCGCCCAGCTCCAGACGGGCCCCCGGCTCCTGCCGGGAAGGTGGGAACTGCTAGCTGCCCACCCAGACGCGTGTGTGCTCTGACCCGGCCCTCCAGGTAGAAGTAGGAGGGGTGCAGAGAGAGGGGCTCTTCCTGAAATGTTCTGGTCTGCGTGGTTAAGAGGCAGCTTGCTCCAGATGCTACCTTCATACGCTGCATAGTCAAAGCACATGTGGCAAAATGGAGTCCACTGGGCACGAAGTCTCCAATGTTTACATTTGAGGAAACTTCACATTTGAACACTATTTCCCAAGTCATATTTTCCCCTAAGACGGTGGGGCCTTGGGACGGAAAGGGGGACAGAGGAAGACTGGCTGGACCGAACTGCAGGGAAATCTAAGACTGTTATGGAAGAACCACAGAGCCTTCCAAGCTTTGAAGTGCACCAGCTGGGGAAGATGACGCCTCAAAATGGGATCAAACATTGCAAGTTCAAAATGAATGCTAGACTTACTGGAAGCTGAACTTACAAGCTTAAGAAAGACTGGGTCTTGTAATTTCCTAATTTTAATAGATCAAATACTCCTTTAAAAATATGGTTCAGCTGACGGGTGCCTGGGTGGCTCAGTGGGTTGAGCATCCAACTCTTGATTTTGGCTCAGGTCGCGATCCCAGGGGTTGTGGGATCGAGCCCCGTGTCGGGCTCTGCCCTGAGCATGTAGCCTGCTTGAGATTCTCTCCCTCTGCCCCTCTGCCCCTCTGCCCCTCTCCCCTGCTCACATGCTCTCTCTCTCTCTCTCTCTCTCTCAAATTAAAAAATAAAAAATATAGAGTCCAGCTGAGTCACATAAGGCCCTGTGGCCCTGCCGTGCCCACAGGGAACTGATGGGGTGTGGGGGAGGGGCAGGAACAGCTTCCTCCCACCCCAGGTCAGACCCTGACGGCCAGTTCAAAAGGCCTGAGTAGGAAGCTATTTTGGAATTCTCATCCAAATGAGCCCCAACCGAACCCACATCAGAGCTCTCAGCTGGAGCCCGGGGCCTAACTGGCATCTAGCAGACAGCCCGCTGGGTTCACAGCCCCTAGGAGGAGCCCTTGTGGTAACTGGCCTCCTTCACTTTCCTGTCACAGGCCCTGGAACTGATTAGCAGGACATGAGTAATTTACCCATTAGACCACCTCAGAAGCAGGTGGGGTGCAGAAAGCAGTGGGCAGAGACAAATAAAAGTCTCCATTTTCACTCTGTGAAGGCAGCACTTAGGCGAAATGAGGGGGTTTTTAGCTGTCTTTGAAATGAAACCTGGGAGGACCGAACTTCAGCCTTTTTGTTGGCAAAGGAAAGGCCCGTGGCCGCCTCTGTGCTCCCACCCCTACAATTAGGCCAGAGGCCACGCTGCTTCCTGAAACGAGAGCTGTAGTTTAGGCCGTAGCTCCGGGCCGGACACGTCTGCCACCGTGGCGTGGGACGGACGGGACAGCTCACTGAGGCAGCACGGGGAGAGTGTGCAGAGACGCCGGTGGGCAGGGCGCTGGCCCCGCTCCAAACCCGGGGGACCCATGCAGCGCTGCTCCCGGAGAGTGGTCCGGGCGGGGTCCCCGGGCGCCATCTGGAAGGTCGGCGAGGCCGACCCGAGGGCGAGCAGGCTCTCCGGTGCAGTCCCAACACCAGGAGCCACGAGCAGCCTGCCGGGTCATTTGTTTCCTCTTATGATGGGAATACACCCCCAAGCTGGAATAAAAATACGTGTGTTCAAAGGTAGGGCCCATTTTCCAGCCTTCTTTCATCGCCCTGATGGTTGTTCCAGGGGATGGTGAGCGTGTTGCCTCCTGGCCGTCCGCTCACCCGTGCCAGCCACCACCTGCACCTTTAATGGCGTCAGGAGGGTCCAAAATGCTGACATCTGCTCCTGAAGTTGGTTTTAAGTGCTTTCTCAGAAAGGCTAGTGGACTGGCTCTACCTGGAACGTCATTTGGAAAATGCTTGACATTTCTATAGCAGGGCGTTCGCTCATTTAGGAAAAACTTAGGAAGAGAAAGTAAGGACGGGACTCCTGCGCCCCCAGCCCTCCCAGTAACAGGGACAGCTCTCTGCCTCGACGTTCGCTGCTGTCAACGTTTCTACAAGAGGAAGGCAGCTTTGGCCAGCGACTGGGTGCTTGACGGCCCCAGCTTTTGTCCCCAAACTTAGTTCCGGGCTCTTAAATTGGCACACTTCACTTTCCTTTCTCTGTAATGACTAACCTGCAGAAGAGCAGGAAAACTTTTTTATTAACTCGAGGCAATTATGACGGTGCGCCCTGTAATCCATTTAACGCAGTCACTTAAAGTTTCTGACCAATGTAGAGCAGGGAAAGGGAACTGGGGAGATGGAATCAAAGAAGCACGGCGGGCGGGGGGCGGGGGTAGACTCTCTCCTGCACACACGTGTCCTGCTCCACGGTGAAATTCACAGGGGCCCTGACCTTGAGTCTTCGTTTAATCTTCATTTCTAAACTGCTTCTTGGGAGACAGAGGCAAAGGCGCCTTCAAAAGAACAGCTGAGCAGACAGAATTGGATGCAGTCACGGAGCTACAAGAAAAACGGGGAGCGGGCAGATGGAGGGAAGCTGTTTCCCTGGGGGTTGGTGAGAGGGCCTCCCTGTCCCTGGGGTCACCCGCATGTCCCGCTTTCCCTGTCCCTTGGACTGTGACTCCCCTTAGGAAAGAGCTCAGGGGCACCCCCACAGAGGGCTGGAAAATGCACTTTTTCTAGATCATTCCTCACAGCTTGTGTCAGCCTGCATCCCACCGTGCGCCCCTCGGCTCCCTGCTGACCGAGTGCAGTTCCTAAACCGTTGACCCTGCCCTTCCGTGTGTGACCTTCCACAAGTGCCACAGTCCATTAGTCCATTAGACTGTATCACTTTTCCCACCCAGGGGCACCCTCGGAAGCCTCATGGAACACTGGGAAGGTGCAGGCGGGCCCAGATCCGGGCGCTCTTCTGTTTGTCCTCCCCCTCAACCGCTTCCCTCCACACGGTGTTGTCAATTTATCATCATCCCTTGGAGCCCAGCTTGGGTTTTCCAGAACCGAAGTGCTGACAGGCTATTTGTAGACCCCGAGGATTATTAACCTATGATGTGTTCATTTGAATTTAAACTAGACTGCAGAGTTGCCTCAAACGAAAAGCCCTCAACTCCAGCTGGTTTGTGCTCCAAGCCCAGAGTGTGGTGGGCAAGCATCAGAGAACGTGCGCTCCAGTTCATCCGGCACGAATTACTCGCATTTGCTCCGCACGCAAAATTCCAGGGGCCCCGAAAGTCTCCTCCCGCTTCAGGCTCAGGCTCAAGGGCCCATATACCACATTATCTGAGGCAGGTCCACCCGCGTGCTTCTTCAGGAAAAGCTCCTCGAGGCTGGCACCCCTCGTTCTGAAGACCGAACTTAAGAAAGAATGCCATGACTCCCACACACGCAACAAAAGATGCTGATGTCGGGACAGGAAAGCCCCATTTAACACTCCCCCTCCAAAAGCGGAGAGGAGGGAAGCCTGTGTTGGCGGTTGGCCCACAGCGATTTGAAAATCCAGCCAGGCTCACGCCTCCAGTGCCCTGGCGACAGCCAAGACCTGCTCCCAGGGAGTGACTCCCAGCGGCTCTTCGTCTGGAGCTGTTCTGGACAATGCCCTTAACGCTCCTCAAATCCCCCTTGTCTGACTGAGAAAGACTACAAGGCAAGACTTTAAGACTCCTAGAACCCCACTAGGAATATCCTGAAGTCTTTCTAAGTCTTCTTCTTCTTCTTCTTTTTTCTTTTTCTTTTTTTTTTTTTTTTTTTTAGTTTATTTCTTTATTTTGAGAGAGAGGGCAAGAGAAAGAGCGTGCGTGAGCAGGGGAGGGGCAGAGCGAGAATCCGAAGCAGGCCCTGTGCTGTCAGCACAGAGCCCTATGCAGGGCTGTATCCCACCAACCACGAGATCACGGCCTGAGCTGAAATCAAGAGTCTGACGCCTAACTCACTGAGCCACCCAGGCGCCCCATCTTTCTAAAGTCTTTCAAAAGTCTTACAGCTACCTTGGGATTGTCACCCTGAGGCCACACTCTACAGAGGGTGCCCCGGATTTGGTCCGTCCTGAAGCTATTTCTTCATGAGGAATGTCTTCATGAGACACTTTAGGTGAGAGACAATGGAAACACCTCAGGATGTTCTGGTCCCTTTCTCTGTCCTCTGAGCTCTGCTCTGCACCTTGATAGAACCGCCCCTAGCCCACCCCTCTCTTCCTGTAGTTTCTCCTAGGCAGCTAGAAGAAGCTGGTGGTAGCATGTTCCATCTTCTGCCTGGTGACTCCTCAGCCAGACCCTTGCAGTCCATTGGGTATCCTTTCCATTTTCTATGTGACCACAGGCGACAATGTTGCCAAGCTTCCTGTGCAGCCTCCGATATCATGTTCCTCACTGCCCTCCAAGCTCTCACAAAGGTCTCTCTGAAGTCCTTCCAGCTTTTATTAACAATCCTCTCAAGGTCCTCCCAGATTTTGCCCAGTGTCTCATCCCAAAGCCGAGGCCATGTGTTAGCTTTTTGTTATGGCAGCAACCCAATTTTAGATACCATTTTTTTTTTTTTTTTTTTTTTTAGTAATCTTTACACTCAACCTGGGGCTCAAACTAAGGACTCTGATATCAAAAGTTGCATTCCCTTCTTTTTCTTTTTTTAAAAGTCTATTTATTTATCTTGAGAGAGAAAGAGAGAGAATGAGAAAAGGAGGGGCAGAGAAAGGGGGGTAGCAGGACAGAGGACCCAGAGCAGGCTCCAGGCTGACGGACAGCAGAAAGCTGGATGCGAGGCTTGAACCCACGAAGTTGGACGCTTAACTGACTGAGCCACCCAGGTGCCCTGGTACCAAATTTTATTCTAGTTATCTATTGCTGCATAAGAAATCACCCCACAATTTAGTGACTTAAGACAACAATCATTTTTATGGTCTTTCCCAATTTTATGGGTCTAAAACCTGGATAGAGCCCGCTCGGCGATATGTTTTTCCCTCCATAGGGTCAGTTGGTGATATTCAGCTGGTGAGTGGGCTGGCCAATGGGACCAAGATGGCTTTGTTCACATAGCTGGCACCTTGGTGGAGGTGGCTGGAAGGCTGGGCTCAACAGAGGCTGTCAAACACAGTCCTTACATGTGGCCTCTCCAGCATGGCTGTCAGGATACTCAGGTGTGTCACATGGCAGCTCAAGGCTTCCATATTGTTCCTAGAGACTGGAAGCTGCCATTTTCATAAGGCTTGGCCTTGGAAACTGCTATAACATCACCTCTGCCATCTTCTAGTGGACAAAGTGGTCCACTCGCGGGGAGAGGACATAATCCCCACTTTTCATTGGGAGAACTGTCAAGGAATTCATGGCCATGTCAAGTTTTCCATACTTCTTCCTGCTGCCTGGAATGACCTGTGAAGGCTGGAGTGGCAGCAGCCATCTTGACCCATAAGAAGCTGGTGGGAAGAAAAGTCATTCACTGCAGATCAATAAGCTAGAAGCAGTTTGGATCCTTGACACCGTAGAAAACCGTCCAATCCCTGGACTGTTTAGTCCTGAATTTTTAGAATGTGAGAGAAACTAACCATTCTTAAGTCAGTGTTATTTTGGGGCTTTTTTTTGTCACTTGCAGCCCAATACCCAACAGTAGTTTGAGGTACAATGTATCCTCAGAGTTGCAGATTGAGGAGACTGTTCTGTTCCCCAACCATTCATCCCATACCCCACTGCCAGATTTTCCTGAGGCGTCGCATTTGAGGGCTGACAGAAGCTCCCCTACAATACCTCCCAGTGTAAAATCTCTCACTCACACCCTAATCTCATCACTTCTTTCAAAACAAACTTTCTGTCAGATTAAAATTTATCATTCAAGGCCCTGAACCATTTGGTCCTGACCCACGTCTCCAGCCTGACTTGCCCCATCCCTTCCCCTGTGTACCCAGCCAGTGAACGCACTGGGCAAAGTGCCCTGTGTTGTCCTGCCCACAGGCGTTTACACTTGCTATCCTCTGCCCACCCCCCACCACACACACCTTCTTCCAAATTCTACTGTGTTTTTAGGACAGGACTTAAATCTCTTTTCCTCTGTGAAGGATTTCCAGGATCACCAAGAAAGGGCTGGTTCCTTCTCTTAGACTTCTAAAGGAATCATTGTCCAAATCCTTCATCTGACATCACTGGAGGTGTTTTCTTGTTTTTATATCCCTCATACACGCACCGCAATTTCTCTAACCAGACTATGAGTTGCCGAAGGGCAAAGCCCTGGGTCTTCAGTATCCGGCTAGTCATGGCCAGCTCTGTTGCCAAGAACCCACCCATATGGCAAAAGCAGAGCCAACCGCTGGCCAAACTGGAAAGAGTAGGGAGAGGGGGCGCCTGGGTGGCTTGGTCGGTTCAGCGTCCGACTTCGACTCAGGTCACGATCTCAGGGTTCGTAGGTTTGAGCCCCACGTCAGGCTCTGTGCTGACAGCTCAGAGCCCGGAGCCTGCTTTGGATTGTGTCTCCTCTCTCTGTCCCTCCCTTGCTCATGCTTTGTCTCTCAAAAATAAATGAACGTGAAACATAGGAAGGAAGGAAGGAAGGAAGGAAGGAGGGAGGGAAGGGAGGGAGGGAAGAAAATGTAGTTCACCAAGCTAAGACCGATAGGCCCCTAGCATGCTCCCTGGTATGCACAGCCCACGATTCTACATTCCCTTTACCTCCTTCATTGGACACTCTTTGGTATGAGTCCACCTCAGAGAATTCACTGTCTCACTGTAAACCCACAGGATGGGGCCCAAGTCCCAGCCAGCTGAACTGACCGCAGCCCTGGGCAACCTCAGTGCCACTTTTTCCATTGTCTGATCCTGAGCCATAAGGAAGATGTCCTGGTTGCTTGGATTTTTGTTGCACATCAGCACTTGGCCCGATATCAGGGACAAAGATCGGGGAGGACATAAGTATAGAAGTGAGAATTTCTCACCTTTGCCTGTGGTTGCCTGAGAGAAAAGCCCGAGGTACCCGCGCCCCCCCCCCCCCCCCGCGACCTAACGCCCTGCCAGACCCCTGCGCCCCGCCCCACACACACAGTCCTGGCCTGCAGAGAACCAGGATGGACGCTGCTGGGACAGTAGAGGGCTCACAAATCACGAAAGCAGCTGAAGATTGCAAAGATTCTGAATGGAAACTTTGGCTAAACTCAGCATTACTTTCATGAGCACCAAAGACCTGACAGTGAGCAGAACTGACACCCAGGGAGATTACATTTAATGAGTTATTTGGCAAAGGCTATTTCTGAAATTAATTATCAATCACTTCTAATTATTTTTAAATGGCATTTATTAATCCGCAAGGCTTGGGGCAATGTGTGTGTTGGCGGGGCTTGGGGGGTGGGGGGTGTTGTTCACTCAGCTGCTTTCAGGATCCGGGCTGAGAGGCTTCCGGAGACCTGGCCAAGCCTGGGCACTATATCCAGCACCCACTTGTATTTCAAGAGCAGTGAGCGGGAGCTGGGAGAGGAAGATTCCAGCCTGAGCCAACACCAAAGCCCGATCTCCCCTCAGGCCCAGCCCCGGCCCCAGGTCTTAATAATAATTCAGCCCCATTTACTCCAATGCACCTGAAAATCTGGCATCCCCAACACATCCCTCGCCATGGCAGAGCTGATGCCTTCACCAGCAGGAGAGGCTCAGGAAGGAAGGACCACCAGCGCGGAAGAACCGACTCCCTCCCTGCCTTAGCACACGGAGCCAGAGAGAGGGAGCAGGGTTCTGGCTGCTTCCACTGCCTTCTCGGGACCCTGTCGTGCCTGCAAATATGGAAGCTAGTGCTACGAAAACAGCCGGGTACAAACACCCACGGACATCCTGTCAAACATCAGCGTGACAAGGCGCCGAGGCCAGCACCTCTGTCCCTGCACTCACCTGAGCAATCCAGAGGAGAAACAGTTGGCAGTGGCTCACCTAGCAGCCTCCACCACCCTCACCAGGGCTCACTGGAGCTGTTCTCTTGGCCCAAGGTGCCCTTCACAAAGCACACACGCGTCCCCTGCACCGGGGCATTTTCTGACGGACCGGAAAGAGCTTCCCTCCTGCTCCTGCCAAGGGTGAGATGGCAGCTCGCTTCCCAGTCCTTGTGGTCCCGGCACCCAGCACAGTGCCTGGCAAGCGGTGGGTGCTCAACAAATATTGGTCTAATGATGACACATCCTCCCACAGCTGCCTTCCAGGAGTTCTAGCAGCAACAGCCATGGTTGGGGACCCCGGCCCACAACACTCCGGGGCTGTCGGGAGAAGATAGAAGGCTACCATTGTTTTCTCACCCCTCGCCAGCTGCTCTGCAGGCCCCAATTAGCTGGGGCATTTCTCCACTCTCCTCCATTAATGCTGGCTCGTGACAGCACAGGGACAGTGGCCAGGGATTTGAAGATCTTATTCCTGACCAGGCCCTGACTTCCGCAGTCACTACGGGCCACTCTGGGAAACACTTTTCCTTTAAAACAGGGTGAATGAGACTTAACGGAGAACTTTGTGGACCCTCTCTCACCAAAAAGGTCCTGAATTTTTTTCCTTTCCTGGGAGAGTAGAGTCAGGCAAGTCAGGAGCATGCATGTACCCTGGCCTAGACCACAAAGGCTAAAGGGAGCCTTTTCAGGTGGCCCAGGAAGGCAGTCCCTGTCTCAGATCATCCCTGGTGCAGGCAGTCCTTGGGAGGTGTCCACCCTGGACCTGCCCCCAATATTCAGAGCAGCAAATGACACTGTGACTCACACAGTGATCTGACTTACCCGGGAGCACACTGGAATAGATCCAAGCAAGACTTTCTAGAATCTTGGCCCTTTTAGAGCCATATGGAAGCCCCTCGACTCCCACTTTCTAGGAATAAACGTCCTTGGAGTTGGATCAGTCTATAACCTCATGTCCTTTTCCCAGGCCCTTCCCATGTAACAGGCTCAGGAACCTTTAGCTTGGGTCCTCAGGTTGATATGCTGCTTTGGTTGAATTAAAAAAAAAAAAAAAAAAAGTCAGATATTTGTTAAAGTATTTCCTTTAACTGAGGATGCACTAATCACCCCACAATGATTTACACTTAAAAGATGAGTCACAACCACAGAAAGACTAAATGGAAGTAGATATTGACATCAAAGAAACTGGCCTGAGGTGCAGTTCTAGCTGTTTCTACCTGGCCATGTGACCTTGGACAGTCATGCTCCTGCTTTGGCCCCGGGTCCACATTTGCAAAATGAGGGCCAGGCTAGCGCATCCCCGAAGGTCCCCTCCAGCTCAGTCCAGTGGTGCCATGACAAGCGGCGTTGGCTTCACCACCTCCTGCTGGGGGGCAAGTGAACTGCTTCAAGGTCTTACCTCAAGGAACCCCCGATGAGCTCTGAGGTTGAGTGTGGTGATTCGTCACCTCCAAAGGGTGCCTGTTCTGGCAGAAACGAAATCAGGGACACACTAGCTGGCTATCCTGGAGGGATGGTATCTGCTTGAGAGTTACTCCTTTACAACTGGCTGTGTGGCTGGGCTGACCACAACCTGAGCTGCTTCCGAAATCGGCACATGCAGAGTTAAATCTTTTGAGACATCTGCTAGACAAACACAAAAGGGTGGACCCAGGGCTTGAGAACCACAAATTGGGGTGTTCAGGTTTAGCACAAACTCCAGGCATCCATCTCTAGAAGCAAACTGGCCATTTGGCACAGAGATGGGAGCCTGGGCCCTGCCAACACTCAACACCTAAATCACAGTGTGCTCTGAAATGGGGCATTCCATGCGGGGAGGGAGGGGGCGGCTCTCAGCCCCGAGTCTTTTCCCATTTCCCTGCAAATGGCCTGCATGGCTCTTGTTATCACCATTTCTAGCTCCACGCGCACGTTTTATGTCTTGGAGATAGTGTTTATTGACACTAAACAATGCCCTAGCCGCTATGCAAGAACATCTGCTCCACAGCTGCCACGGCCCCGGTTGAGATTTTTGTAATAGTTTGGGGATGATTTGCTAGCACAGTACATACGGTACTGAGAGGGCTCTGTTCTTCTAGTCCAGGGGATTTGGGATAATTGGAAATTTCAGGGTTTTTGAGGTTGTTATTGGGTGTGGTTCTAGGGGGGACGTTTTGCTTGGTTTTGGTATAGAAGTATCAATTGCAAGCATTTGTTTATAAATGTCAGCCAGGAGAACTTTGCATAGATATAGCCTCCCACTGCCCCTGCAAAATAACCTAAGAATTATGCTTGAAAAGTGCCCAAGGTCATATAGCAAATTACTGGAATGTTCTAGAACATTCTGTGGGTAATAACTACATTGCCAGCAGTTGAGCCAGTCTCCTGGGATAGACAACAAAAGCAGGTCTTTTATGTTAAAGGAGTTTTGAAAACTACTCAGAGAAGAGGGATGTTGGGGAAAGAGGTTCTGATCCATCCTTCACTGGATGTTAGCACATCATCGTGGTTGTTGTGCTAAAAGCCCTAAAAGGTTTAAATGAGGCAATGTGTGTGGTGCCCTTGGTTTTTCAGAGCACTTTCCCTGTTAGATTTTCCTATTAGACTTGTCTAAGGATCTCAGGAGAGCAGAGTTGAGGCCTACAAACACTCAGTGTCTTAATTCTTTTTGTTGTTGTTGTTCTGAAAAATGGGCAGAGCCTTGCTCAGAGCACTCAGCTACTGAATTCTAGTGCTCCCAGCTTTTCTGGGTCTTGCATTCATGCCTGCATCCTGTATGGGGTTATGTGGCTACTGTGTGTCAAGCAGTATTCTAGAAACACGGTGGTAAACAATCAGAGAAGGGCCCTGATCACCACAAGTGACACAATACTACACACCTACACAACAACAACAAGAAACCTACGGAATGCAGACAGTGATGAGGGGGCTATGCAAGGGTGACATAAGATGCCGTGGAAGAGAGTGATGGCGGGCGGGGATGGGGGCTATTCTAGAATGGAAGGTCCAGAGAAGGCCTTGCCAACACTCAACAAAGATCTGAATGGCAAGAAGAATCCACCAGGGGAAGAGGAGTAGGTCAGCATTCTGGGAAGTCCTAAAAGCCACAATACTGGGACAACCTGGCCTTGTCGGAGGATCCAGGTCTTGGAGCACAGTGGCTGGGGGTGGGGCTGTGGTGGGGAGGACGATGGGTGTGATGAGCAGGCCAGAGCCTAGAGAGCCACGGGCATATTGCTCCAAATGCGATGGGGACCCGTAGGTGAGTGTGGGGCCATCGGGGTGTGCAGCTGCATTCTCCCTTCAGGATAGAGCCTTCTGGGAGGAAAGTGGTCAGCTGACAGCTTCCAGCTGCAATGCCATCAAGATCCACTCAGCATTCGACCTGAGGTCACACTCTGCTCCATGAGTGACCATACAGGAGTACTGGCACTGGGACTTCAACATGGCACTCCCTGCGGGGTTGGTACAGACTCTCTAGAGCAGCGCTGAGGTCTAAGGCTGTTGCTACCCCCATCTTTCTTCCTCTGTCTCTCCTTTCCTAAGTGTCAGACCTGTATCCTGGTCTAAAGACTCTCTGACTCCCACTGCTGTCTCCCCCTTGCTCCCTCACATGTTCCCCTTGCCCCCACCCAGTGAGCCTTCTAACTCCATCTTGCCTTTGCTTCCCAGAGACCCTGGCCTGACATAGCGGGGTTCGAGCAGAGGAACAACGTGTTCTGCATCGGGGGCTGTGGGATAGAGGATGGCCTCCGGCAGCGGAAATGGAGCTGGAGATCAGTCAGGAGCTGCTGGGGACAGTTAAGTCTTGGCATGCTGTTTGAGCAGCCCATTGGACCTCTGCATGTGTTCCAAACTATCTTCTGGACCCAGGGGCAATGCTGCCGTTCCATGAAACCAACTTAGCCGTTGCCATCAGGACTGAAGAGATGGCCGCCATTTAGCGAGCAGGCAGCACGTGTGGGCATGGGGCCAAGCACCCGGTAACAGTCGTTATTATATCCAGCCTTCCTAACAACTCCACTTAGGAAACAAGGAGCTGGACTCAGGTTCAGTGCCGTTTCACAGACAAGCTACGTACGATACAGCAGGCACACAAGTGGTCCTACAACAGGCATCCGTCTTTCTGGTTGTCTCCTATACTGTGGACTCTCCTACTCGAAGTTCTTTCCTGTCAGAAACCATGTCTGAGCCATCTCTGAAGTCTCCAGTATCAACCCCGGGTCCTACATATACGGGGCCCAGGCGGTACAGGAACTTCCGGAGTTTCTTGGGGCGTTCTGACCACACCGGCAAGGGTCCCCTTTTCTGTCACAGGCCTGGCACCCCGAGCCACAGAAAAGAGCTGGGGGAGGAACTTGGCATCCCCTGGCCACCAGGACCTGGATGGCAGTGCCCTGCAGGGCCCCCTCCCCTCCAACTTGGGGAGGAAAGAGATCCGCCCCATCCTTTACTTCCCAGGCACTGGGAAGCCAGGGCCTCTTCCTAAAAAATAACTTTTTCTACTCTTCTAGGCACCACTCTGAGCACCCAGCCACAGCCCACTAGCCCCGGAAGCCCCTAAGAGGCTCATAGGCAGCAGCCAGAGGGCTTCAGCACCATCCTGCACCCCCTCCCTCCCCAGAAGAAAGCTTGCTTGTTCCAGGCGCACAAAGGATGGGCGCTGGGCAGGGATGGGTCATGAATGCTAATGGCCTGGCGCTGGGAGACTTTGCTCAGCACCGCCCCCGGCCTGGACGCTCCCGCCCTGGGCCGTCCCTGGCTGGGACCCCGACGCGTGCGGGCCGCCGTGCTCCCCCTTCTCCAGCCCCCCGCCCCCATGCCTGTGCCGGTCACGTGGGGGCCCAGGCGAGCATCTGTTGCAGGCAGCACTCCGTCTAAACATCCGTGCAAACTTGGACCAACAGGTCCTGCCGAAATGTGCTAACCATCTGCTTTTCCTTCACCGTTTTTGAGCAAATTATGTTTATTATGTTAATTTATTTTACTGTCAACAACACCGAATAACACAGTTGCCGCTAAACAACATCATTATATATCTCACGCTGGCATATTACCAGAAGGTTGAGTTTTTGTTTTTGTTTGTGTAAATCCAACAGGAATAAATACAAATTGAATTGTCAATCTATTTAAAATCGAGCCCAGGATGGCAAAGCCATAGGTGCAGGCGAGTGGGGCCGCTCACCCTTTCAGGGAACGCTCTCTCTGGGAGAGACAACAGCGGCCTAGGTAAGGCTGGGCCAGGCTGGGCCAGGCTGGGCCCTTGTGGGGCTGGGGGAGGGAGAAGCTCTGGGCATCCGGTTTTTCCTCTCAAAACGTGCCCCTCCCCCAGAAAATCCTCCCATTTTCCAGATGGCCAAGCCAAGGGGACCAGGAAGAGCCCTAGGCCCAGAGAGGGTGTGCCCTAGTGATTCACTGAGAACCACCCTAAAATCAAAACAGCCAGACAGGGGGTGGAACTTTTAGTAATTAAGTTTGGGATTTTTTCCCCCCACAGAGGCCAGTAAACCCCCTACTTCCAGAGAGAGAGGAGAAACAAAGAGGAGAGTTGTGAGAGAGAGAGAAAGAGCACGAGAAAGCGAGAAGACGCATCTCAAAATGTGCCAAAGCCATGCACTCGGCACACAAGGGACTGCTCTCCCGGAGCCCCTGAAGGCAGAGCTAATGCGGAGCTGGAGAGGCTCAGGGTTGCACCACGCTGACTCAAATAGTTCATCAGTTAGGTAATGAGCTAAATGAGGTGAATGCAGTTCCTGGGAGAAGAGTTTAGGGCCTCAGACAGAGACCAGAGCTGCCTGCCGTGGAAAGGAACAGGGCTCCTTCCAGTCAGCTCACAGGGCCAACCGAGATGGAGTCTGGACACCCCGGTCTGGAGCCAGCCTGCGACGGCCCGGAGGCCAGGCTTCCCTGCGCAATGGGAGGGAGCTCTGCCTGCTGACCTCTCAGAAGCTGAGAAAAATCCCCAGGTGGGATTTTCACGGCACAAACGACCCCCCTGATCAAGAGACGTGGGAGCCAGGTGGCTTCTGGGTGTCCTTGCAAATATTTGGTTTCAGAGCACGGGTCACGTTACACAGTTTAATATTGGAGACGGAAAGGGCTGTAGCAAGAAGCTTTTGTCCCCCACTTGTCCTGCAGCCGCCAGCAGACAGCCCATAAAAACGTGGGGCTCATGTTCACACAGATGGCTGTTGGTTTTACGGGCTGGGGGAGAGGAGCAGAAGAGGATGGTCACGGTGAGGCTGTCTGAGAGTCTCCATTAAATGGGGCTCAGCTGCCAGGGACACAGCGACCATCGAGGGACACCTGGGTCCTGGGGGCCCAATAGGGACTCATCGTTCTCTGACGGTTCCCCTCCCACCCCCTGAAATGTGCATGGGACTCTTGTCAGACCCTGCCTCCCACAGCCACTACCTCACCACCTCCTAGTCTCACCATCTGGTTGACCTCTGCCCTTGAAGGATGGCCACAGGGCTGGCTGCTGCCCTTCCTGGAACTTGCCTGTGTGTGGAGGGTGGGGGGCTCCTGCTCTTTGCTTTTGCCTCTCTCTAGGAGCCCTCTTACCCTTAGGAAAAAGGTAATAAATTAGTCCACTCTAAAATATGCGTAAATCATATCTCTTCTAGAGCCTTTTCCATTCAATTGGGGATTCAGCCTTAAATCATAGGAATGGGTTTGTTACTGTGGAATGTCTCAGTAGCTGACATGAAAGGAGAACCCCTTGTCCTCTGTTTTCAGCTCATTCTAGGGATAGAGACCATTTCAACTCCTTCTAGGGGCTCCTCTGTAGCCCTGGATCCATTTTGGGCACCCTGGATCTTTTAAGGTTGTCTTCCATCAGACCTCAGGGATTGTTCAGCATCCTGGCGCAGGATAGGAGACGGTTGGAAAGGATGCTGCCCACAAGGTGGCGCTATTGCCCAGGGCCGTCTAGTTGCCCTCCGAACAGGGGTGGAGAGTGAGAAGTAGCTGGAGCCACACTGGGGAAGGAAGGGGGTCACGAGAGAGTGCTGTCTTTGTGGGGTGCTGCTAGTCAGGAGTCCACGCTCAGTGGTAACCGGAGGGCGTGGCTTAAAGAGCTAATCGCAAACTCTCCCACGTTATTCCCCATCTCTGTTTGCAACACCCTGCGATTCTCTGGTTCCTGGGGTGATGGGTCGCGGCGGGGTCAAGAACAGACTGCCACGTCGAGGTCCTTCGGGGGGAGCGGGTGGGCGCAGGACACCTCTCTTTGCAGGCTGAAGGGGAGCGGTGCCCGCGGGCGGACCGGGCGGCCAGCGCCGTCCTGGAGGGAGGGTGTGCCCGGCGCTCCGGGCGCGTCCCCGCCCGCGGGCCCCTCCCGG
>NW_024412434.1:5908819-6236261 GCF_014898765.1 Herpailurus yagouaroundi | reverse complement strand
GGGTGGTGGGGGGGGGGTGGATTTAAAAAAACAAACACCAAAAGTAAGTCGGTATCTTCTCACAACTGCAGCTGATTTCCTGTGTAAACGAAAACCATGTGATATTCCATAAATGCTTCCAGCTCTAAATGACAGGAAATGAAAACCATCATGGAAAAGGAACGCTTCGGAATGAATTCCCAGCGCAGATATCATTAGGGCGACATTTCAGGGGGACGGTGGCGGGGCGGCCTGCACATACCTGCAGGTCATTAGAGTGACTACTAATGGGGGCCGGGCGCCGGGGAGAGCGGCCCCGAGAAATGTTTCTTCTGCGGGAGAAGCGGGGCGGCGGCGATCACACCCACAGCGCAGCGCCTGACAACTCGGCTTTCAATTAGGGACCGAGCCGAGAAAAGTAGTCTTTTCTTTATGCACGCCTCGCCGGGGTCAGGTTATGACCTCTCAACCGTATTCAATCGGCGGTGGCATCCATATTCATGAAGGCTAATTAACTCTGAAAGGCCCGGCTGGCTGGGCCCTCCCCGCAGCGCAGGGGTGAGAAGGGGTGGGGTGGGGGCGCTGAGCACCCCCGCCACCCTCCCGGGCGGCCCGGCCTCTGCAGCTGCTCCCGCGCCCGCCCGAGTGCGCACATGTGCGCCGGGAGCGCGGCGTCAGGGCGGCGCGGGGACCAGAGGGGCGCGGGGAATTAGCCGCGTCATTTGTCGCCAGCCTAGCAACACGTGCTTACTTATCCTGCTAGCTCCCGCCCCGGGGCCCAGTGTGGGAAAGAGATGCTCTTTCTACAGGGGGTTTCAGGTTTGGGGGTTCACCCTCTTGGCCTTGCAGCTTGGAGGCCTGGGGCCCAGCTCCGGCTGCCTGTGGGAGCATGGGTAAGTCACCCCACTTCTCTGGGCTCTTTGCATTTGTTCTGCTCCGATGTGAGGCTGTTGGACTGGAGAACCAGTCAGTCATATCCTTTTCACTTAGGAATAAATCCCAAGAGATCTGTCTAGCCACCACATTTTCCCTGGCTCTGAGTATTTTTAGGTTTCCCGGTTCATGACAAGCCAGGAGGTGCCTTGGTGTCCCTGAGATGCTATCTGTGGGGTGACGTTTTCTGCTTCTTCCTGTATCAGTTGGGACCTCCAATTAAAGAAATTACAAACTAACCAACTCGCTTAAGCAAACTGGAGAAATTTTGTTTCATGGGTGGAGGAGTTTGCTCATGGACCCACAACATGGGAACCGCCATGTTCAGAAAGTTCCTTTCTCCTTCTCTCACTTTTTCTTCTCTATGTCTGCTGGTTCGTTTTTGTTAGCCAACTGGCATCTTCTAGGCCTGTTTCTCTGTCCACCTAGCATAGAAGACAGTCCCACGCACCCTTCATCAATTAAATCAACTCCATTCAATGGATAGATGAGCCAAGGGCTCCTTGATGTCTTTAATGTCCTTAGAGAGAGCTTGTTTTGGGGCTCCCAAAAGCTCCATCCAGAGCTGGCTTCACCTTATAATAAAGAGGAAGGGTGGGATTCCCTAAACTGAGTTTGGGGGCACCAGGAAGAATACGCCTGACTTCTCCCAGCATCTACTAGGGTGTCAGGAGTGAAGACCCTGCCATGACCAGATAAGAGGAGAAGCCGACTCTCCTTAGAGAGACTTCTGTGGCCTGGGCCTGAGGAATGATGGGATTTCTGGGCTGCCTAGAGCCCTTTGTCCTACTCTAGAGAGAGAGAGAGGTCTAAGGGAGCCCAGTGCCTCCAATTCTGAGGGAACCAGAGCCTATCTGTAGATGTGACCATCAAATCAGCAAATCAGACCCCCTGAGGACAGATCATGTAGGAAAATGAAGCAATCAGAACTCTTAGTCATAAAAAACGAAATCTACTTTGGCTCGTTGAGCAAAAAATGGATTTATTAAGCGTATTAGTCAGGATGCGCTAACCCTACAACAACCCCCAAATCAAAGTGGCTTAAGCAATAACAGGCTTGTTTTTCATTCACAGCACAGTCTAGTTGGGGAATTCAAGGGCCCAGCATTTTTTTTTTTTTTTTAATATGCTTAGTTTTGAGAGAGAGAGAGACAGAGTGCGAGTGGGGCAGGGCCAGTGAGAGAGGGGGACACAGCATCCAAAGCAGGCTCTGGGCTGTGAGCTGTCAGCACAGAGCCGGATGCAGGGTTTGAACCCATGAACCACGAGAGAGACCTAAGCTGAAGTCCCATGCTCAACTGACTGGGTCACCCAAGGCGCCCCCAAGGGCCCAGACTTCTTTCTTCTAGCGGCTCCATCATCTTCTAGGGATCTCGTCTTCCAGTGCAGCCTCTGCTCCCGCTGGGAGATACGAGCATGGAAGATTGTACCAGAGGTTTTAAGGACCAGACACTTCTGCCCATTTTTCTTTTAGTCAGAATTCAGCCCTATGGCCACATGCAAGAGCAAAGAAGACCGGGAAAGGTGGTCCAGCCCTGTGTGTGCTCAAGGACCAAGAAAAAACATGGGTGTCATGTTTTGGGTATCATCAGCCATTCTCTTAAGGCGACCTTAGGAAGCCTGCAGAGTCCTGGGCAGGTGGGAGTCAGAGCTGAGGCTGCCCTTCCAGGAGCACTCCCGAAACCCAGCCACAGACCCTAGTAAGTGTCAGCAGCCTCCGCATTCACAAGCACTAGATGCCAAAAACTGCTTGGTTGCAAAAGCCACCTCTGTCACAACTAAAGAAACTTCTAGCCCCAGGGCCGGGCCTTGCAATGTCTGGGAAACAGCTGCACCACTGAAAGCCGGACTTCTCTGCCATCACCCAAAACACTTGGAAGAAAGTGTGGCGGCACCAGGTGGAAATTCCCTTCTCCCTGTCCCCCCCCCCCGCCCCCCTTTTAGGTCATTTACTTTCAAATTCAAGTCTTGAATAGGAACATTTGAAGGGCCAAGACTTCATCCTTCCTCCAAGGGATGCTGGGAATTTGAGTTCTGGCTTTTATTCGGAAGGCAGGACTCACATTGTGAGTTTTTCCTGTAATAAGGAGACAGCCAGCCACGAACAAGACAAATTTCCACCGTCAGAGGGGTGAGGGGAGGGAGGCCTCCTGGCAGTTGCAGCTCTGGCTGGACTTCGATGAAGTGGTGTTAAGGATGAATTGTAAATCATGTTCAAACAGCTCCAAAAGCAGAAAGGCCAAGTGGCAGAAACATAGGTTCTTGGAATCAGGAGTGATATGAGAGCTTATCTGTCTGGCCTTCAACTTAACTCAGAAATCCCCTCTACCCAAACTGCCCTATGAGCTGTCACTCAGCAGCCCTGAAATATTCACAGTGACGGGTGACTCAGTATTGCCTTACAAGGCAGTCTTTTGGGGCGCCTTTTTTTTTCTTAGAAGGTTCTTTTTTAAGTGAAGCAGAAACCTGGCTTTCTAGAACTTTAGCCGCTGGCTCTGGTTCTCCCCCTGGAAGCCACATGGGACAAATTTGTCCTTCATGCATGTAACGTTGTTTTTTTTTTTTTAAGTTCCACCATTCTGGACTTTTTCTACTCCTCCCCAGGCTGAACATCCTACTTCTTTCCACTCTGTTCCTCATATGCTGATCTGCTCCACAGAGCCCTGTGGGCAGAAGGTCAGGAGGATGCATCCCAATGGCAGTGCTGTAAATTCCACAACTCCTTAAAACTGTCTCAGAGAAGTGCATCAACATTCCAACGTAACCTATGGGAAAACTAAGGTGCTGAGAAATCAGGCAATAGAAGAAATCCAGGGTCCAGACCAAGACTTGAAACCACTGTCCCCAATTCTACAGACACCGCTGCCACGGAGTCACATCCTCCCTGGGT
Source organism: Herpailurus yagouaroundi (assembly GCF_014898765.1). Classification (NCBI taxonomy): domain Eukaryota; kingdom Metazoa; phylum Chordata; class Mammalia; order Carnivora; family Felidae; genus Herpailurus; species Herpailurus yagouaroundi. The sequence goes on along the minus strand of NW_024412434.1, from coordinate 6,232,459 downwards.
CCATCCAAGGGCTATCTATCTGTGTGCTGGTGCCCTGGGCTTGCTTGGATTCCCAGACCTAAGGAGGTCTGGCCTCGGGGCACTCTGACGTCCCCATGTGGTGGCTATCACGTTGGCACCTTTCCATAGTTACTACAATCAGTAAAAGCCACACCCGTGGGGACACAGAAGCAAGTTCTCTATGACATGACTGAATGTGTGAGTATGGTGACTCAGAAAAAAAAAAAAAAAAAAAAAAAAAAAAAGACTCCTTTACCCGGACTTTTTCTGTTAGGAAGAAGAAGAAAAAAATTATATCATCTTACTGAAACCACTACCTGTCATCTCTGCTGTACGTGGCCTCGTGTGTCCCCGAGAGAAAGGAAGGAGCCCGTTATTAGAGGAATCACTTGTGACTGTGCGGAACTGATCTGGAAATGACATATGATAGACATTCACTGTGGGCAAGTTCAAATATGGGTATTTCCCAGGATGTCTCCGCCATTCCGATCCTGGACGCAAATAATGTTTTATTCCAAAAGTTCTGAATCCTTTGCTGTATCCATCTATCTTATCCGATGTTTTCACCACTACAAAGGAAAAAGATGTTTATTGTAAAGTATATGGAAAACAAATGCAAATATAAAGAAAACAATTAAAGTGACTGAGAATAACCACAGCTAAGAATTTAGTGCTTGGATTTTTATACATCTGTTTATGTGTAATAATGTTAATGTCATGTGATATATAGAGTTCTATAGACTTTTTTCTCATTTACGGATTCATTGAGAATATGGCTTTAAAAAGTTCTTCAATGTTTATTCATATCTGACAGACAGAGAGACACAGAGCCTGAGCAGGGGAGGGGCAGAGAGAGTGGGAGACACAGAATCCAAAGCGGGCTCCAGGCTCTGAGCTGTCAGCACAGAGCCTGACGTGGGGCTCGAACCCACACACTGTGAGATCATGACCTGCTGAAGCTTAACCAACTGAGCCAGCCAGGCGCCCTAAGAATATGGCTTTAAGATTGAATCACATTCCTTCTTCCCTCATTCCTCAGCCAGGAAACATCGTGTGTACCAGGCCCTGTTGTAGGCTCTGGGGGCACAGTAGCAAAGGAGACAGTCACATCTGGCCCTCGGGGGATTCACAATCTGGTGGGAGAGGCAGAGGTAGGGAGCTGGTCGTTACAGAGCTGACGATCGCAGCGGAAAAGGGTAGAGCTTCACGTTAGCATGTGAGAGAGGGCACCTGAGAGGTATGGGGGGTGACGGGCAGGGGTGGGCAGGGTGGAGGTGGTGGTAGTGAGGCTTCTTTGAGGAAGTCATGCTGAAGCAGAGCCCTGAGGGGTGAAAGCTGGAAATGGTCAGATTCCTCAGGGAGGAGGTGGAAGACAACCCTGGATGTGAGGGAGGAGCACAGGATGGCTTCAAGATGGCCCCATGACCAACCTCCTGGTGCAGAAACTTCAGGTTGTTTCCATTTTTCCTTGTTTGGCTGTTAATAATGCTGCAGTGAACACCCTTACCCATAAGTCTGTGAGAGCCTCTCTCCTTATGTCCTCGGGATAAAGGAAGTACTGGCTCATGGTACTGGTGGGATGGTTTTTGAGGATTTTGGCCGGATCACCTTTCACAAAGGCGTTCTCACCAATAGCAACGAAAGGGCTCCTTCCGTAGCACCCTTGGCCACAGCAGCAGTAACAGTCATAACAACAGCTGAACGTGTGTGCTTCCCCTGATGTGGAAGGCAGGGTTCTAAGCCCCGCACATATTTTTACTTAATAAATTCTCACAATACCACTCTGAGGGAGGTGTCACTATCCCCATATCATGGAGGAGCCGGAGGCGACACAGAGGTTAATAACTACCCGAGTGCCACTCTGCCCCCTCCCCACCCCCTCCACCCCCTCCACCCCACGGGCGAGCCTACCGCCCGCCTCTCCCCTCGCCCCCACAGTCACCTAGCAGGCCAGCACCCGGGCAGTCTGACTCCGCCGTCAGAGTAGTGTTTTGTTGGATGGGGCCCGTTTCATATCTTTTTTTTTTTAATTTTTTTATTGTTTATTTATTTTTGAAAGACAGAGAGATGGAGCATGAGTGGGGGAGAGGCAGAGAGAGAGGGAGACAGAATCCGAAGCATGAGCTCCAGGCTCCGGGCTGTCAGCACAGAGCCGGACACGGGGCTCGAACTCAGAATCCGTGAGATCGTGACCTGAGCTGGAGTGGGATGCTCAACCGACTGAGCCACCCAGGCACCCCTCGTGTCTTTTTTAAATCCGTACTTCTTTGAGCACTTGTAAGTCTGAATACTTTCATCTTTTTTTCTTTTCTGTCGTGTTTTTGGACCTGCGTATCGGTGTGTGTGTGTGTGTGTGTGTGTGTGTGCATGTGGGGAGTATATATATATATATATATATGTGTGTGTGTGTTAATGTGTGGAGGGGAGTGTGTGTGTATAGTTTGGGGTATGTATGTGTGTGTGGGTGTTTGTGTATCTGTGTCTGTTGTCCGTTTACATCCCCGAAGTCCTATGGATCTGGATTGATGAGCATCCTTGGAAACTTGAGCAAATTATGTTTCTGAGGTCGTTTCTCCTTCCATAAAGTGGGGATAATAGAATATGGCTTTTCATTTTGGGAGAGTACCAGGGCAAATGAGAACACCTTCACCCAGAGCACCGCTCACAGTGAGGCTTGCTGCGTCCGGGCTAGTATTTGGTCGTGGGGTTGTGCTCCGTAGTTGTGCCTCCGGGCTCTTCTTGGACACACGGCTGGTGTCTGTTGGCCGTGAGATTCCCGGTTGCACAGTGAGACTTGAAGAACAGCCCCTGAGGCCTGGCCCGGGGGATGGCTTAGCTTTGCCCTGCCTCCCTCCTGGGGTCAGGAGGAAAAAGTTGTGCTCATTCACAGCTCGAGGGCCTGATCTCAGGCCCCTCATTAGGCGACAAGGACCTTCGTTCTACTGGTCTCTTCCTCTCCCTGCCCCATGGAGCAGCTTTCACCGTGGGCCTCAAAGTGGCCCTTGTTCTTCTGTCATCTGTCATCTTCCTTTCCTACACACAGACTTTGTGGCGCATTTGCAGAGAAGAGGCTACCCGCATCCCGAAGGCTTGGCATCTTGCTTGAGCACAAGCAAACACGGCAGAGGACAGGAAATGGTAAGTGAAACCCACCCAGGACCAAGGGCCCACACTCTTAGGAGATATCATTGTCCTATGGAACAGCTCTCAGCACTGAGTCCCATCTGGGGGCCTGGTAAAGCTGGGGAGTACACCGGGGTGGCCTCAGGAAAGTCCCTTCCCAGATGGTGCTTCCAGAGGGCACTCTGGTGGGGGGGCGGCTGCCTCTGATAGCCCTGGGGATGCCTGTGACACTGTCCTGCCCGGAGGGGCTTATCTCCAGGAGGAGCACCCCATCACGTCCACCTGAAACCCAGGCCTGAACAGGAAGTACAGTTATAAACCGAGTGAATCTTTTTATTTTACCAGAACCAGACGTATAAAAGTACCAGGAAAGGGGAAGCCAAAGGTTAGAAAAATAGACTTACTGCCATCAGGGACAGTGAAGTTTTATTGCCGTGCTTGTCAATGGCGTGGTTTACGAGTTCAAACTCCGTGCTACACACACCATGCAGAGCAGTGGAAGACAGAGGCACCTACTGCCCAGGAGGACAAGGGTCCCCGTGTGCGAGCCCTGCACCACGTGCTGCCGGAGAGCCCCCGGCGTGCACTTCGGGGTGCCTGGATCCCTCGACGAGGACCATCTCTGCAGTTTGGAAGTTTCTCTCTGCCCTCAGCCCTGTCTCGTCTATGACCGAAGTCCTGCCGTCGTCTAAGTGCCCAGACAGTGGCCTTCAACATTGCGTTCTCTGCAGCTCTGCTTAGACTGTCACGTCTGCCGGATGGCATTCCTGAGACTTATCCCAGTGAGCCACGTTGAGGCCAGGATGCGTTCCCATGGATGTGTGAGCTGGTACGCAATTCCGATACAGTCAGAGCATCGCCTTCTCTGCTCCAATCACCTCCCCCCAGTGCCTTCCCTCCTTACTCTGCAGGTAGAAGCAGGAGTATCCCTCCAGCCCTCCGGCCCCCTCCCCTGATCCCCACCAGCCCACTGGCCACCCTGCTCAGCAGGCAGACACATCCCCACTGCTCCAGCCGTGCCTCTGCCTCGGCTGTTTCTCCTCCTTGTTATGCTGTGTCCGGATGTCCACTTGTCCCCCTCCTCTGGGTCTCAACTCACACTTTGCCTGGTTGGGAGGTCCTCTCTGAGCACCCTGCTTAAAACAGCAGCCCCTCCCACCTGCACTCCCTACCCTCTTCCTGCCTTATTCACTGATCCCCCCTCCCATATCGTGTGCTCCCTGAGAGACTTTTGTTTTGTTTTGTTCATTGCTGTAATCCTAGTGCCTAGAACAGTGCCTTTTTTTTTTTTTTTTTTTTTAAACAAACGAGTCACCTGTGGATTTTCTGTGCAGGGTGGGTTTCCCTCCCCGCTCCCACCCCTGGCTATCTAAGTGTGCTTGAGGAATGCGATGTCAACATTAACCTGAGCTAAATGGAATTTAAGAGGTAGATATTGGGGCACCTGGGTGGCTCAGTCAGTTGAGCGACCAACTTCAGCTCAGGTTACGATCTCGCAGCTCATGAGTCCGAGCCCCGCATCGGGCTGTGTGCTGACAGCTCAGAGCCTGGAGCCTGCTTCGCATTCTGTGTCTCCGTCTCTCTCTGCCCCTCCCCTGCTGACATTCCTTCTCTCTCTCTCTGTTTCAAAAATAAATAAACATTAACAAAATTTTTTTAAAGGTAGATGTTATAGAAATGAAATGCTAAAGATATTCTTAAATCAAACGCGTTATGTTGTCTGTGATCACCTATTTCCCCATTAGCACAGGAAGCCATCTGAGACACCTTCAAGCATCACTTCAAATCATCTTGCCCCCCCACCTTGTGATCCAGCCCCTGCTGCAAAGACCGGTTCCGTGGAGGCTGGTTGGCTTTGATGGGTGCAACGTGACCATACCTTGCCTCAGGCTCCTACAGTGTCACCTACCTCTCAAGTAGGCCCCTCTCTGGGTGTCTCCTATGCCTGCAGGAAAGGCATACCAGCCACCAGTAGTGGCGGCCATGCGGCAAGTGGGTGGTGATAACATCTGATGTGCGGCAGCGTCTTAACTTAGATTGTCGCCTGTGATTGGATGAAGCGCGGGGAGAAGGGAAGGACTGGGGTGCATGGGCGGCTGTGGCATCTGATCACTGTGGAGGCAGCGGTGATGGTGACGGCTGCAGAGCTGGCCGGTGTCGTTACCTGATAGGCTCAGGACAGCCGGTTAGCGACTCAAAGTACACTGCGAGCGGCCCAGGGCCTCTGGGGCAGCATTTAAGAAGATTCTCAGCTGTAGTGGGTGGAATTAGTAGCTTGAAAAGGTGAGAATTTATTGAATCGGGGGTTTCACTCACAACTAAGGATTCGCTTCCCGGCAAGGACACTTGGCACCAGTCCTCATGGTGTGAAGAAGGCTTCCTAAAGTTTGTATATAAATGGTAGACTTTTAGGGGCACCTGGGTGGCTCAGCCGGCTGAGCGTCCAACTTTTGGTTTCTGCTCAGGTCATGATCTCACGGTTCATGGGTTCGAGCCCCGACTTGGACTCTGTGCTGACAGGGCAGAGCTTGCCTGGGATTCTCTCTCCCCGCCCCTCTCTCTCCCCGCCCCTCGCGCGCCTGCCCCGCGCGCGCCCGGGCCCGCGGCCCCGGGCGCAACAAGCTGGTCCCCCCCCCCCCAAAATAAGTAAATGAGCTTGGATGAAAAATAAAATAAAATAAATGGTAAACTTCTGTAGATGAGGTAAAGATTCTGGATTATGCCCTTGCATATTATTGACGAAGAGGTTGGAAGGCTCTGGGGTGTTGACCCAATAGCTGTGATAACGGAGGACACGGTACAAGGGGAAAAGATCGCATGGCACGGCATCCAAAGACACAAAAATACCTTTGCTTACAGGGTGGTCTCGTGTCCTTGGATCCTGAGGACAGGAATATAGCAAAACCCACGTGGGCCCAGGAGGTACAAGGTGAGCTCCCTGACTCATTAATTAAATGAGATGCTTCAGATCTGGAGGCGTTGCTTTTCCCAGTAGGACGTGTGACACTGTGTATGTACTGTTGTGTCATTTTAGCAAAAGCAAAGGAAAGCGCATGACTGGCCCGCGGAACCAGCAATCTGTCACAGAATACAGTCATGCTAGAAGGTGGAAAGAGCTAAGTGAATCAACACGGTGTGATCAGAGCCCAAAGGCACCCCACTCAGAGACACAGGAGAGCAGACACCCATGTCCTTGCTGCCCCTCCCCCTGCCTTGGCATGTGAGCTCTTTATCTTAGACATCCCATAATTAGCTGCAGAGGGACTTACTTCAGAGTTAAGCAGAACTATTACATCAGGTTTTCTTGTTTAAACATTTGCAAACTGTACTTGGCTCCCTCCCCCAATGCTTTAGGTGCCCAGCCCGACTCTAGCGTGTGGACATTTCTGGAAGCTTGGCCGGGTCCTGTAAGGGTTCTCACACTGTCACTTGGTTCCTCTGGGGCCAGACCTGCTGGGAAGAGGGGGTCAGACAAGCGCACCTACTGTGTGCTAGGCACTGTGGGGACCCCGTGGGAATAGCATCCACATGAGATGCAGGCTGGAGGGAGGCACCGTGGCCCCCGGATGCCCACCTTCCAGTGGCTTCCAGAGCTCCCGCTGGCTATGTCCTCAAGGGAGCAGTAAGCCAGTGAGCATCTCTGCGACCACACACATCCAGAACCTGCTCTCCTTGTCCCCTGCTGCCCGCAGCCCGACCTGCCAAGACAAACGCAAGGCGCCACCCACACCCTGAGATTGGGGTGGAGGTGAGTGCCGTTAATTTAATGTATCGCTGGAGACAGAGGCCGAATGTGCTGACTGAACATATTCTAATAACTCGGAGGGAAAAATCCATATTGCAAATCACCTTACTTAGTTTGGCTTTACAAGAACTATTTATTCCGCAGGAACCGCAGCGCGTTTATCATTTTCATTCTCTTCGAAGCGGCACGAAATGGCACACAGATGAATTAGGGAATTTCCCCCCTCCTGGCTATAAAAGGAGGGTGGGAAAGAATGTGTACACACTAGGTCCTGTGAAAATAATTGATTCAGGCGGTGGCTTTGGTCATTCCGTACCAATACTCTTCACGTTTGGTGACATTAAGCAGTGGTTTCCCTCCCCAGGACAGAGGAAAAGAGAGTCATCTGTCATCCAGTCTGCAAAAGGTCCCTCTCTCTATCTTCAGGGTGCTCAGGCTGGGGGCTGGGGGAGACAGGTAGTCAGAACAGGAGGGGTTTCTGCCCGCAGGGACAATCGTCGAGAACGCAAGAGGGTATAAACTAACTGTTCCCTAGAAACTCAGATGACAGGGTAATTACCGGTCTCTTAGAAATACAGAAGGAGGGAATGCGCAGCGTGCCTGCCTCTCTTGTGCTCGGCCCCTGCACCCACTGCCAGGTTTCACCCATGATCGGACAAGGTGCGTTGTTATCCCAGTTTGCTGCTAACGCCCAGAGAGGTTCAGCTGGCTCAGAATCACGTGGCTGGAAAATGGCAGATCCACATGTAAACGCTGTGACCCCAGATCTACTTCCCTGTCCCCTGTCCGTGACACTCGGGGAGGGGCGGGGGCAGAAGGAGATTCAGATGAAGACACAACATAAAGGAAGGAGGGGGATAAGGTGGTTCCTGGCAAAGAAAGGACACCTGAGACTACATGGGACGGGGGCTTTCTAGTGACAAGGGATCCTAAACCTATAAAAAAGGCCAGCTCCCTAGGGTGGTTACACATGGGACTTGAGTGTCAGTTATATCTTATTGTGACTATATTTCTCAACCCCTTTGAAGGGGGGCGGAAGAGAGAGAGACATGAAGAGCCACTTTGGGCAAGTGTCACTGGAGGGTTGGAGGAAGGGTAATTACAGAAAAATCTGAAATCCATCAAAACACATTTTTTCTGGACCTATGCGTATTCTGGGGCCAGGACAGAAGTGCCCTTGTTTAAAATTCATAATTCACACCTTAGTCATTTCAATTACATCATATCCCCCCCAAAAACGGTTTTCTTTGGAGTCTAAACATTGAAAGTTCTCATTAAAAGTTTGATTAAGCCTAAAAACAGTGTTTTTCTGAGTATTATGAACTGGGTCACTAATAATAGAACAACTACTTTTAACTCCATGGCGTTTTGACCCAATTCATCAGGCAGGCAGGTAAAACCATGTTTCCCTATTCTTTTAATATTGTTATTTTACAGCAGATGGCATTGGTTTTCATTTGGATGATTCTCTTTTTTCTGGAATGTGGAAAGAACTTGAAAAAAAAATCAATAGGGTTACTTGCAACAGGGCGCACTTGGGTTTTTTCCATATAGACATTTCAACTTGCCTGTCTCAAAGACAAAGGTGGAGAGACAAGGCTGCCCTCCTACAGCCCCCGACAAACGATCGTCCGCTATTCCCCAGCCACCAAGCTAAGTGGACAAGAGGCGGAAAATAAGCTAAGAGACAAGAGGAGTGAACTCTCTCCTGGGACTGAGCCTCCAGCAGGGGTTTACGAGGAGCCCGTGAATAACTGTGGTGTGCGTTTGGAGGTGCTAAGCATCATGGGAGAGGGGCCGAGCTGTGGGGGTCACATAAAATGGAGAACCGCGTTTGGTTGAAGGGTAAAACAAAACCTCACAGGAGATGAGGTTTTGCATGTTCACAGCAGCATTATTCATAATGGCCCCAAAGTGCAAACAACCCCCCAGGTCCGTCCACTGATGGATGGATCAGCGAAATGTGGTGGAGCTGCACGACAGAATATTACGCAGCCAGCAATAGGAATGAGGCGCTGACACACGTCACGCCAGGGATGAGCCTTGGAAACATTATGCTAAGTGAAAGAAACCAGTCACGAAAGACCACACCCTGTGCGATCCATTTGTGTGAAAGGTCTAAAACAGGCAAATCCTTAGAGACAGAGAGTAGAGCGAGTGGTTGCCTAGGACCAGGAGAGATGGGGAGGTTGGAGAGGGCCGATGGCTAGGGGCCCGATTCCTTCCAGGCTGTAATGCAAGTGTTCATGAACTGATCGTGAACGGGGGGGCCTGGGTTGAGCGTTCGACTTCGACTAGGGTCACGATCTCATGGATCACATGATCTTGTGGTTCATGAGTTTGAGCCCCACGTCAGGCTCACTGCTATCGGCACGGGGAAGGCTGTTTAGGATCCTTTGTTCCGTGCCCCCCCCCCCCCGGCCCGCCCCCCCCGCCCTGTTCTCTCTGTCTCAAAAATAAATAAACATTAAAAAAAAAATCGATTGTGGTGATGGTTGCCCAACTCTGAACATGCTAGAAGAGACTGAATTATATATTTCAGCCAGAAGAATTGTATTGTGATTTCAGTGTCAGTGAAACTGCTTTTTAAAAAGGCAAAAAAGGAGATGATGTTTGAGATGGGCTTTGGAGATTGGATTGCAAATCCACAGAGGTCTTATTAGCTCCTTCCACAGGAAATCCACCTTTAGGTTTGAGCTGGGGAACAATAGTGTGCTAGAACCGCCGTAAGCTCCCCCCGAGAAGCGCCGGGCTTGTGAACTACGGCAGCAGGGATGCGGTACCGGAGGCAAGCTTCGGATGTCACAAAGGCTTCTTGATTTTTTTTTTTTTTCAGCTTTATTGAGGTGTAATTGACAGATAAACGTATTTACCTAAAGCACACGACATGATGATTTGATATCCATACGTATACATTGCGAGGGGATTCCCCCTCCCCGGTTAATTAACACATCTATCACCTCACGTATTTTTTTGTTTTTGGTAAGAACACTTAACGTTCTACTTTCTTAGCAAATTTCAACTACACAGTACAGCATTATCAACCATAGTCACCACGTTCTACGTTAGATTCTCTGACTGTATTGATCTTGTCGCTGAAAACGTATACCCTTTAACCAGTCTTCCCCTATTCCCCGCCTTAGCAACCACCATTCTACTCTTTGTTTCTATGAGTTTAATGGTTTTTGTTTTTGTTTTTTCCCAATTATCCATCTAGGTGATACTATGTAGTGTTTGTCTTTCCCTGTCTGCTTTATTTCACTTAGCACAATGCCCTCCGTGTTCATCTGTGATGTCACAAATAACAGGACTTCTTTCTTTCTCATGGCTCAATGTCATTAACTATCATACGTACATAATATTTTCTTTCATGCGCCTGTTGGCCATCTGTATGTCTTCTCTGGAAAAGTGTCTCTTCAGATCCTCTGCCCGTTTTTCAGTTGGGGTTTTTGATTTTTGCTATTGAGTAACTTGACCTCATTGTATATTTTTGGATATTTAACCTTTATTAAATATATGGTTTGTAAATATTTTCCCCCGTTCTGTAGATTACTGTTTCCAGTTATTGATGATTTCCTTAGCTACGCGGAAGCATTTTAGCTTGATGTAGTCACGCTTGTTTATTCTTGCTCTTGTTACCTTTGCTTTTGGTGTCAAATTCAAAATATCATTGCCAAGACCAATGTCAAGGAACTCAAACCCTATGTTTTCTTCTGGGAGTTTTATAGTTTCAAGTCTTATATTCAAATCATTAATCTGGGGTGCTTGGGTGTCTCAGTCAGTTGAACGTCCAACTCCCGATTGTGGCTCAGGTTGTGATCCCAGGGTGGTGGGATCGAGCCCTACATTGGGCTCTGCGCTGAACGTGGAGCCTGCTTAAGATTCTCTCTTTCCCTCTGCCCCTCTCCCCAACTTGCACTCTCTCTCTCTAAAATAAAAAACCGACAAATCATTAATCCATTTTGAATTGATTTTTGTATATGGTGTAAGACATATACAGTTTCATTCTTATGCTTGTGGATACCCAGTTTCCTAACACCAGACAATCCTTTCCCCATTGTATATTTTTGGCTCCATTGTTGAAAATTGACCACTCATATATACATGAGTTTATTATGGGGCTTTCTGTTCTGTTCTACTGATTTACATGTCTGTTTTTATGCTGATATCATACTGTTTTGATTGCTGTAGATTTATAATATAGTTTGAAATCAGGAAGCATGATGCCTCCCACTCCATTCTTCCTTTCAAGATTTCTTTGGCTATTTGGGGTCTTTGGTGGTTTCAAAGGAATTTTAGGGTTGTTTCATATATTTCTACGAAAAATGCTATGAAACTTTTGATAGGGATAGTACAGAATCTGTAGATCATATTGTGTACTGTCAATATTTTAACAATATTAATTCTTCCAATCAATGAACACAGATTATCTTTTTACCTATTTGTGTCTTCTTCAATTTCTTTGATCAACATTTTTTGGTTTTCATTGTACAGATCTTTCAGCTCTTTGGTTAAATTTATTCCTAGGTATTTTATTCTTTTGATGCAATTGTAAATGGAACTCTTTTATTAATTTCTGTCTGATGGTATGTCATTAATATATAGAAATGCAACTTATTTTTCTATATTGTTATTTTTATACTGTAATTTTACTGATTTAATTCTAACAGGTTTTTTGGTAGAGTTTTTAGGGTTTTCTATATATAATATCATGTCCTCTGCAAACAATTTTATTTCTTCCTTTCCAATTTGGATTACTTTTATTTCTTTTTCTTGCCTAACTGCTCTGGCCAGGACTTTCATACTATGTTGAAGAAGCGTGGCAAGAATTCAGCATCCTTGTCTTGTTCCTGCTCTTAGAGGAAAAGCTTTCAGTTTTTCACCCTTGAGTATGATGTTAGTGTGGGCCTGTTATGTTGAGGTATGTTCCTTCTATTCTTAATTTGTTGGGAACTTTTATCATGAAAGAATATTGAGTTCTGTCAAAAGCTTTTTCCGCACTTATTGATTTGATCATATGATTTTAATCCTTCTTTTTGTTAATGTGGTTTGTCAAATTCATTGATTTGTGAATGTTGAGTCATCTTTGCATCCCAAAAATAAATCCCATTTGACCATGATGCTTAATCCTTTTAAAGCACTGTTGAATTTGGTTTGCTAATATTTTGTTGAAGATTTTTGTGTCTATGTTCATCAATGGTATTGGCCTATAATTTTCTTTTCTTGTAGTGTCCTTGTCTGGTTTGGGTATCAGGGTAATGCTGGCCTTGTTAAGTGAGTTTGGACGTGTTTCCTCCTCTTCAGTTTTTTGGAAGCATTAGAAAAGGATTGGTAATAATTCTTCTTTACAAGTTTGGTAGAATTTACTAGTGAATATCTGGTCCGGGACATTGTTGGCAGGTTTTGATTACTGATTCAGTCTCCTTAGTAATAATTGGTCTATTCACATATTCAGTCTTCATGATTCAGTCTTGGTAGGTTGTTTCTAGGAATTTAACCATTTCTTCTAAGTTCTCTAATTTGTTGGCAAACAATTGTTCATAGTAGTTTCTTTTGTACTTAGCATTTCTGCTTATCATTTGCAATGTATTCTCTTTCATTTCTGATTTGATTTGTCTTCTCTCTTTTTTTCTGAGTCTAGTTAAAGTCTTGTGAATGTTGTTTATCTTTTCAAAACATCAGCTCTTAATTTCATTGACCTCTTCTATTGTCTTTCTAATCTCTATTTCATTTATTCCCACTCTGTTATTTCCCTCATCCTACTAAATTGGGCTTGGTTTATTCTTGTTTTTCTGGTTCCTTGAGGTATAAAGTTAGTTTCATTAAGATTTCTTTTTTTTTTCTTAATGTGTTTACTATTATAAACTTCCCTCTTTGACCTGCTTTTGCTACCTACCCTAAGTTTTGTTTGTTTGTTTAAGTTGATTTATTTATTTTTGACAGAGAGACTGAGCATGAGTGGGGGAGGGGCAGAGAGAGAGGGAGACATAGAATTCGAAGCAGGCTCCAGGCTCCGAGCTGTGAGCTGTGAGCACAGAGCCCGACGCGGGGCTTAAACTCATGGACCGTGAGATCATGACCTGGGCCGAAGTCAGATGCTCAACCGACTGAGCCACCCAGGCGTCCCGGTTTTCTCTTTTAATTGATCTCTGGTATCAGTATCAGACCATTGTGGTCAGAAGGATATAAATGAGATTTAAATCTCCTTAAATTTATCAAAACATGTTTTGTGGCCTAACATCTTATCTATCTCAGAGAATGTTCCATGTGCTCTTGAAAAGAATGTGTATTCTGCTGCCATTGTGTGGAAAAGTCTGATACATCTAGTGTGTCTGATATGAAGTCCATCTGCCCTAACATGTAGTTTAAGTCCAATGTTTATTGATTTTTTTTTGTCTGCATCATCTATCCATTGTTGAAAGCGGGGTGTTAGAAGTCTACTTTACTACTGCTGTTTCTCCCTTCAGCTCTGTTATTATTTGCTTTCTATATGCAGGTGCTCTGATGTTGGGTGCATAGATTGTACAGTAGTTACATACACCTAATGAATTGACCCTTTTATCGTTATTTAATGATTTTCGTTGTCTCTTTTCACAGTTATTGGTTTATAGTCTATTTTGTCTGATATAAATACAGCTACCCCTGCTTTCTTTTGTTTTTATTTGCATGGGATAGCTTTCTCCATCTATCATTTTGAGCCTATAATGTCCTTAAAGCTGAAGTGAATCTCTTGTAGGCAGTATGTAATTAGGTCTTGTTTTTCTTTTATCTATGCAGGTGCTATCTGGCTTTTGTTTGGAGAATTTAGTTCATTTATGTTTCAAGTCATTATTGATAGGTATGGACTTGCTATTGCCATTTTGTTCATTAGTTTTTCGGTTCTTTGTAATTCCCTTGTTCCTTTCTTCCTCTCTTTCTCTTTTCCTTTGTAATATGCTGATTTTCTGTAGTGTATGCTTTGATTCTTTCTTTATCTTCTGTGTATCTACTGTAGGTTTTTGCTTTGTTCTTACCAGGAGGCTTACACGTAACGTATTTATAACAAAGTATTTTAAGTTGATAGCAAGTTAACTTTTTATGCATATAAAGCTCTACATTTTTACATACCCCCATGCACACTTTGTGTTTTGAGATTACAATTTACATCTTTATATTATACATTTATTCACAAATTATTGTAGTTAGAGTTACTTTTAATTCTTTTGTCTTTTAACCTTTATACTAGAGGTATATATAATTATTTACCCATCCCCATTACAATATCAGAGTATTCTGAATTTAATTATATATTTACCTTTACCAGTTTTATACTTTCATGAATTTTTATGTTACCAGTTAGTGTCCTGTTATTTCAGATGGAAGAACACCCTTTAGCATTTCTTTTTAGGCCAAGCTAGTGGTGGTGAACTCCTTCAGTTTTTGTTTGGGAAGTTCTTTATCTCGCCTTTAATTCTAAAGAACAACTTTGCTGTGTAAAGTAGTCTTGGTTGGCAGTTTTTTTTTTTTTTTTTCTTTTTCTTTTTCTTTCAGAACTTTGACTACATCACCCCATTCCCTTCTGGACTGAAAGATTTCTGCTGAAAAATCTACTGATATTCTTTATGGAGTTTCCCTTGTATGTAACAAGTTGCTTTTCTTTTGCTGCTTTTAATACTTTTTGCTTTTAACTTTTGACAATTTAATTATAACGTGTCTTGGTATGGCTCTCTTCTTTTTAAAAAAATTTTTTAATGCTTATTTATTTTTGAGAGAAAGAGAGAGAGAGAGGGGGGGGAGGGGCAAAAAGAGAGGGAGACATAGAATCCGAAGCAGGCTCTAGGCTCTGAGCTGTCAGCACAGAGCCTGATGCAGGGCTTGAACTCACCGAGTGTGAGATCATGACCTGAGCCAAAGTTGGACGCTCAACTAACTGAGCCACCCAGGTACCCCAGTATGGCTCTCTGAATTCTTCTTATTCAGAACTCTCTAGACTTCCTGAATCTGGATGTCTGTTTCTTCCCCCAGAGTAGGGAAGTTTTCAGCCATTATTTCTTTAAATAAGCTATCTGTCTCTTTCTGTATCTTTTTTCTTTCCTCATAATACATATATTTATCTTTTTCATGATGCCGCATGATACCTTAAGGAATCTTTATTCTTTCCATTTTTTTTTCTCTTTTCCGTCTAGATGAGTTCCACTGCCTTATCTTGGAGGCTGATCACTTAACTTCATTTCATTAAGATCAGTTGCTGGACATTTATCATGTTCTTTTTTTGGAACACATTCCTCTGTTTTTTTGTTGTTTTTTTTGTTTTTTTCATTTTCCTTGACTCTCTGTGTTTGTTTCTGTGCAGTAGATAAAACAGCCACCTCTCCTGGTCTTGACAGACTGGTCTCACATGAGAGAACCTCATCAATCAGCTTGGCTTGAGTTCCTGGTTGCCTATCAAATTTTGTGATTGTTCAAGCTGCTGACATTGTTTCTAGTTACTTCTAGTAGTTGAGAGTGTGCCAAGACTTGTCAGTGTCCCCAAAGGGGAGGATCATAGTCATCACCTAGAGACAAGATGATTAGAAGCTGGACTCTCAATAGCAGCTTATAGTGTATACAGTCAAACCCCTTCCAGGGAAAGACTGGGAAATGGGCATATTTGTCTACTCCCTCTGCACTGAGCCCTGGGGTGATAGCTACAGTGCGTGTTCAGGTGCCCATTAACAACTATTTGTTTACTATATTCTTATGGGACTCAAGAATGAAAGCCCCATTGGCTTTAAGAGCTAGGTGACTTAGGGGCCCATCCCTCAGGTGGAAGCCTTAAAGGTTGGATCACTAGATGTATCGGTCAAACCCTTTGATCCTCAGGGAGAATCTGGGAGTTAGGAATACCCTCTCAATTGAATGGTACTGTGCCAGAGGTGGGTCTCAGCCCTTTCTACTCCTTTTAATGTGGGTATTTTCTCAATTGTCCAATAGGTAGGAGTCACCCAACTAGTTTGTGGATCTCTCTCAGAGGGAATTGCTCTGTGTGTAGCTATAAATTTGGTGCGTCTATGGGAGGAGGGAAATTCGGGAGTCTTCTGTGTCACCATCTTAGCTGGAGTACCACAAAGCTTCTTTTAAAGCAAGTTAACAGTCTCTCTCTTCTCCTGTCTTTCATTCACACAGCTACTGGCACCATTTTCCCTAAGCATAAGTCAAAGTCACAGGTTTTCCACTTGGCCCTATTGTCCATGTAAAGCTCTATAGCCTTCAGGGCCCTCTTAGCATTGGGAGTCAGTAAATACCTCTCTTTCTCAAACATACGAGCCATTTTCATGCCATGTGCTGTATTTATGCTGATCCTTCAGCCTAGAGTGTCTTCTCTGGTTAAGAAATCACACTCAAGACCTAAATAAAATTGGACCTCCCAGTTCTTCTGATTGGAATTGATCACATGCTCCTGTTTGATCCTACAGTGGTTATATGCTGCCTCCTTTGTAGCATTTGTTTCATTTTGTATTTTGTATTTATTTATATTCCTTTGCCTATAGTAGATGCTTCATAATGGCAGATATCATTCCTGTATGTTCTTTGGACATTGATTGCATGTTACTGTGCACAAGTCACGAAACTCATTATTATGAGAGATTCACATGTAATAAGGCACAGACCTTGACTTTAAGAAGTTTCGAGTCCATATTCTCAATATGTTTGATAGAAGGAGATCTAATATCTTAAGTAGAACAAGAGCTCTTGGAGATCAGTAAGAAAAGAATGAACATCCCTATAGGAAACGAAGGTCATTTCAGATGCCACTGGTGACAGGAACCAGTCACCACTGTTCTGGAGGGCAGTTTTACAAAGCACATTTAAAATATGTATCAGCTTTGCTTCAGTAATTCCACACTAAAGAGCTTCACCTAAGGAAGCAATTAGGACATGCACAAAAATTAAATATTATCGTAACTTAACATTATGTCAGAGACAGGGTGATTTATAACATTTAAAAATGGAAGTAGCACATCCATAGAATAGAATATTTTGCAAAAATAAAAGCCATGTTTTCAACAAATATTTAGCGTACAGGAAAATATCTAGGATGAAATATGAAAAACGGAGAATGCACACAAAAACCCGCTTCAATACTAAAGTGTATCACTAAGGAGAGGTATTTTAGGTTTGAAGCATTGTATTCCTTACAATTTTCAATAATGATTACATGTTTATCTTAATATCAGAAAAAAATTGGAAGAAGAATATTACATCGAAAAGGAGAGTTAAGGCCCATGTTGAAAGGGCCAGGGCTAGGATTCGGCCAGTACACACCAGTACACTCCAGCAAGTCCCAACGTAGCTATAACGACTAGTGGCCATTTGCTAGGTTGGGGCCCTAACATATGGATCATTAAAAATATTTAATACCACCATGCAAATAACTATGGTCAAAGGCAAAAAGTGACACGTTTCTTAAAGCCTAGATAAAGTGTTATAAAAAAAATGACATTCAATGAAAAGAATTGCTCGAAAACTGTTAAGAAAGGAAATAAACTAGACCATCATACTTGAGAGGCGTTTAGAATCGCTGAGTTTAAATCTGAAAAGACTCTTAAAGATTAGCAACGTCATAGATGGAGAAAATAAGGTTCAGAAGTATTCATCCACTCACCCAAGGTCCAAAATGTAGGGTGGTGTTACGGGTTGACTTGTGTCTCCTCACCCCCCAAACTCATATATTGAATTCCTAACCACCCCTCCTCCCATTTCCACAGAACATGACCTTATTTGGAAACAGCGTCATCGTAGATACAATTGGTTAAGTGAAGATGAGGTTATTAAGTTGGGCCCTAATCCAACGTGGCTGGTGTTCTTATTAAAAGGGGAGATTTGAACACAAACGTGCACACAGAGAGAACACCATGTAAGCATGAAGGCAGAGATTGGGGTGATGCTTCACTAAGCCAAGGATTCTAGCCAAGGATTGGCCAAAGATTGCAGCAAACTACCCAAATCTTGGGGAAAATCTCTCACAGTCCGTGGAAGTAACCAATCCTGCCAACATCGTCATATTGGACTGTAGCATCCAGAATTGCGAGACAACCCATTGAGGTTATGCTAGCCTCTTGATTTGTGCCAGTTGTTTGGAGCAGCCTTAGTGAACCTCTACAGGTGGGAGGCAGACCTAGAACTCAGGTGTGCTGACTCCCAGCCCAGTGCTGACCCTTTAAACATTCCACAGTTGTTCTGGTAGAAGTTTCTGGACTCAGTGAACTCTTGGACTCTCTCTACATGGACAGTTTTCCAATCTTCATGCTAAGGCCGGAACTTGTTTTGAATTCCAAGCCAAGTTGAGGTCGGAGGCTGGACTGAAATTCAAGCGTCAGGAGGAAGCTGATCCCTCTGGGGTCCATGTGTGGCTGGAAATGGGTGCTAAAGATCCTCTGAGCCGAGTGTGAGGCCTGAACTTGGCAGAACTTGGGCTACGTGACGCAGGCTTGAAGGGATTCGTGCTGCCCTTGTGTGTATGAATTTTCTCATTAAGGCTAAAATGGCAAGTTTGCAATGAGCACTTTTATCCCAGGCACTTGGTTGCTTTTCTTACATTTCTCCCCCCAGGCACAGATGTCTGAGGCCAGAACACTGGGTCCAGGACTTTTGATTCAATCCAGATTACGTATTGCGTATGCTTACCATGAGGGCAAAGAGAGAAGCTATAGAGGATGGCACCTGGCTTGGAAGGGCTTAGCCTCTGTGCTTAAACCAGACGTATTCCCAGGAGAATGGGTGACAGTTGTCTCACCACCCACTAAACACAGAGGATGAGAAGTTCGAAAAGCACAAGGTCTTGTCACCAACAACAGAAATCGGAGACCTCCTGCCGTCGTCAAGCCTCACAATACTGTTCCACGCTCAGCACCACCTGGAACTCAGAAGTCCCTGGAGACTCAAAAGGTCCAGGCAGTGCATGACGTTTGTGTCTAAAAGGTCACAGTGAAGTGCCAACTCTTTAGGATGAAACAGGACAAAGGTGGATAAACCCCTAGGACCCTGTTTCTTCAACTGGAAGTTAGGGAGGCAGGCGAGACGTATGTGAGGATCTGGGGCTCTCCGGCTTTTCGGCCTCTGGGCTGACGCTGGCGGCCCTATCCCCACCCAGGCCGGAGTCCAGCAGCTCCAATCCTGCCTCCGACCCTGCCTGCATCACCCAGAGCACCAGCCTCCTCCCGGGGCCCAAGCAGGACCCGTGCTAATTGTTTTGTGACCACCAGGACCTTTGAAAATGGACTATTTCTACAAAGCAGCCTTAAACACAAACAACAGACTCTTCTGGAAACCACTGCCTCAAGCTGTATGAGGCAAAAAAACCAAACCAAAACAAAACAAAACAAAAAAACCCACAGATTTAAGTCCATAATACATTTTGTACATAATTTGTGGTTTTAGAGTCACTTTAATCTTTTTCTTCCCAACTCCTCCAAAGATTTGAGCATTAGCTGAGCCAACGCACGGTTGCACCTCTAAGCAACAACTTGTAAAACTGGGCTCTGGACCCTTGTCCACAACAGCTTTGTAATAACTCCGAGAGCAAAGGGTGACATGATCTATTGAAACAGAGCCAAGTAACCGCGACGGCGCTTTGTGGCAAAGAGCTGCTTCGTTGAAGTCAGGGTAAATCGGGCCGTTCAACGTCACAGTTTCCTTCCCATCTCCATATGCCAGGTGGACACACAACCAGGTCCAACAGTCCTGAGGGCTATGCTGTGTCCTCTCAGAGGCCCCGCCTGCCTCACCCGGGCTAAGCTGAGGCGACGCTGTCACGGGCTAAGGCGGGCGCGCGGAGGGGAAATGTGGCCATGAAGGTACGTGCCACAGTGTCCTGTGGACAACAGCGTCCTCCGGACCCATCCGACCCCACACACCGGGCTCCTGGCCCGTGGTTCACTCACCCCTGAGGGGAAAAGGCATCTTTTTCTCTTGGCTGTTTTTTGGTTTTTGGTTTTTTTTTTTTCCCAAAGTCTCAGTTTCAAAGGGGGGAGTTGTGTCTCCAGACCTGGCCTTTATTCCTCTCTTTTCTGAGGGAAGCCTGAGACCCACGGGCCGAGGAGAGCCTCGCAAAAGAAACCATTGGACAAGGAATGGTGGAGTTAATCTACTCCTGAGCAGCACAAGCTCATCTGAGAGGGGTCGCATTTCAATAGGTGTGAAAATGTGGACGTTGTGCCCAGTCCATCGGTGCACACCGCAGTGAGAGAGCCAGGCCTTTGGAGTCACGGGGGCCTGGGTTTGAGCCCTGACCTGTTGGCCCACTGTTCTCACACCAGGCAGGATGAGGGTCCCTCGTGGGCAGCCGAGAGGGCGCGTAGGGACGGTTGGGGCCCTGCCCTGTGGGGGCGTTTGTCTGTGGCTTTGCAACCGCGCCAATGTCCCCTCGTGGGAGACCTCCGGGAGCTTTACTTCTGCCCATCTGCCCCCCTGAAAAGCACAGGACGTGAGCTGGGGCTTTCCCAACTGTCTGAGCAGCGATGCCACACGGTCACACCGGGAAGCAGATCCCAGCAAAGCGACACCAATTCCACCGTCTCTGGCCCAGCTGGTCGGCCCGGAGCACAGTCCTACAGGTGACGTCCAAGGACAGAGGTCAGTGAGTCTCTTGGTCCTCGTGACCGTAGCGCTGTCTAATTGGCTCGGAATCCTTTGGTGCACCAGCACGCACACAAAGGGGAGAGGGAAGAATGCCCAGAGTGTGTGTTTTGGGGGCGAGGGGTGGTGAAAGGGAGCAGCGGTCTGGAAGGCAGGGCTACAGTGCCAGAACCCCGGAAAGGGGTTTCTATGAGAAGAGAGAGGGGAGTCGAATGCCGTGAGAAGGTGCAGTATGATGACGACCACGGTGAGGCCACAAAACCGGATGACAAGGAGGTCCCGATGGTGGGAAGGACTGAGGCCGCGCTGCCGCGTCTGAGGGGGAAAGGAAGGGCCAGGATGATGACCTATGGACAGCATCCCAGCACTAGGAGTTGAGAGAGACCAGCCCCCTGCCAGTGACCCCGAGTCTCTGGTGAGAAACAGCCCCCTTCTCCATTCCCTTCCATTTCACCCGGCGATGTCAGGGGGTGCCTCTGTCCCGCGCCAGTGGGTCCTTGGCACCCCTCCACGCTGGCTAATCTCCCCCTTGGAGATCAGAGTGAACCCCAGGCCTAGGGACACTCACAGGCACCAGCTCAACTTTGATGACCCTGTTTGGTTTTTCTGGCACTCTTTAAGGTTATCTTCTCTAGCTCACGAATGGCACTATTTTTCCCATTTAGCCTCATAAAAAGAAATTTCCTTATAAACTGGTTAGTTGAGGTAAAACTGAGTCCATTTAAGGAAACAAGACCGAGCGAAGAGCAGACTACAGGCGGCGTGGGGATGTGACACAAATTATTAAGATAGTACGGCACGGTGCGAGGACGTGGCACAAATCGTGTCCACGCAGGAGTGGAGCCGGTCAAGGCGGTGCAGGGGGGAGAGCCCCGGAGTCCAGGTCCAGGGGCTGGCGCGGCTCCTTCCAGAGGGGCCAGGCCAGAGGGCCCGATCGGTCTGGCCGCACAGCTTGCCGTGAGGACTGACCAGGAGGCTTGCTCCTACGAAACTGCCTGACAGGATGACCAAGCAGAACGCGCTGTGGGGCCATGCCCTTTAGAATCCAAACTTATCCCACCCACTTGGGGTGGTCAGTGGCTGCTCACCGCTGACTCGAGAATGCTACTAATCTGAAGTGAAGCAGCACAAGAGCCAAATTTGTGGCCACTGGTCCTGGTCCCCGGGTCCCAGGGATACCTGACAGGATGGCTTCAGCTCCTAAGGCTGTGCACGGACGTCCCGGTTCACTGAACTGCCTTTCAGGCCTCAAGCGGCTAGAGGACGAACAACAGGAGAGAGACGCAGTCATCGTCCCGTCGTGCAGACGAGCGGCAGGAACCAGATCCGCGTCCCTCCCTGGTGAGGAGCAAAGGGAGGGGAGACTGATTTAATCAAAGGACATCACCTCGGCAGTCACACTGTGCAGACACAAACAGAATGAGGGATAGGTCCGTCTTCCTTTTTCCTTCTTGACCCCATAAAGAAAATAAAACGCACATGGGGGGGATGTAAACTAGCGTGTGCCGTTACCGGGTGGGCTGCATTCAAATTAAGGATGAAAATCTAATGCTTTTGGGGGTCTCGTATTGAAAAATTTATGATTGTCTGAAGACAAGATGTTTATCATTCATTTTCTCCCTCATTTCCCCCAGGAGAGTCCGATCGCGGGTGACTGCTCTGTGCTCCCTCGGCAGAGTCCCAGGGTCTCCACCAGAGAAGAAAAACGGTTAAAACCACAGGCGGCCTGTGGGATTTGCCTTTAATTAAATAGTCTAGGAGGCAGGAATTAACTTACAATTTGACCAAAACGAAAGCTCGCATTTAATTGAATCCACCTTATGTCCGCCTTCTTTCTTTCTTGTTAGCCTTCTCTTTGTTGCTGCTTTGTTCTCTTCCGACCCCTGACCTTTGGCTTCCAATTTGAGAGTGGTTTCTTTTAGAAACCACTTAGAAAAACGAATATATGGCAAATATACGGTTGCTTCTGGAACATTCCCCAAGTCTGGTCCCAAAGAGTCCTGGCCGGGCCTGGCCCTTCATGATACCTTCCAGGACTGCAGGCTCCATGAGGGCAGGCTCCGTGAGGGGCAGTTTCCATGAGGACAGGCTCCATGAGGGCAGGTTCCGTGGGGACAGGCTCCATGAGGGCAGATTCTGGGAGGGCAGATCACACAGGCTAGAGGGGCTGGGAGGGAACAGGAGCCTGGGCTTTGGAGTTCCACTGGATCTGAGGCCCGCTCATGCACTTATTTGTGGGCAAATCTTTCTGTCTCTCTCTCTCTCTGTCTCTCTGTCTCTCTCTCTGTCCGCCTCCCACCCAGCATCTTCCCCTCACACAGAAGACACTCAGTCACCCTGGAATCACACCTCCCACCCGGCCATGGAGTGTGGCGACAGCTGGTGGCTTTGCTCTCCCATGCCCACTGGCTGTGGAAAAGGGGAGGGCTGATACATTTCCCGTTCAGGTTTCAGAATGTCCAGACTTTCCAGGAACTGGGGCCTGTAAACGCAGATGAAGAATCAGCAACGGAGGCAGACAATTACAGCGAAACCCGTCTTCATTGCCGGTGACATAATAATGAACAATATAATAACGAACCTGACAATGACAGCCTCTCCTAGTTATTAAGCTTTCTTAGAGCCGGGCACCGAGCCGGGCACCTTGCCTGTGGTAACCCCAGTCCTCCCACCTTCCTGCCATGTGCGAATATCCTCATTTTCCAGATGAGGTGGTTGAGGCTTAGAGAGGTTGGTTAATGTCGCTCAGTCAGGCAGGTGGTGAGGATGGGGATTAGATTGGGGACAGACAGGGCGAGGAGAGGAGCTCCAGGTGCCAGAAACTGAAACCAGCCTTTGTGTAAATCCGCTGATTCTGCTCCTTGAGAGCTTGGCCCCATTAGCCCCAAAGACGAGGGGACAGGGATGTTTTGCCTAGAGAAAAATACGGAGGTCACTTCCCAGTGTCCTTGCACAGAGGGTGGGGATGAGAGTCTCTTCATGCTAAGTTCCTTCGGAAGAAGTCGATTTCAGTGGGTGCTTCAGGAATGGCTGACAGCCAGCACTGGGACAAAGGGGTGTTCTGTGCTTACAAGGGATGTGACGGAGGTTGGCATTCTTGTCTCTGGAAGCGGAGACCACAAAGGAACAAGCGGCATGCCAGGGGCTGGATGAGACGTCCTGTCAGCTGTCAGAATCACTCTGAGCTCTCTGGTCCCACCTGAAGTCTAACCAAGCCGGGAGCATGCTTCTGGAAGGAAGAAAGACGTTCACAAGTCAAGCTTACTGCAGCCCTAGCTCGGGCCAGCACAACGAGTGACAGCAGAGCCCCTCGCCACTGCCAGGTGATGGCACCGGAGGGAGGGCAGGGGCAGACGTAAGGGGGGCAGCCTTGCAGAGGAGAGGGCTGTGTTGTGGACATGGGCTACTGTTTCTATGGCATGTGGGCGTGTCCCGTTATGCAGTCACTAGGACAGCACAGAAGCACACACCTTCCCCAAGGTGAAGAACGCAGTCAGACAGCCCTGCGTTCAAAGCTCAGTGCCCTCACCTCAAAGCCATGCGACCCCAGGCAAGTTAACTGACGTCTGCTCTCCTCATCTGTATAATGGGGGTAACCGGGCTCCCCTTCAGGCTTGCTGCAAACACGGACAGAGACCACGTCTCGACGATCATTGGCACAGCGCCCACCCCCAGCCAGCACACCATCAGTGGCAGCCTTTGAAGAGTAATATGCACGTAGTACTTTCCAGGTTTTTGAAACCTCCTCTTTTTTGATCTTGATTACAACATTGGGAGGCGGAGATCATTACACCCATTTTACAGATGAGGAAATAGGTTAAATAACGTGCTTTGAAGCCAATCTCAAGACCACGGTTCGTTCCACAACACCAAGACTCTGTTTTCCTCTGTTCCCTTTTTGGTTAAACCCAAGTACCACCGATAAGCCCCCTTCCCTTCCAGCCTTTAGCAGCCGGATGACAGACAGCTTCCTTCTCACTCAGGATCGGTCTCTTTGCTTGTTGCCCCCAGCTCCCGGGAGACAGGCCGTCTGCTGCCCTCGGCTCATGCAGCCACCTTTCATGCACAGGAGTGGGCCTTTCGTCTTCACTCCTGTCCAGCTCTTACTAACTCAATTAAAATGCATTCCGCTGCTCCAAGGTGTAAGTGAGTTCCAGTGGCTGGTGATTGTCTACGGAAAGAGGCATTTAGAGTAAAAATAGTCTTTTAAGTGGCTTAAAGGCTTACTGCAGAGTGGAAGGCCAGCTTTCATCATTAGAGGTGTGTTTGCAGGGCAAAACCTGGTGCCTGCTCCACCCCCCGTAAATGCCACGCTGACATCAAAATCAAGGAAGTGGAAGTCTGATGATGAAGTTCACAAAGTGGGGAGCGGGCAGCTCGGGGCTCAATTGTATGAAGAGGTTCGGCCTCCTTCAGTTACCATGTCAGGATCCCAAACTCCCAGATCAAAAAGAAGGTCAAACGCGCTCACCACACCAGAAGGCCCGCAGGTGCCCCGTGCAGCAGAAACCGTGGTTAGCTGACCGTCCGGAGCCAGGGATCACCTTGACCTCCTTCCCGCCTGCCATTCGTTCCATCTTGACTCTTCTTCTCCACCTACATATTTCAAGACCTTGCTGTGGTCCTGAGTTAAAATTATGCTAAACAAGAGCTTTGCTCATGTCTTAGAATTTCTAGGGTGACCGAATTCCCTGTGTCTGTTTTTCACGACGTTTCTATTTTGTTTTTTCCTCTTGTCTATAAGAGCAAATCTCTGGACTGAGATCAGGCAGTTCAGGGGGCCAAAAACCCAAAGAGGCTTCAGAGGCTCTGAGTGTGGTGCAGAAAGGCCTCCAGGCACCAGCATCACCCCCACTGGGGGTGGGGATCCCTGGGATCGGCCCGCACACAGGCTCAGCAAGGCTCACCGCTCAGGGTGTACAACAACCACCGCCCTGGGGCTCCCTCAGCAAATGGTCCACAGCTCCAGTAGGGGGCGAGGGGCTCACCTTTATCTTCAGGTGAGGGGCAAGGGCTGGGATGCAGGTGACTCTTACTAGTGTCCTCTAGAATAAAGAGAGAGCGTTTATGGGTGAGGCACTAGCCAGAATAACACTTCCTGCCTGTTCTTACCTCTTTTGAATGCTTTTCTAGTTTGTGCTCTGTTTCTTGCCCCAGCCCTGCCCTGGAAGGATAGGGGACCCTCTGTGTGTTTTTATTCTGCAGTTCTCGGAGGTCAGAGGTAAAGAATGGATCACCCCTGCACACCTCTGCTGTGAGCTCCGGAGGCTTACAGCCTCCAGGATCCCTGGGAGCTTGACCGGGTGGGATTACGTCTCCACCCTGGGTGCAGAAAATGAGATAAGTGCCATGGGAGCTTGCCCAAGATCACTGAACTAATAAATGGAGAAGCCTCGATAGAAACATAGATTTTTCTGAAACTAAGTCTAAACAGAAGTTACCAATACATCAAAAAGTTGAAATTGGAGTAGTTGGTCTTTCAATCGTGCTTAAGTGGTGAGATTATTTGAAAGAACCTGATGGTGACTCCTGTGGGGCCCATATTTAATCTGACAGACCCAGGTTTTCCTTGGCACATTCCCCTTGCATGGGGCTAGCTCTTACCGACTCGGGAATGAAAGCCCTGACCAAACACCTAGAGATTCTAGGTGCTCCTAGCCCATCAGCTCATTTAATGCATAGCCTCATCCTCCTCACCATCATCATCATCCCCCCACCCCTGCTAGATGATGGGGACGAATAGACACAGAGCCTTAATTTACCGGCCAGGGTCGCCCCCAGAGGGGAGGTGGAGTATTGGTTCAAACCCAGGAACTTTAGTCCAGAGTCTTTGAGTTTCACTGCTTCTGCTGTCTCTTTCTAAGCAGCCCTCACTTTCCCCAGTGTTTCCATGGCGGGAAGGGGCACAGATTCAATGAAGAGGACCCGCCCCCACCGGCTTACCCTATTGGGAGCTGCAGCCCGGTTGGGAGCCTAAATGCCAGACTCATTGTCAAGAAGCCTCATCTGGGAATTTAGGAAGATCGACTAGAGGAGGGATATTTGGGAGTAAATCCTTTAGGTCCGCCTCCTCCATTTTAACGTGCCCATAAATCCCCAAGAGACAGTGTGAAAAATGTAGATTCAGAGTTGCAGGTCTAGGTGGAGCCAGATGCCCCA
The DNA here is from genome assembly GCF_014898765.1 of Herpailurus yagouaroundi. Lineage (NCBI taxonomy): Eukaryota > Metazoa > Chordata > Mammalia > Carnivora > Felidae > Herpailurus > Herpailurus yagouaroundi. Next base: position 6,205,836 of record NW_024412434.1, on the reverse strand, counting down.
TTTCTCACAAGTGCCCAGGTGATGCAGAAGTTTCTAGTCTGAGCACAATGCTTTCAGCAGCATGGCCTGTTTCCAGACTAGAATCCAGGGGTTTCCTGAAGAAGCCTCAGGGGCTGGCCTGGGGTTGTGCGAAGGGTTTTGAGTAAGATTTCCTTTGAAAAAGGGGTTTTCATGCTTTGAAAAAAAAGTTGAAAACCACAGCCCTAAATTTAATATCCCATACATTTGGAGATACTTACTAGAATGTGTGGTTAGAAATTTCTGCCCCAAAGATCATTTTTTTATATACTCTGCTGACTCAGGGGAATCAGCAGCCATATTTGGACAGCTGGCCTCACAATGACCTCCCTGCTACCTAATGGAAAATGTTGAAGGTACTCTACTTAGAAATAATTATATTTACATAGCCTCTGTGGTCACTCTCTCTCTCTCTCTCTGTGTCTCTCTTTCATAGATGCTTGTAGGAGAAAAGAATACTCGCTTCTGGAATTCATCAGCTCCAGCTGTTTACTTCCATTTGAGGCCAGAAACTTATTTTTTTCCCCCTGTGGTTAAGTTTCTTATGGGAGAGGGGGAAGGAAGGTCTCTAACATGCAATTATCAGAAATTGTTACCCTTCACTGAAAAATCACTCAGTCTGTCCCAAATTTTGACTGAGAGCTCACCACCAGACCAGAGGAGAAGAGGTATAGGGGGTGGGGGGGTGGGGGTAGTGAGGGAGGTATTGAGGTAGAAGGACCTTAATATAATCCAGTGTCTTCCACCGTCTCCAACTGTATTCCTTAAGAAAAGGATTGTGTGATCAAATAAATCAGGGAAATGCTGGGCTAAACGAATGTGTCTACTGTAGGATTTCTTAGAGTCTTATGTAAACTAATAAGGCTGTAGTACTCCAAGAGGCAGTAGTAGTCTTCAGTGTTGCCCAAATCTCCTTGATCACAGAGCCTGCTTTTCACTGAACATCACAAGGAACACTTGGAACTCCATGGAACCCAATTTCTGGGACCAGCTGACAGAGCCCCAGCTTTAGGGAATCTAGTGAAATCCCTAAAGCTGGAGGACATCTGCCCTTGTTGTCTGGTTCTCAGGATGAGCAGACAAGACCTTTCACATCTGGAATCACAGTTCCAGGGAGTTCTTGCCTCGGACTCTGGGAGTGTGACGGCAGAGGCTGAGGCCAGAGGGCCACCCCGATGGCCAAGTGCTGCTTGTACGAGGCTGGGGCTGGGTTCCATTCCCCTTTGTGTCTCTAAGGTGGCCCACAGAGAGCCATCTCTAAATGTGGGTTGGGCTGGACGTGAGGGGATCACAGAAAGACGGTATGGAGGCCATGAAGGCAGAGGTACGTGAGCCAGCAGATGTGGGCAGCTGCCAGGAGACCAGGGAAGGCAGGAGAGAGGCCTGTGAGCTATGGGAGCTGGGACCCTGGAGAAAGCAAGGAAGGTTTCAGGTGGACCTGGCCCAGGGCTGTGGAAATCAGCAAGTCACGAAGATTCCATTTAGGCCAAGATTGGGCAGGGCCTTGTTTTGCCTCTAGTCCCCTCCATTTGGTGGTCCTAAAGACGTCCTCAAGTATGGTGGTATATTTGAGGCAGGCCGGGTGAGCCTAGGTGGTACACAAACACTGCTTTAATAGTTATGTTTTTGTTTTAACACTTATTAGGGAAAAAATGTGAGCCAGAACCTCAAGCCTATGCTCTGCCCCGCATTCCTACATCGAAGGAGGCTGAAGCACGTGGGCCCAGCGGCTCCAGCCTTTGCTCTCAGCTCCCGAATTTTATACATATGGGAACGGAAATGACTAAAATGCAAACAGGCATTTTAGTCGTTACGGACGCCCAGAAAAATTCAGAATTCCTTCCAGGGAAGAAGGCCTCCTGACGGTGTGACGGAGCTGGTCCCTGGGGCCAGGGAGGTGCGCCCTGAGCCCCCCAGGTCCCCTCCGGTCAGCAACCAGGGGAGGGTTGAGCAGGACAGCAGCTCAGGGGTCTTCAAAACAGTGGCCATTAACCTGTGTTCCCTTAACAGAGGACTTCGCTTGTCGGTTCTCCTGAGTCTTTGGAACCCAGATTCCAGTCATGGGCTGTATCTCTCCCAGCTATGCCTGATGGCCTCGGGAGTGACAGGTGCCTGAGGATGTATGACAGAGTCTGGAGATGAAAAGAAAATGCCAGAATGTGTGCAGTTTCCGTCTGTCCAGCTGCCTTACAATCTTTGGATTCCAAGGCCTGGATTTAATTCACAGGATGGGATTATCTTCATTCCTGCAGCTCCCAAGTACATCTTGTGAAGCTGGACTTAAAGGAAAATGTAAGAGAGTGAGCTCCTTCGGTGAACTCAAAATAGGTCTCCAGTTGACCCCTTAACGCTGCAGTTTAATGTGACACAGGGCTCTCTGGAAAGCAAATGGCCAGGCTTAAATAATGTAAAACTTTCTATTTTCTGACTATGGCTCCAACCCGGCTTAGGCAGGAGGGCTCTGCCCATTCATCACTCTCATGCAGGGAATAATAATAGCCATCGGGATTCAGCGAGGGCTTGTTATGTGTGGAGGCCCTATTCTAAGAACCTGACACGTACTAACTCAACCCCATGAGCCAGGGACAGTTATTATTCCCATTTCAAAGATGAGGAAAGTAGGGGTACCTGGGTGACTCAGTCAGTTGAGCATCCAACTTCAGTTCAGGTCATGATCTTGTGTTTGTGAGTTCGAGCTCCGTGTCGGGGTCTGTGCTGACAGCTCAGAGCCTGGAGCCTGGTTACGATTCTGTGTTTCCCTCTCTGGCCCTCTTCCATTTGTGTTCTCTCTCAAAAATAAATAAACATTAAAATTTTTTTTTTAATTTTTTTTTTAATGTTTTTATTTATTTTTTGAGACAGAGAGAGACAGAGCATGAACGGGGGAGGGGCAGAGAGAGGGGGAGACACAGAATGGAAGCAGGCTCCAGGCTCTGAGCCATCAGCCCAGAGCCCGACGCGGGGCTCGAACTCACGGACCGCGAGATCGTGACCTGAGCTGAAGTCGGACGCTCAACCGACTGAGCCACCCAGGCGCCCCTAAAAATTTTTTAAATAAATAAATAAACAATATGAGGAAAGTCAAGCTAGTGCCTAGGGTCACATGGCCAGTATATCACAGAGTTGGGCTTTCAAGCCCTTAACCAGGACACTGCCTCTCTAGAGAAAAGGTTCGGTACCTACATCCTTTCTAATCACATGCTCAAACAAAACAAAACAAAACAAAACAAAACAAAACAAAACCCAGACACCAGATATGTTGATTTCTTGTCAATTTTCACTGTGGAGTGAGGAGACCAAAAGCTTCCTCTAGAACAACATGACAATCTAAGAATCTAGAGGGATCTCTAGGTAACTGGATTAGAAATGTGACTGTGGACCAGAGGAAACTTGACCAGCTCTACAGTTCAAGCTGCCCAGTGGGGAGAGGCCAGGAGAGAAGGAAGAGGGAGATGGGGAGTTGAGAGATCCTTCTGGAAGCTCTGTCCCAGGGTTTGATGCAGGGGGGAGAGCCAGTTCAGCTCTTCCACAGGGAGCATCCTGGGAAACCCAGGAATGGGTATCGGGGGGTTGGTGGGAAGCCAGTTTGACCTGTTGCTTATCAGCCCTGCCTATCAGGGAGTCACAGGGACCAGTTTTGTTCAGAGTGGCGAATTCTGTACTTTTAGTGACCTGGCCTTCGGACCTGGAATCTAGGTCGGCTCTGGGGGCCACACTGCCCATGCTGGTGTCTTTCTGGCTGGCAGCATGTGTGTCCATGTGGGTCAATGTGTAGTTTCCTGCCCACTCTGGCCCCATGTAGTGCCTGGTTGCTAGGCCATTAATGATGCTCCTAACTGGGAAAAAGCCCTATAGACGAGACAAAATAGGGTGAGAGCCTGTCTCCTAAGGCTATGGGAGCAGGCAAAAGGCCAAGCAGACCAACCAATGCAGCTACGAACAAGACTTCTCCAGACCTTGGAGGGTAAAGTGGGCCTTCGACCCCCTTTAGGAAGGCCCACTTTAGGAAGGCCTGGAGACCAGGAGCCACCCTGAGGAGCAGTCAGGTAATAGAAGTGGTTAGAGGTTTGCTAACCCCAAGCTGGCAGGTGACAGGCTGGGACACTAAGGTCAGGCAGGCAGGTGAGAAGCACTTGGCCTCACCCAGACGCAGAGCAGGCGGGACCCTCTGGTGTTGTGTGTGTCTCTGCCAGCCTGCAAACTTCTGGAGGACAAGGCCTGGCCTTGGCCCACCATCTCTGTCCAGTGGCTAGCTCAGAACTTGGTACACAGTAGATAATCTTTACATGCTTGTTAGGGGAGCTAAGCATTCACCGAATGGTGTCTGGGTACATTCCGTTTGTTTGCACATCCCTAGCATGGGCACAACCTCTGTAGGGGTGTGTATGTGGAAGCTGCGGATGCCCCGAATTTTACCTCGTGGCTGGTTTCTTGGGATCCACCAGTTCCCTTTGAGGTAAGGCAGCTGTGTCTGCTACAGGATCTTTCAGAGCGGCCTCACTTCTCCGCCCACCCTGGGTAACCCACGGGGCACACCCTGGAAAGCGGGAAAACAGCGGAGCCCGGCCTGTCCCCAGAAGAAAGAATTACATTGCTGCAAGCAGTTTGGAAAGGAGAAAGGAGCTTGGAAGCTCAGACCAAGCAGAGGACACGAGGAAAAGGGGTGCATTCGCCAGATCTCCCTACACTCATCCCCCAGCGGGGGGGATCCCCAGTGCGTCTTCTCTCCCTTCTGGGGAAACACTCTCCCCTTTCACGACTCACTTGCAGCTTTCCCTCTTCCTGATAGTTTACAGCTTTGATGGGGTAGGCATCAAATCCGAGGCTGGAAGCCTGGGACATTTCCCACCAGTGGGCGGTCGCCTTTGCAGGGGACCAAAACTGTGACCTACCTGTATTGTGTAAACCAGAACAACCCCCAAGTCCCTCCCAGTCGTTCAGATTTCCTTTCCTTGAGTTCTCCAAGCAGTTTTACCAGCAAGAGACCTGTCCCCAGCTTGGAATCCCAGAGCCTTCCGAAGCGGTGACGAACGGCTCCATTTTGCATGACAGCTTGTGGACCCCTGGAAAACTCAGCGACATTGTGAGTAAGGAAGTCGGAAAGAATGTTGGGCTTCACTGGGATTTAATATGACAGATTTCTGGCTCCGAACTTGGACAAGATTAACTCTTCGTTCTGAAGGAAAGACAAAAACAAAAACAAAAACACCCCAAAAAAACCCAAACTCCACCTCTCTGAAATAGCGGTTCAGTGGGAAAATGTGCAGCTTTGAAAGTGTCTCAGGCGGTCAGATTTGCGCATTCCCTTTTTTCCGGGGCTGCATATTTTCTGTGTCTGATAATATGTTTGTTACACCTCCTCGGTGCCAGGGACACATACAGTAAACTGTCAGCTCAAACCATGTAATCTCTTAACCAGAAGGCTCCAACATCTGTTGGCCAGTTGTTGCCTGGCTGGATCATTAACATGGCTTCTAATTTTACTCTTTGAATTTAACATAAAAAGTTTTAATGAGCGTATGTAATTCATACTTTCCAACTTCAGAGAGCCCTGAAAGAAAAACCTATGCTTTTATAATCCAAGTCTCTGACGTAGACGGTTTTATTTTTAAATCCCACTTCCTCCCCCCGCCCTGCCCATACACATGCGTATTATAAAAGAGACCAATTGGACATTATCTCCCTTTCCAAGACATGCATTCAATATTTGTCTAGGTTTTGGTGAAGAGCCCCTTTCGACTTGGGGCTCAGATGATATGGGAGATGTGTTCATCCTTCATTTCAGCATGAAGTTGTGTTGTTGAGCCCCCATTCATCCACCTATAAAAACAGACTGAAAATTGGCATAGGAAAGACGACCCTTGAGTCATGTTGAGAGAATTCAGTTTTAAAAGTTGCTCTCACTCTCCTGCCTGTTTTTCCTGAAGTGAGCTGGGGTTGGTAATGGTTTGTTCCTGCCAACTTAGTTCACTTTTCCCATTTCCCCCTCTCTGGGTATGCCCTCGATCTCCAGCCTAGAAAGTGACTGCACTGGACTAAGTGCAATTTGGATTGACCTTTTTATTCAGAGTCTTGCTTCCATTAACATATCTTGGGATTCTTTTTAGGAACAAACTCCAAGAGACGAGCAGAAATGTTCAATCTAAAGCGTCCCTTGAACACTCACTAGAGCTGCGTTTATCATTAACCAAGTCCTGGTCAATTTCAAAAGCAATCCCCCTATGAGTATTTGCCTCCTGTTGGGGGTCTTCTATACTGAAAGCCTGATGAAGCTGTAAAGCAAAAGTCCCAGAAGTAAGTTTGTTGGTGTGACTTATTAACTCCTGCTGGAAGTTGTGCAAGTATTCTGCAGACGCATATCCTTTTCTGCCAAGTGCATTTTATTCGCTCCCACCCAGGAGAATGGGACAGACAGCAGTGCCCATCATGGAGATGGGCCAGAGTTAACAAAGCAAACTCCTTTTGTTTGTTACAGGAGAGTAAGGGCCTGGCTTCTCTTTGACTCTTTCAAGTTTACCCAAGTTCAGAAGTAGGATCACAACACAGCATTTTGTGTGGAGAACCATGTCTCAAATATACAACATAGTCTCAAATGCATGAAGCTGATGAACTTGACCCAAGTGAAGATAAGGTTCCTCCGTTCCCCAGTAGGTATATATATATATATATATATATATGCAAATAATATATATAACCAAATATAATATATATAACCAAAATAAGCAAATAAACATTACATATAAATATATATATTATATACATAAACATTTAATGTTTATTTGCTTATTTTGAGAGAGAGAGAGAGAGAGAGATTGGCAGAGAGAGAGGGAGACAGAATCTCAAGCAGTTTCCCCACTCTCAGCGCAGATCCCAATGCAGGGCTCGATCCCATGAACCATGAGATCTTGACCTGAGCTGAAATCAAAAGTCAGACACTTAACCAACTGATCCACCCAGGCGCCCCTCAGTAAATATGTATTAACCTCTGTTTTATGCTGAGCACTTTGTAGGCTCCAGGAACATAGTCGTGAAGCAGAACAAAAGTGCTTATAGTCTAGCATGGGGAGGAAAACGATAAGCCAATAAATGATTTGACTATGGCAGTGACATTTTTCTTACTGAAGAGCTGAAGAAAATTTTCTAGATTCTTTGGGGACTAGTGATTTATAGTTTTTCAGGAATTCTTGGAAAATTTTCCCTGTGAAACATATTCTAATAGCTAGCAGCCAGCGTTGGGGCCGGTGAATGGCGTGGTGGCTCTAGCAGAGGGGTTGGATGGCAATGGGGAACAGTCTAGAGAGAATCTAGTCCAAGGACTTCACTGTGAAGAAGCAGAGGCTTGCAGTAATGGTGTGTGGGAGGTTCCACCACCACCGTTTGTTGTCTAACATTCTCTAAAGAAGATAGGGAAGGAAGATGGGGACAAGTAACATAGTAAAGGAGGGAGGGGATGGGAGGGGAGGAGAAGAAAGAGGGAGGAGCAGGGGGGAGCAGCTTGGGAGGGACCTCAGGCATGGAACCAAATCCTGCTGGTTAACTGGGAGGGGCAGAGCTGGCTTCCACCCCCTTCAATCAATGGGACACATCTGGCTTCTTTGTGGCGAGTTTCAGGGTTGATGTGGGTTATTTCAGTCGGCTCTTCAGTGATGTGGGTTATTTCTCTCTCTCTTCCGAAGCTCTTCCCTCTATCCCTGGCCTGTTAAGGGGCAGGCTGTGGCAGGAAGAGCCCTGTGTCCGAAGGAGCATAAATAATGCAGGGGTTGTCATGGTGCATTTTTCAGTGGAGGTAAATATGGAGGCCATGCGAAACCAGACAGCACACCGATTAGTCCAGGGTCCTAGCTGCTGAAATGTATTGAGCTGCTTCCTTGGAACGTTTTACATTTTTAGCTGAGCACATATTTGATGGCTCTGGTGAGCCCACTGCTGACTGGCTTGGCTTCCCAGAAGCAGAGAGGGGCAGGCCATGGGGAGGAGAAAGACAGCTATGTGGCCTCACATTGGGAAGGTCCTGGGACTCCGCCAAGCCAGAGAGAGGGGTCCTCCTCACTCTGAACATCTACCAGACTTTTTGAATTCTTCCACGAGGGCATTGACTGAGCTGTGAGGGATGCGTACAGGTAGGAAAGAGAATGCCAAGGAAAAGGATGACCTTGCCACGTGGGTGACCCACAGTCACCTCCCTCATCCTCATCCCGTCAGCCTCCTCCTCTGCCCTCAGCCTCTGAAACGGCTCAGCTTTGTTAATGGTGTCCTCATCCATACAGCTCCTCCGATCCCTGCCAAACCCACCTTCAACCCTTCCAACCGGTGCTGTCCAATATGGTAGCCACAAGCCACGTGCGGCTATTTAAATTATTAAAAAATTAAATAAAATCTGAGGTTAAGTTCCTCAGTGACATTTACATCATCTCAAGCGCTCAAGAGCCCCGTGTGGCTGGTGGCTACTGGATGGGGCTGTGCAGACTGAGAGGCCTTGCACCTTGTGGCAGATTCTACTGGACAGTGATGTTCCAGGTGCACTCTGTTGGCAGGAAGCCCACCTGTCTTGTCTAAGGTTCTCCCCCTGCATCCAGGCGTTGTTGCTGGAGGAAGTGAGTGCTTCCCTCAGGCCAGGCCTCTGTCATTTCTGGCCTGGACTAATGTCATAGCCTCCTAGACACTTCATCTTGAAGCCCGAGGTTAGCCTGCCCCCCACATGAGTATGCCCATAGCACACTTCGGGTCTGAGCGCTCTGCCTTCAAGCCCTGCAGGACTATTTCTTCCCGAGCTCATTCGTCCAGGCACCACTCAGTGTCCCCACCCCCCTTTGGCCACGCTGTCACCAGACTGTCACTCCTCTTTTCCTTTGCTCTCCCGAAGCCCATTATTTATTTGGTGCAGGAGAAACCACGTTTTGGTTTCCCTCCCTTCTGGCTGTGAGCCCTGCCTGGCGCATGGCAACATTCAGGAGCTGCAGGTAGAGGGCCGATCACGAGGGAGGGACAGGATGCAGGCACAGATGGGGAACACCAAACCCCCCTTGACTGGGGTTCTCATTTCCATAGGCCTGTGGCCGAGGTCATCAGCCCTGGCTGCACTTCCGGATCACCAGCAGGCCAGGTGGGCGTGAGGGTCAGGGTGTGATCCACCCGGGTGACTTGAAAGTTCCCTCAGAGATTTCTGGCGCCACCAGAGTGGGGAGCCTCCTGCTGCGGGCAGGAAGCAAGGCCTGCTTGCTTTCCAAGCCCCCAACCGTCTGCTGAGTTCAGCTGCTGCACGGCTGCCTTGTGGCCAGAGGTCTATGAGGAATACACACGGTGCATTTAGGTCCTTATGGGAGGAAGGGAGAACTGCAAAATGGAAGCCGAGGACCTAGATTCCACCCCTGGCTGTGTGACTGAGGACAAATCACGTCCCCAGGTTGTGCACGTTATCGCTACATTCCCTTCTTACCCTAAAGAGTCAAGGGCTGGGAGCGTCACTGTACCGCTGGAAGTTGTTAGAGACAGGGACGGTGATGGGACAGGATGCGCACTGGGGCCATACGGACCTGGATGGCCCTGGTGCCTCCCAGGCGTGGGACAGAAATGACATGTGTGTGCATGCACGTGTGAGTCAGTGTTATGTGTATGCATGTGTGAACACGTGCGTGTGTGAATGCACACGCACGCATGAGTGTGCACATGTTTGTGCGTGTGAGTGGGCACATGCATACGTGTGCACGTGTGGGTGCAGATGTGTGTACTGTGAGAGTATGAGTATACATGCATGTATGAGTGTGTGCGTGTTTGTGTGGTATGCCTGTGAGTATGTGTGTCTGTGTGAGTGCATGTACGTGTAAGGTGTGCATTTGTGGGCATGCACTTTGCCAGCACACGTGTGTGTGAGTGGCTGTGGATATGCACGTGGCACATGTGTGTGGATGTGGATGTGCATACAGACACATGTATGAGTGTGCATGCGCGTGTATGTGTGAGTGTGTGTACGCAAACGTCAGGAACTAGAGAGAAGGTAAGTGAGGCAGCACTCACCCGGGGCCCCAGGGGCCCCGGCCCGTCATCCTCTGCCGCTGGTGAATCATGATCCCACCGCAACGTGAGGTCAAACCTTAAGACCTGGATTGGATTCCGAGGGGAGGGCCGTGGGGACTTTGCGGGAGAACCGAGGGCCTGAATTCAGAGGACTGTCTGCGCCCACAGCTGAAGAAGCGTCGCAAGAAGAAAGCCAGCAGGAAGTCATGCTCTGAGTAACACAGACCCGGGCTCCCTCCTCACTTACCAGCTGTGTGCTCTTAGGGAAGTTCCAGAACTTTTGTGTGTCCCTCACATGTGGGCAGGGTGGCCGTGACACTCACCTGAGCAGGCAGCGTGAGACGCAGGGGAGAGGAAGTGCGCGGCGTGGCTGGTTCAGGGCATGGCCCGCGGTACACGCGGGCCCCGGGGGGCTTGCAAAGCCTCTGCTTCCCCAGAGGAGGCATCTCCATGCCAGACGAGGTGCCTGGCATAAGCTCTGCCCAGGGAGGCGGCACCCAAGCCCACAGCAGCCCCGCGCCCGGGCAAGGCTCCCTGAACGAGCGACTTCGGGTCCCTATCACAGTGCTGGGGAAGATTTCCAAAGTCCTAGGGGACTTTGAAAAAACCTAATCAATACTTCAGAGAGGAACTGGAATTTGCTGATAAACTTTGGCCAGGCCGGAGCTGGGCCTTGGAAGTGGTGTCACCTCAGACCCTTCCCCCAAGCCCAGCCTTTTCTCTCAGTGGAGTGTGTCATTCCAGCCACATGTCACTGGGAGAACCAGACACCAAAGCTGCACCACCCATAAGGGAAGATTCATGCATTCAGTGCCTCTGCTTACTGCCCACTAAACACGTGGAGAGGCCCTCTCGGGGCCTTCCAACAGGAGTCTTTGGGATTCTCTTCGGTTGGGCGAGATGAAATCCTCTTGCAGAAAATTTGTTCTGGAGGTAAACTCGGGGGACCACGTTATGGGATCATCTGATTTTGTCTGTCCAGCATGCCTTCCTCGGGGGAGCCATTTCTCCAGGGTGCATGCACTCGTGTTGGCTTTGGGTGGGGCTCTTTCTATTCTCCCTGCCCCTTCCCGTCACCCCAGACCCAGAGTGCGCATGTGACCCAAGCTTCAGCAGCAATGGTTACATGACCCAAACCCATGGCCAGGTCCCCCAGGTTTTCCCCACGACTTCTGCTGGCCAACTGGGAAAGCTGTTTCCCCTTCTCATATCTCTTGTGAGATACAAGGCTTGGTAGGTTTGCGTCTGCCAGTGTCCGTCTTGTCTCTGCGTGCAGAGTCTATTCGGAGAATAAACCCCACAAAACCAAGAGTAGAACAAGCCATGGAGCCTTGGTAACATCATCTGGGCACCTGGAAGTGGTTGTCTGTCTCAACTTTTCAGCACCTGGCCCACCCTCCCCTTGGTTTTGGTTTGAGGCAGTTTGAGCTGAGTTTCTGTCATTGGCAACCTATCCTGACTACTACACGATCACTAGGAAGCTCATTGCAAAATGGCTTTACTTCCAGACCTTGGCAAATAACGCCAGACCTTTAAAAGGTGCAGACGGACAATTTGGAAGAGCTGAGATAAACATCTGTACATGACATTGGCCAGTGCAGTGTTCTAGGGTAGGATCAGTGCCCGGAGGGCAAGGCTGGAAGGGAGGAATGGCTGGAAATTGAAATGGGGAGGAAGGGGATGAAGGAAAGGGGGCCCTGAAGGAGAGGGGGTAAAGAGACACCAGCTCGGCCTGACTGTGCGTCACCAGCGGTTCTGGGGTTGAGCGCTTAGGTCTGGGATGATTACAGGAGGGGCCACAGGCTCTTCGACATGCCTGCCAGAGAGCCCTGCACTCTCCTCTCCCATTCTGCCCCTTCAATCTGAGACCTCCCATGAATCCAGTCACCTGACCAACAGACACTTTTTGGGCACCTCCTATGTGCCAAGTTAAAACTAGGCCACGGAGATGCAGAAGATACATCCTCAAGAAGCGCATGGTCTCGGAGAAAGAGAGAGACCTAGAAAGAGCAACTCTAACAAACATAATAGCAAACATTAACAAATGACCCAAGCGAGCAAGGTTTAATGTTTAAATAAATACACACAAGAAAACCCCACAGGATATTTACTTCAAAGTACCATCATCAAAAATGCAAATTACTGCAGAAAATTACTCAGGAAAGCCCAGGGAGTTTGTTCTCCAGAATCAGCAGGAAGAGAAAAATTACAAAGCTCCAAGTGAGAAACCATTCCTATCATCCCTGTCCTCTCAAGACTGGAAGAGAAAGCTTGCAGGTTGGTCTGCAAACCACCTCTCTTCTCTTCCCTCTTTCCCTCCTCCTCCTTCGCCCTTATCCCTCCTCTTCCTCCCGGCACGGTGCATGCCCCAGAACTGGAGTCTTCCTGCAGGCAGGTGCAAGAATGCACAACCACCTGGGGCAGAGGGGAAGGCCAGTCTAGAGCAGTATGTCTGCAATGTTGGGTTACCTCAGGTCAGATGACAGGGGTTGGGGACACAGAGTGACAGAAACCTCACACTCTTTCCTCCCTGATCCCCAATCCGGGCCTCTGCCTGCTCAGAGACCAAGACTCTGGAAATACCTGCAGACCAACGAAGTCTCCTGTGGCTTCAGGAGAGAGGGTGGTCTTGAGGGGGCTTGAGTACAATAGGCTCTTGGGTTTGAATCCAGTAACAACTACCTGACAGCAAGTTACTTAACCTCTCAGTGACTCTGTCTCCTCATCTGTAAAGGGGGCATAATAAAAATACCTCAGAGGGACATAGTGAGATTTAAAGGAGCTAATATATGTAAAGAGCTTACCCCAGTGCTTGGCACACGTTAGCTGCTAAACTTGTTGCTAGAATTATATCCAAGTTTCTGGACAATCGAGCAGAGTTAAGACCATCTTCTAATATGAAGGGTAGAAGCTGTCCCTTATGAGCAAGAGTGACTATGTGGCTGGGTATGACGGTCACACTGGCCACTGCCAAAGTGAGCGATTCCCTTAGTGTTTATTAAAAAGCCATGAAATACCAGTACCAAATGACTAAACAAACCCAGATTGTTGCTGGGGATTTTGATGGGGAAAGGATTAACTCACTTTCAAGTGCCTTGGCTTCATCCCAACATTATTCACTTAGCTGAGAACTGCCTTTCAACGCCAGGCTGGTGAGAAAGACCAGGAAGTCTGAGCACTGGGGGAGGCATGACGAGAGGAGAGAGGATGACGCGGACACGTTACAAAGACATTGGCACCATTCTCTGCTGGGTTTCTTACTTGGCCAGACACCTAATTGAGGCACAGAGACACTGGAGGGTTTCACTTTTGTGTTTAAGAAAGGGCTGCATGATCAGGCTTATAATCAGCCCCTGAAGTCTCCGCTGGGGACTGGTCTTTTTCACCTGCTCGCTTTTTCCAAGTAGTTAATAGTGATTATGGTGGTCCCCCTTTATCCATGGGGGACATGTCCCAAGACCCCCGGTGGATGCCTGAAACCACGGATAATACGGAACCCTGCATATGCTATATTTTCTCTTATACACACATACCTGTGATTAATTTATATATGAACATGGTAAGATTAACAACAATAAAATAGAACAATTATAAAAAGACACTGTAATAAGATCTATGTGAATGTGGTCTCGCTTCCAAAATATTATGGATGGTACTGTGCTTACCCTTCTTCTTGTGATTATGTGAGATAAAATGCCTATGTGATGAGACGAAGTGATGTGAATGACATAAGCATCTTGACATGGTGTCAGGCTACTATTGACCTTTGATGATAAGCCAGAACTTTACCTGCTTCCAGAGCCCAGGTGACTATGGGTAACTGAAGCTGCAGGAAGTGAACCTGTGGATAAGAGGGCACCACTGTATTATGATTTAAATACTTCTCTTGGGATGCCTGGGTGGCTCAGTCAGTTAAGCATCTGACTTTTGATTTTTCGCTCAGGTCACGATCTCCTGGTTTGGGGGATTGAGCCTGTTTGGAATTCTCTCTCTTCCTCTCTGTCCCTCCCCTGCTCACTCACTCTCTCTCTCTCAAAAACAAACAAACACCCCAATAAATAAAATAAATACTTCTCTAGTATCCCCAACAATTTCAGTGCAAGGTGTTAAGGGATGCTCCCATGCCAGATCCCTGAGTTTCTACCTAATGTGCTTCTTTTCGTATGCGACGCCCAAACCTACGGAACTAGATGGTCCTACATGTAAACTTCTGATGATCTGCCTGCTCTGGGTGGACTTGCTTATGATGTGTCTGCGGTGAGCCAGGCCAAGGGACTTGGTCATGGGACCTGCTTTAACAGGGACATGTCAGTAATGCTGGCATATGTCGCGTGCCTGCAGGGAGTACTGATGGGACATCCTTGATGTTGTCACAGCGAGAGGTGCACAACTTTACTGTGCATTCAGTTCATTCACCAAACTGTTAGGTACAGGAGTTCATGTTGGGTGTTTTTGAATTTTCTCTCAGCTTTTGAGAAGGGACGGTAAAGTGTGAAGCTTTGATTTTTAGGAACGATATAGGAACCACCGTAGAAAGCTAACTGGCTGAGAATTACTACTAGTGCTCGTTGAGTACTTACTGTGAGCTCAGATGGTATTAAGAGCAAGGCTCCTAGGGTTCCAGAGCAAGGGGAGGTGGGCTCTGTCTAGAGAAGCTGAGGAAGGCTTCCGAGAGGGGGTGACATTTGAACCGTAGAATGAGCTGAGGCTCCTTGCCCTCCATCATCCATCTCGGAGAGCCTCTTGGATGTTGCAAGGTAGGTGAGGCGCAAAAGGGGCTTCTGACGTAATCCTTCCCTGCAGCCCAGAAAGAAATGAAGGCCATGAAGCCTGGGGACCCAGGCCCTGGAGGAAGGAGACGGAGGCTGGGCCGCCAGACAGGGGAGCTGGGGACGGGCATTCCTAGCTGCTAATTATGTGCTGTGGGTCACTGGCCACCGTGAATACAGGTGATTCTTAAAAGGCTTCTTTGCAGCCTTGACAAATGACCCTTGAGGGATGAGAATCTTCATAAATCCCACACACTGCACTGGGACTCGTGTCACGGGACTGCCTTCGTCCTGGTGGATAACAGCTCTGAGTTTGGGTGCTAAAATGTGCTCGGCACTTTGAAGCGGCTCCTGACTGTGTTTTCCGGGTGTTGGCCGGGGAAGAATGCTCAGCTAATTGGTTGCCCGGGCCCCTCATTTCCGCTGAGGAGCTGTGAGCACCTGAGATGCCCAGTGAGACCACAGGGCAGTTGCCAGTAGATCGTCCGCGGGCAGGACGGGGCTGCTTCCTTGGTAGAAAGGTGCCACCCGGGGTGGGGGCTGGGCAGGGGCTGGAGAATCAGCCCCAAGAAGGTTCACCGTCCTGGGTTTTGGCTCAGTCTCTCCCAAACGTCAACCAAAAATAAGAAATCAACAAGCCCAAACCCGCCAGCACATACGGCCCCTACACAGGGCTCACCTTTAGGTTGCAATTAAGGGACCTCTGGAGCTTGCCTTTTGGGGCCCATTAAACACTCCAGGGAGGGACGGTTGTCTGGGACGTCAACCAACCTCTGGCCTGATGTTCAGTATTGACAGCCCTAAAGGCAGAGCGAGAGTCCGTATGGGCAAACCGCATTTGAGATCTGTGCTTACGATTTCGTAAGGGAGATCTCCCCCCTTCGAACGGTCTTCTTTGCTCATGTCTCTGGAATGAGCTGGTGGTGGATTTCTAGCAGCTCTCCCCTTCGGTACTGAAACCAGTACCATTCCTATCCGAAATGTCTTTTATAATTGTGTAATTACACACCTCATTTATCCAATTGTTAAGCCAAGAGACAGATTAAATATTAACAAGTGCTTGGTTCTCGCGGCGTCATTAGTTGGAACACAAGCCTGTAATCTCAGGTAACACACGACGGTAATTATCCGTCACGTTCGCACTTAGCTGAAAACCCCGAGCAGTCAATCCAGATAAGGTTGCCGGGTAGAAAATGCATTGCCTTTAAATCCTGTTTTATCTCCGCAGTCTGGAGAGAGGCGCATTTCAGCCAGGCTCGTGGGGGGGTTGGGGTGGGGGGTTGAGCAGAAACTGGCCCCTTGCTGGGTAATGGCTGTGGGAGGGAGGCAGGGCGGGTGTCACAAACAGCTCAATTCCCACACGGCCAGACCTCTCCAGTCATAAATCCGACTGGGTTTTAGAAGTTATAACAGGATTTTTACCCGAAGCACCAAGATGGAGAATCTGATTTAGTGTAAACATCCCTCATTTTAGAAAACAGTGCTGAGCCCAGCAGAGTTTGCCTTTGTGGTTCCCTGTGGGCCCAGCAGCGGCGGGAGGTGGCGTTCCCGGGCCCCCGAGGCTCTACCTCTGGTCCTGGGCCCCCCCCCCCCCCCCCCCCGTGCCCCCCGACTGGCCCCTTGGACTGAGCCTGCAGCCAAGCCCGTGAAGGGCCCTGCCTGGGCTGGCTTCCTTCCAACTGGCCTCTCCCGTTAGGCCACCACGACCCTCTCCAGAGACCCCCCCCCATCTTGTCCACTCACTTTTCCTCCTCTGACACATTCTCTGACCCCTTGATTGAACTCCCCCCTCACCCACAGTGCTCTGCATGCTTTAATTCCTGATGGTGCTCTTAAGACCCCGAGCCTTTGCCAGTGATGCCTGCAGGTGGCCAATTTGGAGCTGAAGGGCGCTGGCCTAGCAAGAGCCTCAGGTCTTGGGTGGGTCTGGCTCTCCAGGCTGAGGGACAGCTGGGGTGCGTCCCCGTTTGCAGATGTGACAGCCTGGGAACACGGTCACCAAGACCCAGCACTCTCTGTGTGCCCTGGGGCAACCTGGCCTCCCTCACTTCCCTTCCAGGGTCCCCAGCAGGAGCCCTCCTGGCTGACAGGTCATGGTCTATCTTCCTCCTGCACCAGGCTATTAGGTGGTATTTCAGTCTTTGTTCAGGCGCATTCGGGGACCGCATTACTGAGGCTGCCAGTCTGGAACCTTCCCAGACCACAACTCAGATATGGGGGAGGACGGCACGTTCTGTCCAGCCCCTCAGGCTGTCTTCACTTAGCTCAGGAGGCAACGACCTCCCTTCTGACCCCAGGGTGGTGCTGGCACACAGCTGGAAGGTGATTATCTTGAGAAGGATCCTGAAACCACATGTAACATCTGTTTGTAAATACAAAGGATGTGCTGCCATGTTCTGCGTGGCTACAAATGAGACAGCATTAATGAGAAAGAATGAGCTAATTATTGTTCATGTCACATTTTTTTTAAGGTTATTTATTTTTGAGACAGAGTGAGCAGGGGAGGGGTGGAGGGAGGGAGGGAGAGAGAGAGAGAGAGAGAGAGAGAGAATCCCAAGTAGGCTTTGACCCACCCAGATGCCCTGCTTACGTCACATTTTTTAAAAACCCACCACGTTTTGCTGAACTTTGGGGAAATGTCTAGAAGAAGCCCATGTTAAAGATTTATGAATTCACAGACATATGTGAGGAGCAAAAGGCGAAAAGAGAGGAGCAGACTGAGCAGAGCAGATATTGGTAAGGAACCTCCAAGCAGGCCCGGAGTCCGGGATGTCGGGACACTGGTGAGGGGCTGGTGGGCTCCTTCAGACTTCATCACAGTGGCTTTGCCCTTTGTGGTATCTCTGATGCTGTAAAGCTGATGTCTGACTACTTTGTAAATTAATTGTGATAAAAGAGATTGGCCTCTACCTCACATGCCAAAGCCTTGTTCTTTAGGTCCCAGAGGAAGATGCAAGAAACAAGCTCCTTTGTAAAACAAACATTCTGTGTAGCAAATCTGGGGCTTGCATTTATTGCTTCGTGGGGCAGAGCTGTTTCAATCCTCCAAAGCAAACAGACTGGCAACAATCCTCCTGGGAAGAGAAGGCAGTTTTCTTCTGACAACTCATTTGCTCCACCTTAATTATCCTGGAGGTTTTGGTTGTTGTTTGTTTATTTAATACCAAAGTCAGGGGGAAAGTCAGATGGAGTAAAATTACACAACGTTCTACTCTCTAGAGGAGAAACTCAGGACATTAAAGTCGTTTCTATAAACTGTCTGGGGAATCATTAAAACTAACTTTAAAACTAAGGAGACTTGATCAATGGCCTCTGTTTGCCAATTTCTGATCTGACAGCTTATCTAAGGATTGGCTCCTGCATTCAATCAGCCCAAATCCAGTTCTGAGGGAAGCCTTTCTCCCCCTTCTGACGTTTAAAACTGAGGTTTCATTTTCTGCTCCACCACGTCTTAGCTCCCCACCCCCTTGTGAACATCAAAGTGTCAAACTGGCTTCCTTACCAGGCCTGGGCCGCCCCGGTGCTGGGGAAGCATGCACAACTGGCCCCATGGCCCCTGTCTTTGTGGATTTGATCATTTTTCTTCCCTGTTTTGCAACTGTTCCTGGGGAATGCTTTTTCACAGCTGGCAAAAGGCACTGAGCCCCGGAGAGCTGACATGCCTGCTTGAGCCATGCCTGAAAAATGTGGCTCATCTTACGGCTGCAGTGGGAAAAATGCAAGAGTTTAATTGGTTCTGACTTCAGAATGCAGATCATAGTTTCCCCTGGAGGTGTGCGTTGCAAGAAACAATATTACCAGAGCCAGGTTCTTTCTACAAGGCTGAAGTTGATCAAGTTCCAGGATCGTTGGTAATGGGAGAAATGAAAGAGAGCATTCGAACATTTAATTACAATATTTTGTCATTGTTATATGACCAGCAACGTTACAAAATGCTCTTGGTGGCCAGATGCAGGATGTCTTTCTGTGTGGGAAAGCAGAAATGCTCAGCAAAAATGAAGTAATTGTAGGCACCTTTTCTTGTCTTTAATCTTTCCCAAAAGGGACCCATTCAAATAGATAATTTGACTTGATTGTTTTTAATTACATTGTAAACATTTCAAAAAAAAATCTAGGATAAAGGTGAACACAAGTCAGTTGGTAATAAAATTCAGGCTCCAATTCTTCTTGGATGACAGATGAAATGAGTTTAATATATTCTTGCTCTGTGGAAAACACGGAGCATTTAAAACTGCAAACAACTGAATTCAATTAGCAGACCTTGTTCAAAATGGCCTGGAGAACTGGAGGGCAAGGAACTCCAATTATCCACCCATTGTAGAACTGGGAAAGCCTCACAGTTCACGGCTGATATGAATCGGTGAAGAAACAATGTAAAATTGGTCCCTGTGTTTTTCCATCCAGCCGTATCTGGCAAGCCGAGCCACTAAGAGATTCAGCTGTTAACGTTTTCAAGCCCTCACCTTACGTAAGCCCTTAATTCATCAGAAAGATAGAAAAGCGGAGAAAATACATTCAGTGTTGAAAGATGAACTACTAACTGCAATGCTTTCAAATGCAAGCGAATCCCAACGGTAAAGTTCAATTCCAAATTTCCCTCCACTAATAAATCAAATCAGCCATTGTTGGTGGGCCTGTGCCCCGCTCACCACCTTGGAAGCGTTTGTTAGTGGCTGGGAGAAACCCATCCTGGGCTGACTTTGTGAATTGGTGCTGGTTTCTACTTTGGAGAAGGGAACATCCGTTTATTTTCTAGAAGCCTTCGCCTCAGCGTTCGAGGGATGCGTTTTTAGTTGCTTAGCGGGGTCAGTACTTCCATTGCCCTGGAAATGCATACCTTTCATTGCTTCAGCTGGTCAGGAGCGGGAGCCCTGGCGGTCTACCGCCTACCAGTCCTTCCTCTGTTGAACTAGTTGCTAATCAAGCTCTGGAAGAAACCGCACAGGGCCCTGGAGATTGAGGAGCACACCTTAATTAGGAAACCAAGATCCTTAGCGGGTTTTCTCAACTTTCATAGCGGGATGATTTGGACAAGGCGTCTAGAAGTTTATGAGAACTGACCTGTGCTCCGAGAGTGAGAGGGGCTGGGCAACCGAGTGAGAGGGAGAGCCCAGAGGTCCAGGCCGCACAAGGCACTGAGCGGCCCACAGAGCCTCCCTGGCCACCTCCAACCTGGCCTGCTCAAGGGTGAGCAGAAACAGAGGGTAAGCAAGGGATCAAAGGTCATTGCAAGAAATTGAGGCCTCCCTCCCACTTTGGGGCCTGATAAAACACCGTGTCACTGTCGGAGGAGGAGGGCACAGCCCTCCTTGTGGGTGGAGTGGAAGCACAGCAGGGACCTCCGACGAAATGGCTCCCTCGTTAGTGACCACGTGCAAGGGGTCAAGTGAACAGGTGGGCAGACCGAGGGCGAGCCCAGCTGAGCAGAGCGGGGCCCTGCCACCAGAGCAGAAGGCAGGCACAGAGGGCTGCTAGTGGGGAAGCAGGTCAGGTCCGGGGGCATCTCAGAGCCAGAGATGAGCTAGTTGCGTCCATAGTCCCTGGACAGCAGGTACGTGTCCAGGCCTGTAAAACCACGGTTACACCGTCAATATTGGCCTGAAAGGGGAGAAATACGGCAGCCCATGCAGTGTGGGGAGGGGTGAAGCTTCTTCATCCTACAGAGCCAACAGACTTTTTAGTGTTTGTTGATCTTTTCTGTCTTATTTTAATGGTCTTCTGAAAGAATTGTCCACTTAAGACGTTTTCTCAAAGATGTCGGTGATGAATCTGACAGAAAATACCAGGACGACTTAAGGGCTCTCGGCTGGCTGTACTGGCACCAGCGTCTGATCGCACCTAGTGGGAAATTGGCAGGTGTTAGCTAACAGTTGGGTGCCATTCCGATCAGTGCAAAAGGCTTAACTCCGACCTCACAACTACTCATGTCACCTGACTCACGGGGTCCCTGCAAATAGCACCTCCCAGCCACAACGCCTCAAAAGACAGCAGTTAGCCTGTTTTTCTGCAACATGGTCACATATGGTCACTTCAGGAGAATTAGCTCTTTCATCTACCCCCTCGATCTGCTCTGCCAGCAACTGAAATTCAGTGGCTTCTTCCCTGAAAGACTATTAATGCTGGCCTGTGCTGGACGTCTTACTGAACCTATTTTAAGTTCCTTGTTGTACTAGAAGGCCTTTTGCTGTTTCTGAATGGATTGCCAGTGACCCTGCAGACCCAAACACTTCCTTTCCACAGAAAGCAAACTGTGGGTCAAAACAGCATGATTTCCTTTCTACCTACGGTCTCAACTTTCTAGTGCGTTGCTCAGTATTGGGGTCCAGAGCTTTCTCTTCTGGAACTGGCCACAACGAGGCCAATTAGTGTCCATTATGGCAATGGATTTTGTGATGTGGAAAATTTCCCCACTGTACCTGGACTGAAATCCCCAATTAATCCCGCAGGACCCGGAAGAGCATGAGGCTTTTGTGAAACTGGTATAAGAATCCCCTCTTCAACAATAAGGCCCTTGGAGTTAACAACAGTTCTTGCTGTAATTGTTATTTTCCATGTTAGATGGAGCACATGCTTGAAGTAGTATTTCAGTGCACTGATGAAAACCAAAGCCAAATGAAAACATCCAATCAGTGGCTAATACCGGCCAATTTTCTTCTCTCCTACGGCCTTTTTATTATCAATGAGAGAGCCAAACTCTCTTCTGTCCATGTGCATATGGAAAAGTACAGTGTAGCTGCAGCACCTCCTAGGTAAACCCATCTGACTGTGCAGGCCAGTGACCCCCAGAGAGGGCATGCTGGGTGTGTGTTTCTTCATGTGAGCCTGCGCACTCAGGAGCTGTGTGTTGATTTGGAATATCCCCAGAGGACCTGTGAGTAGTTCCATAAACACTTTTTTGGCAACCTGGGACCCATTTAAGCTGCTATAAAAAGGGGAACCAGACCTATTTTCTTCAAGCCAACACAGAAACTGAAAAAGAGGGACCTCTGAGGAATACACATGGGGGGATGAATTAACTAGGTGTTACCTCTGAATGGTTTGGACCAAGTGACAGCCAAGCGAAAAGCAGAATTTTCCTCATCACAGTGGCGCTGCATGTCTGACACGGGGTGGGGGGCACTAGCGTTTGTTTGCATCAGTTAGAGCCTCGGCCTAATGTCAGAACATCTCCTTGAAGAGACAATGGAAGGATAAAGATCACTTTGAACCCCAAGAGGTCCTTTCGTTGGCCATGTTCTACCACTGTGACTCAGTTATACTGCAGGCCTAGCAAACGGCAGAAGGTTCTCTAGGAAGTGAGTCTGGGAGGAGGAGAGGGAGTAGTCATGTTTATATCTTCAGAAAACTAGCGAGTGTGGGCTTCTTAGCCTAGGACAGGAAAGGGGGAGCAGGTGGAGCATGGAGGAAGGCTGTTGGTTCAAAAGCTATCAGACTTTGTATCTTCTTCAGTGGACTAGATTTCTGCCACATCGTTTTATGTGACTGAGGGTAAGAAATGAGAGACAGTTGCAAAACCAACCCAAACCCCGAGTCAGCAGCTCTAGTCAAGTGAAGCTTTATAAACCGGTTGCAACCCCAGTGCCTTTCTGGGGTGAATCCCAGCTAGGCAGCAATGTCTCTTCATTCCTAAATGATGTCCTTGTCCATTTCCAAAGTGGTATTCAAGAGCCACCAGGGCATTGCTGGAGAGGCACCAAAGGCCTTTGTATTTGCCACAGGGTGTCCGAAATCCCTAGTTAGTCATCCATTTAGCTTGAGGTCACCCTTCAAAGGCCTATCAGATGCATATTCGTGAAGAGAGAGGAGAGTCACCCATCATGCCTCTGGCAGCACGGACCTGAGCAACTGGGTGACAGCCCAGAAAGGCCAAGATGGCATAGGGGTGGGGACAGAAAATCTGAGGTCTACAGCAGTGTATTGCAGATTGTATTTCTCTTTAGTGGGTCATGAAATCAATTTAGTGTGAAGCAAATTATTTATTTATCTATTTATTTATTCATTCATTCATTCACTTATTTATTTCTGGTTGAGTGTAAATTTTCTTTTATTCATTTATTGTTTAATAATTTATTGTCAAGTTAGCTGACATACAGTGTAGTCTTGGCTTCAGTAGACTCCCGTGATTCATCACTTACATACAACACTCAGTGCTCATCTCAACAAGTACCCTCCTTAATGCCCATCACCCATTTTCCCCACCCCCATCAACTCTCAGTTTGTTCTCTGCATGTGAGAGTCTCTTACGGTTTGTGTCCCTCTCTGTAACTTATTTTTCCTTCCTTTTCCCTATGGTCTTCTGTTAGGTTTCTCAAATTCCACATATGAGTGAAAATATATGATAACTGTCTTCCTCTGACTGACTTATTTCATTTAGCATAATACCCTCCAGTTCCATCCATGTTGTTGCAAATGGCAAGATTTCATTCTTTTTTATTGCCAAGTTATGTTCCATAGATATGCCACATCTTCTTTAACCATTTGTCCGTTGATGGACATTTGGGCTCTTTACATAATTTAGCAATTGTTGATAGTGCTGTGATAAACATTGGGGTACATGTTCTCCTACAAATCAGCACTCCTGTATCTTTTGGATAAATGCTTAGTAGTGCTATTGCTGGGTCAATGGGTAATTCTGTTGTTAATTTTTTGAGGAACCTCCAGACTGTTTTCCAGAGTGGCTACATCAGTTTGCTTTCCCACCAACAGTGCAAGAGGATTCCCGTTTCTCCACATCCTTGCCAACATCTGTTGTTTCCTGAGTTGTTAATTTTAGCCACTCTGACCAGTGTGAGGTGGTATCTCATTGTGGTTTTGATTTGTATTTCCCCAATGATGAGTGATATTGAGCATTTTTTTGTGTGTCTGCTTGCCATCTGGATGTCCTCTTTGGAAAAGTGTCTATTCATGTCTTCTGCCCATTTCTTCACTGGATTATTTGCTTTTTGGGTGTTGATTTTGGTAAATTCTTTATAGATATTTGATACTAACCCTTTATACGATATGTCATTTGCAAATATCTTCTCCCATTCTGTCAGTTGCCTTTTAGTTTTGCTGATTGTTTCCTTTGCTGTGCAGAAACTTTTTATATTGATGAGGTCCCAATAGTTCATTTTTGCTTTTATTTCCCTTGCCTTCAGAGAACTGGAAAGGCAGCAGCAACAAAGCCCAAGACTAGCAGAAGAAAAGAAATAATAAAGATTAGAGCAGAAATAAACAAAATAGAATCCATTTTTTGGGATTTGGTAGAACAGATCAATGAATCTGGTTTTTTGAAAGAATCAACAAAATTGATAACCCCCTAGCCAGACTTCTCAAAAAGAAAAGAGAGAGGACCCAAATAAAGAAAAGCATGAATGAAAGAGGAAAGATCATAACCAACACCACAGAAATACAAACAATTATTACAGAATACTATGAAAAATTATATGCCAACAAACTGGACAATCTGGAAGAAATGGACAAATTCCTAAACACCCACACACTACCAAAGCTCAAAATAGAAGAAGTAGAAAATTTAAACAGACCCATAACCAGTGAAAAATTGAATCGGTTATCAAAAATCTCCCAACAAATAAGAGTCCTGGGCCAGATGGCTTCCCAGGATAATTCTACCAGACATTTAAAGCAGAGTTAATACCTATTCTTCTCAAGCTGTTCCAAAAAATAGAAATGAAAGGAAAGCTTCCAGACTCATTCTATGAAGCGAGCATTACCTTGATTCCCAAACCAAAGACCCCACTAAAAAGGAGAATTACAGACCAATATCCCTGATGAACATGGATGCAAAAATTCTCAATAAGATATTAGCAAATCGAATTCAATAGTATATTAGAAGAATTATTTGCCATGATCAAATGGTATTCATTCCTGGGCTGCAGGGCTGGTTCAGTATTTGCAAATCAATCAACGTGATACATCACATTAATAGAAGAAATGATAAGTACCATATGATCCTGTCAACAGATGCAGAAAAAGCATTTGACAAAATATAGTATTCTCTGTTAATAAAAACCCTCAAGAAAGCCGGGATAGAAGGAACATACCTTAACATCATAAAAGCCACATATGAAAGGCCCACAGCTAATATCATCCTCGGGAAAAATTGAGAGCCTTCCCCCTGAGATTAGGAACACGAAGGGGATGTCCACTCTGACTACCTTTGTTTAACACAGTGTTGGAAGTCCTAGCCTCAGCAATCAGACAACAAAATGAAATAAAATGCATCCAAATTGGCAAAGAAGAAGTCAAACTTTCACTTTTCGCAGATGACATGATACTCTACATGGAGAACCTGAAAGACTCCACCAAAAAACTGCTAGAACTGATACATGAATTCAGCAAAGTTGCAGGATATAAAATCAATGTATACAGAAATCGGTTGCATTCTATATACCAATAATGAAGCAACAGAAAGAGATATCAAGGAATTGGTCCCATTTACAATTATACCACGCACCATAAAATATCCAGGAATAAATCTAACTAAAGAGTAAAAGATCTATACTCTGAAATCTATAGAAAACTTATGAAATAAATTGAAGAAGACACAAAGACATGGAAAAACATTCCATGCTCATGGACTGGAAGAACAAATATTGTGGAAATGTCGATACTACCCAAAGCAATGTACACATTCAATGCAATCCCAATCAAAATAGCATCAGCATTCTTCTCAGAGCTAGAACAAATAATCCTAAAATTTGTATGGAACCACAAAAGACCCCAAATAGCCAAAGTAATGTTGAAAAAGAAAATCAAAGCTGGAAGCATCACAATCCCAGACTTTAGCCTCTACTACAATACAAAGCTGTAGTCATCAAGACAGTATGGTATTGGCACAAAAACAGACACATAGACCAATGGAATAGAATAGAGACCCCAAAATTGGACCCACAAATGTGTGACCAACTACTCTTTGACATAGCAGGGAAAAGTATCCAACGAAAAAAAAGACAGTCTCTTTAGCAAATGGTGCTGGGAGAACTGGACAGCAACATGCAGAAAAATGAAACTGGACTACTTCCTTACACCACACACACAAATTCAAGATGGATGAAAACCTAAGTGTGAGACAGTAAACCATCAAAATCCTGCAGGAGAAAACAGGCAACAACCTCTTTGATCTCGGCTGCTGCAACTTCTTTACTTGACCTGTCTCTGAAGGCAAGGGAAATCAAAGCAAAACTGAACGATTGGAACCTCATCAAATAGCCAGCCTTTAAACAATGTTAGAACATATTGAAATGCAATGTGCATTATTTCGTACACTGTATTTTTATGAAGTCAAATTTTCATCTGGATTATAGGTATCTGCATCTGTATGTGGATCCACATGCACACTAAGTTAAAAAACTGTTTTCTCACCGTGGATCACTATCTGTTGGTAGTTAGGCAGCAGGGCAAAGTTGAGGACATCTGTGTGTGCCCCAAAGCTGAGGGGTAAGACAAACTTTTCTTCCTTCACAGTTTGGCTGAGGCATTCTGGAAAGAGGAGAGCTACAGCTTAATCTGGTAAAGCCATTTTTTTCAATTGGAAAAAATAAAATGTAGCAAAATATTTCAGTAATGCAAAAGTGTGTCCCTCTTTCCCATCTCTTGGTACCCCTTTCCTGACATGACCTTCCAGAAATTCTCTATGCACACACAAGCATCTATAATAATACATCTATCTCGTCTCTTTCTTCTTCCATTTATTTATTTATTTATTTATTTATTTATTTATTTATTTATTTAAAAAAACCCTTTTTAAAGTTTATTTATTTTGAGAAATAGAGACAGCGAGCAGGGGAGGAGCAGAGAGAGGGAGGGAGAGAGAGAATCCCAAGTAGGCTCCATGCTGTCAGCACAGAGCCCGACACAGGGCTCGAACCCACAAACTGCAAGATCATGACCTGAGCCAAAATCAAGAGTCAGATGCTTAACTGATGGAGCCACCCCGGTGCCCCACTTCCTCCTTTAAAAAATAAAATAAAAATAAAAAAATAAATAAATAAATAGCAAACAAGAGTGTGTTGTACACTGTTCCATACCTTGCTTCCTTCACACATTACATAGTTGAGCTCATAAAGTGCTACATCAATCTTTCACTCTAGATGGTATTCCATCATATGGTGCGCTGCAGTTTTGCTAAACCAGATCTGTGGACGGTTGTGTACGTTTTCTACTGATTATCAACAGTGCTGCAGTGAACATCCTCATCCACCCGTCTGTGCACTTGTGCGTTGATATCTATAGGACACATTTCCAGAAGCAGAGTATCTGGATCAAGAGGTCTGTGCATTTTAGATTTTGATATGTCAGATTTCATTTGCTCCACTGTGATTGTACCAAAATATTACTGTCATTTTGCTCTGTGGGCACTGGATCCAGGAGGCGTGCTACCCTCATAATGAGTGCCCCGTGGGGGCTTTTCATCATCAAAAACCTCCTCGTGCCACATCCTGACACAACAGGACTGCCCTCTTGCTTCCCCCATCCCCACCCTTTACTTCAAGAAAGAATAAACCCCATTCAAAAGACTTCATCTTCTTGGATATTTTAGCTTTCCTTGGGTGTAACCATTGTCCAAAAGGCTTGGCTCCATGAATATCTTATGAAAAACTGAACTGTGCTTTAATTTGGATTACACTAGGAAAAGGCAGTGTTTTAGTTTCCTACGAACATATTCCTAAATACTACTTCCAGATACAGACACAGCTTTGGGATAGTTATGAAGGTCCTATGTTTGAGCTACCTGGGCCTCTTCCATGGCCAAATTCTTGTGCTAAGATCTGCGTTGCAACTCAGGAAGTAGTCAGATCCCACTCACTGCTGTTTCTGCAAAAGCCTATAGAAGATCTGGTGGTCTCTACCTGAGACTCCTAGTTGGAAATTAAAATCATATTTAATAATACAAGGTGAAATCTGTTACTTGAGTAGTGCTTAGTGGCTGTTTTTCTCGTCAGAAATGATCTATCATGTTAACTGCTTGTGACTTTCTTTTTAGAACATACCTAAAGAGGTAATATAGCTGTCCTATTGTAGGCGAATTCTTTGCTGCTAAGGTAACAAAGCAGGAGGAGCAGGAGAGCAATTCTGAAGGTGGAGGCAAGTTTCATACAAACAAATAAAATCCTGATTAGCTTCATATCAAAATTAGAACAAATAATCTTTGTTTCTCTTGAGTTGTCACATTTGGTTTCCTTCCATAGATAGCGATTTTTCCTAGGGTTAGGCAACACATTGAAACATTTTCACACTTCAGAGTATGGAAAATGTGATGTACCACTAAGCTAACGTCTGCACGCTGAACACAACTTTAAAATATGCTTGCAAAACTGTGGCTATAGTTTTATTATGGTGATAACCATGACCAAATAGGAGATACAATAAACATTTCACCTCAAAAGGAACATTCTCGAAGAGATGGATATAGTTAAAATATATATTGGATTGCACCACAAGCCTAGATAAGCTGCTGCTTGTCTAATGTCAGGGAAGTCTGTATAAAGTTGAAGCTAAAAGCCTGTTCTGTTAAATCCCAGTTCATCTCTACCGGGGCATTGTTTCTCAGGAGCTCAGTGAAAGCAGGAGACTCCATAAAGTATGTATCTAACAAAGCATGTCAGCAGCTCGAATGGAGCAAACCAGTCCAGATCCGAGAATTCTAATAAATAAATGAAGTTGAGCATTTATTGCCAACAATCATGTCACTGGGGCCACAGAAAACTGGAGCCGTGCAGCTGGGAGGCAGGAGTGTGGAGCCAGAGAAGGTAATGGAACGCGCCCAGGTTTGATTATTTATGGCGTGCTGATGAAGAGACAACTTTCCATATGAGGAACAGCTTAACGGAGGAATAGTCGAGCTAAACCAGGAAGAGGTCCAGAGAAAGAGAGAGTAACAAAAGGGGACATGAATAAAAATGACAGCTAATAAAACAATACAAATCTAAAATGCTGTAACTTTCAGAAATAATTTAGGGCCAAGAGAAAAGAAAAAAGTCCCGTTTTGCTGGCTTTGGGACAATTTTCCAAGAAGCAAAAGACATTAAGCAAAATGAGTGTGCTGAATTTAAGACCAAATTTGCCTCTATGCCTTCCTAGCTGTAAGTTTGGTTATTCCTGAAGCTGGCTTTATTCGTAAAAAGGGAAGTGCCAATTCCATTTGTATTTAGCTAACATATCCATTTTTTCAACAAATGTTTATTGAACATTATTCCATATCAGGTACTGGACCCTCTGGGGCTGCGTGCTGAACAAAGACACAATCCCCGCCCTCCAGAGGCTTATGGTCTAGTGTGGGAAGTGGACAAGTCCACTGTCAAGTTCAAGACCCGGGGGTGAGCACTGCGGTGCTGGCCAGATCCAGGCCAGGAAGGGGCAGCCTCAGGGAGGAACATGAGGGCCAAAGTAGAGCCCAGAATGGAAATAACTGAATGCCACTTTCTGTATAAAGAAACACTTGGCAGCCTCCATGTACTCCAGATCCTACTTTGATAACTGAAAAATTAAAATACACTTTTTATGCAAAGATGAAAATTTCTATGGTTCTCAGTAGAGTTTTCATTTTTGAATTCTGGACTTGAGACCTCCGTGAGCTGCTTTATTTTTAAAACTGTATTATTTTTTTTTTTACTTTTATTTGCATTTACTTTATGTAGAATTTACTCCCAGGCCATAGGTTTTTGTTCCTTCAGTTTCTTCCAGGAAGTCTTTTTCTTCTGAGCAAAACCTTTTTTTTTTTTTTTTTTTTTTTTTTTTCAACCTCCTCTTCTGGTTTAGGAATACTCTGTTCTTTTTCAGTAAGGATCGTCTTAGCGTGGCAGGAGAGCTCATGTATGGGTTAATCCCACCATGAACCCTGTAAATTCTCCACTACATCTTGGGGGGGCTTTGTTCACCTGGATGAGCTCAATGACCAGAGACTCTACATCTAAACCCTTAAGTTCAGCATTACTCTGCGGTTTTAAAGCATCTGCAGTAAAAACTCAGCACGTTTTGGGCCACTGACCCTGTGTCCAGCCCCACTGTTTGGCCTGGGCACAACTACCAAATCCACCATTGTCGCGACGGAATGGCACACGTTGCTTCTGCAAAGTGACATCTTTCGCAGGTACTTTCAGGTACTGTCATGTGACCTTGGATACATGCGTATAAAGTGAACATGAAGATCTGAATCTCTTCATTTGCATGATTTTGTAGGGTTTTCTGGGTCCAGTGAATGGCGGACCATTTTCAGAGATCACCTCAGGCCGCTTACAGGAAGAGCCTACCTGAGCCGTTTTAAATGGTCTTTCTATGGTCTAATACACCTCTTCTCCAAGGGTGGCCAGAAACATAATAAATATCAGCCCCCGGTTACTGCGAGGCCCAAGGCAGGAGCATCACTCACTGTGCACACACGAGGGAATGGAGTCCTGGACAGGTAACGCTCTGAGGGTCACACAGAGCAGCACGTTTCTACACCTCACTGCCTGTGGGTCAAGGATGTAGATTGGGACCATACCAACAACATGTCTGTGTCCAAGGAAGGCTCATCAATGAAGACCCACTGGCTTATCAATCTGAGCTGTTCCCAGAGCCTCTTTAGCTGAATGACCCTCTCTTTCCTTCCTGCTCCCCAGTAGGAGTCCCTCTCCGTACCACTCCAGCTGAAGAAGCGCTCTTAAGGGCCAGAAGCCCCTTATCTTGGGTGGCAGCAAGACCCTTCCCACTGTAATGCAGGGGAGTGCTTCTAGAAGCTGAGAACTAGAACATTCTATTCCGAATGAACCCACACACATAGGCATCCAGTGAGGCCCTCTGCACTGCACATCTCCTTTTCTCATAATAAGAGCTTTCTTAAAGATGAGTGCTGACCCCCCTGCCCCCCCCGCCCCAAACCTATGGTACAGGGCCCTGATAAGGGGATCCAGTCAGGGCACCTAATCATGAGCCAGTCACACCCTCCTACCTGGGCCCGTGCCCCATTCATAAGTCTCTACTTTTTACAGGCTGTCTATACCCTCGGTGTTTTGCTGTAGGCAAAACACTGGCTGTAGGCAGGTGTCTCCACAACCTGGTGGACTTCAGAGTTTCCTTTACTTGCTGTGTGGGGGCACTCTCCCCCACAACTCTGCCTCTGTACATACTCCAGACCCCCTCCTCTGCCTTGGCCGACTGGCTAGTATTTCAGAAATACTGCTTAGTATCTGAGGACTGAGTAGTCTACGAATTATTTTATAGTTTGAATTCAAGTTTCATGGTTTGAATTCAAGTAGTATTCTTGGTTGATCTCACTTTTAGTGCCTTCAGACCAATCTTCCCAAAAGGTGCTGCACTGAGTGGTAAAGTGGTTTCATTACTAACCTGGTTCTAAAAATATCAAACAGTGAAGGTCTGATATGATCTCTTTCAAACTGGGTAAAGCACGATGATCGACACACCACGGCAGCAAAATCTTTCAGAGATTTCCACGCCTACCCTCATAGTCTCAAATTTATAAAACTATTTGCAAAAAGTCAAGAATTGACTTTCTGGAAAATTTGAGCCAAATCGTGCTAATGAACACTTTCTTTTAAAATAAGACATTAAAAAAAAAAAAAAAAGATGACTTAAAACCCACTAGCTTATCAATTCGAATTCAGTTCTTCCTGGTTCGGCAACTTCCTGTAGCACAGAAACATGTTGTGACGACGCCTGGGCCATGCTTCAGGCAGACGGGGCTGGCCACATGCACAGTACTTTCACCCAGAGGCTGGAACCTCAGCTGGACGACTGCTTAAACTCCCCCATTCTAAGAAAATGATTTTGCAGCCAGGATGTCCAGGAGCTCCAAGTGGCAACTTTTCTGGTTCCCAGGAATTTAAGAGGCAATCATTTACTCTTGGCTTTCAAAGAGAACCCTGGGCTTGAAAGGCACAGTTGCATCGAAAATTGATCAGCTAGTGATGACCCTGTGAAGCTTCTCGGGAGGGAGGGAGAGAGGTTCAGACACCTAGCCATCTGGGCTGAACTGTCTAGCACACTTTCCAGGTTGTAAATTTCCTGGCCCGAAAGACTATTTGAGAAGAACTTTTAACCAAAAAGTGGTTTTTTATTAGCTGAAGTACTAAAAAATGCTTGATTACTTTGATATGGAACACTACAGCTGTAAGACTTACCAACATCTAATCTTCAAGGCAACGTACATTTAAGAAAATAGCAAAAATAATGGAATAAATCCAGGAAACATGGAATTTTAAATTATGGTAGATGAGAACCTTATTAAATGTACTGCTCTACAGCCTATTCAAATACACCAGAGAATTTGATAAATATCAACACCATACGTGTGGCTGAGACTGGCCTGGCTCACATTTGTCTGTCTACTTAAACAGCAAACAGCTGAACAAAATGATATATGCGCACGCTCAAACACACTGAACACTGTACTTGAAGAACAGCCTATATAATTTTTTACATTTCAATTGCCAAATTTTGGTCTTTTTCTTTATTCTCAAAGTCTAAGACATTAATGGTTAGTACATAGACTTTTAAAGTAAAACTGCATATGGTTAGAAAAATATACACAAAAGGCATATATATATATATATTTTGTAAGAAAATAAAACTATGTACAAAAATCACTTGTGCTCATTAATGCTGATCCTAATTTGTCTGACTTTTATAATTAAGCACCACCATAAAAATGCAGGGCTTTGAGAGAAAGAGAGAGCAAGCAAGCAGCATTCTCTTTACCCCCACCCCCAAGATTTCATTTCTCAATCTCCCCGGGAGGTCCGGTCACCCCCTGGCTAGAGAATGCATTTAAAATCGTCCACAGCTTGGGAGGGTCCTCACAGTTGTGCTCTTGTTCCCAGTGCTGGAGGACTTCTTCCTTCCTGGCCAGCGTCTGTGCACAGAGGACACAGTTAAAGCCTGACGGGTCCCCAAAGAGGAGGGTGTGGGGGCTGGGACTCACAGAGCCCCGGGGGACTGCCCCTGGCAGCGGCTCCCTGGGTCCCGCTTGGGCTCCCTCCATTTTCCTGAACCTGTCCACATCAGTGTGATGATGAAGGCACAGCTGCCTTTTCAGCTTAGGAAATGCATTTAAGTCCTCATCAGGGGGAGCACGCTTGAGTAGCCTCCTTCTCTCAGGATGTTGTTTCCTGAAAGGAGCGGTGTGTTTCACCAGTTCTTCCTGAGCTCCTGTGCTTCCCGGTAAGATCTCCTCTTGCAGCCGGCCCTGAATTTCCTCTCCGTGAACGTAAAGTAAATGAAACTTGATTTCAGCAAAAGACTGGGCAGTGATCTGACAACGGCCACATTTGATTTGTAATTTGACTTCATCCGCCTGGGTTAGGAGGAGGTCCTCTTCTAGGCTTGACTTGTTTTCCCTGAAAAGGGGGAAAACGGTGTGTGTAAGATTTCACGCAAAACATAACTGGAACTTCTTGTTTAGGGATCCAGAACAGGCCCAGTGAGGCAAAGGACGGGGAACGGGGGAAACGGCACATGGGAAGCGCAGACCGCGGTGGACATCGACCGTCACTCCCGGTTGGGGTCACACCATTCTCAAGCTACCAGCCTCCAGTGAAAGAGTGTTTCCCTTTCTATCTCTCCCCCAGGGGAGCTAACTATTCTTTGGTTACCAGCTAGGTGTTATCTACTCCAGAGTCAGGTAGTACCAAGTGAGGCACCATAGGGACCCGCTTTGTTCAGCCACACCACCCACTCGCTGCTGCCCTTCCTAACCTTGAGCACTGAATGCAGCTTGGACAGTTAACCTAAACATCAAAATGTACTACAGAAAACAATTCAGAAGAGAGGTTTCTTTACGGAGGCTGCTAGATGTGTTAATAAAAGGCATAGACAGGGGCGCCTGGGTGGCTCAGTCGGTTGAGTGTTGACTTCGGCTTAGGTCATGATCTAGTGGTTCACGAGATTGAGCCCCACGCCGGGCCCTATGCTGACAGCTCAGAGCCTGAAGCCTGCTTTGGATTCTGTGTCTCCCCCTCTCTCTGTCCCTCCCCTGCTCACACTCTGTCTCTCTCTCTCTCTTTCAAAACTAAATAAACATTAAAAATAAAATAAAATAAAATAAAATAAAAGGCACAGACATATCTCAGTGGATAGGAACGTCTGAAGAAAAGCAGAGAAACTCTAGAAAAGCCAGGAAGACAAAAGGCAGGCACCCCTGATTTTAAAATGAAGGTGGGAGCAGAAGCCAAAACTGAACAGAAAGTATTGAGAACAATTAGGACGATTAAGAACAATGAGGAACAGAGAACATAAACTTAGAATTGTTTAATCTTCATGGTGCTGATGACAGTTCATTTCAGTGACTCTCCCTCCATCATCCAGTGGAAAGCAGGTGGACTGCTGGGGTTTCCCTGGCAGACCCATTGCTCTAAGCCCAGCCTGCCAGGCTTTCAAACTACAGAGCCCGCTTGTTCGTAACACCAGAAATCAGTACCCGCACAAGGCAATGATGACACGGGAAATGTTAATCTGGACTGACAGGAAAACTAGTGCAAATGTAGAGGGCTGGGTCTGGGACCTGAAAGTATGGTCAATATGGGGGACGCGGAGTCCCTACCATGGGTCAGACTATATTCTGGGGCAAACAATGACATTTAGATATAAATTCTGTGGCCACAAGTTTGGGAACATTACTTGTAGAGGGTACCAGGAACTATATACAGTGATATTTCCTATTTCAGATGCAAAAATCCTCTCTCACTGTGACCCCAGCATACCGCAAACTGGTGTCTGTGCCCCGGCTAACTGGGATTAGAGGAATTAAAAAATCATCACTGCTCAGAAAGCGACAAGAAATGAGATCACTCTTCACAGACATGGAGGAAGAGGTAACGACCTTCCAGAATGTTGATCTGAGGAATGTTTTTACAGATCCATCTTTCTGAAGAGGAAATACCGCCCTGTTCTCCAAATCCAAGCACCCCTTGCTGCCAGGCCTCCGTCCCCTTAGCACTCACCTCTCCACGGGTCCCTCCGGCCCTCGCGTGGTCAGGCCTCTGTTCTTTGACACGTCCCCCGGCTGCCTTTCGCCGGGGGAAGGCTCCGTGCTGATGACAACCCGGTGCACTTCTTTTAGGTGGCCGAAGTAGACCCTGACGTGGCCAAACACTTTCGCACAAAACTCACAGCACACGAGTTTCTTCAGACGGTTCTCCGCGTGATGGAGTTTCATGTGTGCGCTCAGGCTGCCGGGACGTACATAGGCCTTGCGGCAGACTCGGCAGCTGTAAGGCCGTCTGTTAGTGTGTGTGTTCATGTGGTCACGAAGGTGCTGTTTGAACTGGAAGTGGTGGTTACAGACGTGACACCTGTGCCACGGTTTCTTAATGCCGGAGAGTCCGTTTCTCAGTGCAGAGCCAGGCTTCGGGGAGGTGCCGCTATCCTGCCTACAGCCGGGATACTTAGGGCTGAAGGGACTGTTTAACAACATGTCCTGCCCGAGGCTGCCTGGTGTCTGGGGCTGGAACACGCCTGCAGGAGAAGCCAGGGGAGCCAAAGCAGACACGACAATCACAGGCTTGGGCATAATGCTGCGGTATTTCTTCAGAGACCCTGGCTTTTGGTCACTGGATTCTTGCGGATCGGCTTTTACTCTTTCTTTACTATCTTTACACTTACTAATGACACGTTTCCTCCTTTTTCCCTGAAATGCCAAAATTTCATCTGGTACCTTTCGTTTTCTTACTCTTCTCTTTGCTGCCCCACCACTGAGTTTTGCTTTGTGGCTGAGATCTGGTCTGGTGGCCGCACAAAAGGTACTTTCACAGGGGCTCTGTGGAGCAGGTGTCTTGCCGAGCATCTTGGTGGCTGCAGTAAAGCCCTCTGGGATGGAGGATGCCTTACCACAGGCTGCCCTGAGCCCGGGCACAGAGCCATCTGTGAGGCTCACGTCTGACTGGCCTCCACACACCTCCGCTGTTCTCCCTCTGGCATAGGGCAGGATGGGCAGTTTACCTCTGGGGACTGGAGAGATCAGCTGAACTGCACTGCTGAAAACAGCTGGTGATAAAATGGTCATGGCTTTTGTAAGATCAGCTTGTTCTCTCCGTTTCCCACTGGCAACGGGAGAAGGTTTACTGCAGATTTCCTCACTCGCCAAGGTTGCTTTCCCTGGAGTCACTGCGAGGCCCGGCTTGGCTGAGGGCTCTTCTGGTGTGGACACCATCGGGGTGGCAGAAGGGTTCAGATCTCCATGGTCGTTGGTCCCTGGGGGTGGAGAGTCTCCGGGGCCACCATGGTTGGTCAGTGCCGCCATGCTGATGCTGGACGGGCCTGGGTCTAGTGACAGCACTTGCTCTGATTCACCAGGTCTGTGTGGGGGTTTGGGACGGTCAGGTGGGGAGGGGGACGTTTGGGTTTGGGCAGGAGGTATGCCAGCACCAC
This sequence comes from Herpailurus yagouaroundi, assembly GCF_014898765.1. NCBI lineage: Eukaryota > Metazoa > Chordata > Mammalia > Carnivora > Felidae > Herpailurus > Herpailurus yagouaroundi. The sequence goes on along the minus strand of NW_024412434.1, from coordinate 6,169,672 downwards.
TCTCAGAGGAACTCCGAGTGGGTTTCTTTCTCGATCCTTTGTTATTTCTTGGGGGTTGGTATCGAGGAATAGGCAGCTTCAGATTTTCAGGCAGCGCCAGTCTGGGTTTCTGGATTGGCTGAGCGGAGGCGACATGTGGCAGAGCGACGAGAGAAAACGTCCCCTCCTGTCCAGCAACCTGCATCAGAGCGTAATTTTGGGTGGGCACCCCCAGAGGCTTGGCGTTGATGGAGGGTCCTGGATTCACCTGATCAGAGAGTGATGATGAAGGGCACGGCAGCACTCTGGATGTCAGGACTTTGGGCATGATTTTTGGTGCAATGGTCCTAAACTGACTCTTATTCTGCAAACCTTTCCCACTCTGAATCGTTCCAGAAGAGATGTTGGACTCACCTGCAATGACAATGGCAGTATAAAAAGTCACTCTGGTGTAACTGTCCTATTGTGGAGAGTGCAAATAAGCATCATTTCCTCTGCCTGTGATGCGTTCCAAGGCTCACCCTTGGCCTTCTGGGCAAATGCCTGTGTTCCTCAACACCCAGCCTTAAAGTCAACTCCCGTTCACCTTCCCAAGGACGGATTATTCTCTGCTATGGTTCCAAAGCCCCCAGGATAACATTTACCACTTTCCACAGTAATTTATCTGTGTGTCTTTCCTACTCAACACAGAGATTCTTGAAAGTTGGACTCTGTCTTTCCCATTCCATATTCCACGTCCATCCTCTCCACGTACCTACTTCCGATTCCTGGTCTCCTTTCCTGCCCTCCCGAGCTGCAGAGACTGTCCTCTGGTATGTTCTGCTGTGTATTTCATTTATTTTATAGACATATCTTGTTTTCCCTATTAAACTTAAGCTTTGTGAGCATAAAGCTTCTATTTAATTCAGATCCATATTTCCCAGTGTATCTTCAGTGGGAAACAAATGTTTCTTGTATCAAGCTCCTTTCTCACTCCCTTTCAGGACGCACCATTTGACCCACTGGCCGGTGCAGTTTGTTTTGCACAGTGGAGGAATTTCCACACTGAATGCTAGCTTTGTTGCTGTTTCCCGTGTGACTTGTGAATTTCTTCTCACACCTTTCAAACTGTTTATGTGTGCTTTTGCAATTAAATCACCAGCATTAAAAAAGCTGATGTGACACCTTAAAAAATGTTGAATAAAAACAAAATGATAGAAAATGGTAAGATACAGAGACAACATAAAAAAGGCATGAATCACGTAAAAAGCACCTGCTAGGACACTAATAGGTACAATTTTAACTGATATAATAACACTTCCAATTCCTTATTTACTAGGTTAACTGAAGACCAAGTACAACTATTCTCAGAGAATAATTAAGGCAACATTTCAATGCACTGCTTCTAAGAACTGAATCATCTTTTATTCCCTGAGACCTCAAGGCCCAAGGCCTGGCTGCAGTAAAGTTCCCCTTTTCTAAGTTCCTCATTTCAGCCAAACTTTACTCCCACTCACGCTTGCTAGGTACCTACACTATTCGAGGGATTGGCTATGACAGGCCCACATCCCCTTTCTAAAGCCTTTGGGGGCAGATGTATTTTGCAATTTACACTTTCAAATTTTAGAAAAGTAACGAGATGCATAAGCCAAATGTTAAGTAACACCCAGCAGGGTCTGCAGAGCATCCAATTTAAACCTACCACCACTTCTGTAGTAAAATACAGGAGTATTTGCAAAAAGTGGGACAAACGGAGGGTTTTTAAAATAGTCTTGCTCTGTTCAGGTTTTGCCTCTGAATGAGCTTTGGTTTCCAACTTTTGATCACATTTTCTGTTTTCTGGGCTTTTGAGAGTCTGCAGCTGTGGATGAAGGACTGAAGAACTCTTCCAGGGATCCCAACGATACAAAGATGAACAGACACAAGTTCTACCTTAGGAAGCTGGCAATCTACTTCCATCTACTGAAACAGACAAAAATTTTAAATCAGCCTAAATTTTAATGTCTACAGTTACTGAACTAACAATTTTAGCAGAAGGTTGTTTCTTTTGGCAAAAATGACACTCCTCGCATGAGTAAGCAGCGTAGGAATAAGGTTGAAATGTATACCGATCAGCTTGTTCTAGAAAGTAATCCCTCTTCGGTGAAGAAAAAGTATGTTAAAAACATGTTTCACATGGTGGCTTGCATTAGGGTAAGAAGGAAAAAGACTAGCGCTATGGGAAAACTCAGGTCAGGAGAACCGTGGGATCTGTTCTTACCCTCTTTAGCTTTGTTACCCCAAAGCTCATGGGTGAATGAACTGGTCCATCATCTCACAACAGTCTGTTACAGATTGCTTCTTCTTCCCACATACTTTTATTTATCTTTTGGTTCTCTATCTATAGACTTTAAATGTAAATGCCTTCCATTTTTAGCCTTGTCTTCTCATCTTGGCGGAAGAAGTGTTGAAGTCAGTTGTAAATAAATGTTAAATTGGGATTGAGTTTACAGAAAGCTTAACATTATTGATAGCTTTTGGTTGCTTAAAGACAAGGCTTATTAAATAATTACATTAACAATAGTAATGGTCTTAGAATCTACACAACAAATCGAGGCTGAGGAAGGAAGAGAAGAGAAAACGTCTACTGCATACTCCCAGCGGACTGAGTACAAAAGAACAGGAAGAAAAGCTGCTTTGTCCTTAATCAGTTGTAAATCCTCTTGAAATAATATGTGAGAATAATACATCACAGCACAAGACCCATCACCTCACTCATCTGCTCAAAACTGTCCAAGGGCTCTTCATCTCCGAGCCAGAGTCAGAGTCCTTGCAATGGCCTCAAAAGCCTCATGCCCTCCGCTCCTGGCAACCTCTCTGACTGACTTCCTTTGTTAGCTAAGCTATGCTCCAGCCGCAGTGGCTTCTTCACTGTTCCTTCCACGTGCACACACCCGCTTTCTCAGTGTCTGTACTTGCCGTGTTCACTACCAGGATGAGCTTCCGCCTTCCAGATAAATGCCCAGTACTTGCTGCAGCGTTTCCTTCAAGTTTGGTCAAATGGTTTCTTCCTGGGGAGCTCTTCTCTGACTACCTTAGTTAAAACTACCCCTGTTCTGAACTTCCCTCCTTTCCAGTCATAATTTTCTGTAGCGCATTTACTCCATCTTACAGATTACATCATGGGCCACTGCCTTTCGTCGCTGACGTGGAGGGCAGAGATTTTGTCCATGTCTCCAGGGTCCAGAACAGTGTTAGGCATGTGGCAGAAATGTCACAGTTATCTGTTGAATTTGTAAGTGGTAATTATGTGATTAATGGCTGAAATAAAGAATTCATAGACTGAGCTTAGAAAATCATCTTAAAAAAAAAAAAAAAAAAAGAAAAGAGGGCCACAATTTAAAAGTGACCTTTAACGTTTCCAAATTTCTAAAATTAAAAAATAAGAAAATGGGTTAGCACCATAATAAAACCCTTTATTCATTTAGAAAAATTTTTTTAAATGTTTCTTTATTTTTGAGAGAGAGAGACAGAGTGCAAGAGGGGAGGGGCAGAGAGAGAGAGACAGAGACAGAGACAGAGAGACAGAGACAAAGAATCTGAAGCAGGCTCCAGACTTCAAGCTGTCAGCCCAGAGCCTGATGTGGGGCTCAAACTCACAGACATGAGATCATGACATGAGCTGAAGTCGGATGTCCAGCCAGTTGAGCAACCGTGAGTGCCCCTAAAACCCTTTAATATAAAGAGAATAGGTGAGGCCCACTGACTGGCCATCTGAGGGAGTAAGGGAACAGTAAATTATGCTGCTCGGGTACAAGATAGAATAGAGAAACAAGCAAGTTCTGAAAAAGAAACTGCTTTAAAGAAAACAGACATCCATAGAGGGGCACAGCAGGGATTGGAGTGAAAAGAGAAGAGACAACTGGAAATGGAAAAACTGAACCACAGAAGCAGAGGACGGTGATGTCAACATGAAGAAGAGCAGAAATAACAAAGACCAGAAGGTACAGCTGAAGCAACAACCAGTGGTCAAGGTCACTTCGAAGTCTCTGAAGATTTAAGTTGGGAAGGGGCTTCCTATTTTTTATGACCAAATCTAAGAAAGCAACCTTCTGACAGTTAAGGTTTCCAGAAGTGAAACTAGATATATTTTACAGAGCCATCCAAAAGGGAGCGAGCTAATTATGATGCATTTAAAGTTAATGTGCTTTGATGATCGATCTTCAAAAGTTTCTACGTTACAGTGGAAATAAAATCACACAGGAAGAGCAGTGCCATTCAAAGGAAAAGGAGGCCAACTCCGATGTGGGAGTGAAGGAAACCCCTCAGGGTAACTGGCTGTGCCAGCAAAGGAGAACACTGAGCAGTGAGCAGCCTGGGCGACCGGAAATGAGAGTCATAAGTGACAGGTAAGATGACAGGCCAAACAGAGTCAACTCTCAAGTTTGCTGCAATTCAACCAAGTGGATCCTGGGGTAGAAAAGTTGATCAATTGCCTTCATGATCAACAATTGTAAGATAATCATAAGAAATCTTTGGGGTGAAAGATAAGGCCTTATTAGATAAATGTAACCTACTCATGTTGGCCTGGATCTATCAGGAAGTACAGACAAGGGTGAGGGTGTCCGTGAAGGTGGTGTTGCACCACCAGAACCATTAATGATGGAACAACAGGGAATGGAGTGATGCATCAGAAGAAATGTATAAGGCAGGAGAACGAGGGCAAGGCCCGAAAACGGAAGAACAACCCCTAGGAATTACTTAAATATGTTCAGCAACAGGGTACTCATAAAGTAAATATCCAACCATACAACGTAATATTATGCAGCAGTGAAAAAGAAAGGTGGGGTAGACTGATCTGGAATACTCTCCAAGATATGAGATGTATAGATTATTATTATTGTGTTAGATTAAAAAAACAGAAAAAAAAATTAGAAAAAAAAATTATTGTGTTAGATTAAAAAAAATATGTACTGGTGTGTGTGGGGTACACACACAAATATATTCCTTACAGGCACAGAATATCTCTAAAAGTAAACAAAAGAAACTAGCATTGGTAGTGGCCTTTGGGTTGGGGGCAAAGGAAACTAAGAGGTCAGGATAGGACACGTGCTTATTTCCCACCAAATACTCTCTGCACCTGGCACACAGGAGGTTCACACCTATCTGCTGAATGAATGCAAGGAAAATGAAGTTTCCCTTTTGAATCTGTTATTAAAAGGGGTACCTTTGGGGACAGTCACGGTGGGTAAGTGTGTGTCTTTGCATAAATGACTGTGTCTACATTACACACGGTGTCTTCTGTTTTTATTTTCCTTGCCTATTTAAGGACAAGAATTGCTAACGATAAGGGAAGAAATCTAATAATCCGACAGGCCGTGCATAACTACCCCCCAAAGTTAAGCACTGAGAAGTATTAGAGCTCATTACTTCCCAAGGACAATGGGAGTCCTGAGAATTGTTCCTGCAAACACTAGGCTCTTCAGGAGAAAACGAGGCAATCTGCAATAAAGGTCAGTTATGCTACAATAACCACAGGTTTGAATTTTTTTTTTCTTTTTAAAGTAGTTTGAACAATAGGAGTCCTTAGAGAAGCTGAAAATGCTGTTAAGTTTTTAAAGCTCTGAAATACTAGGATGTGTGCTTGTAGGAAGTCTTTCTTGGCAATGCAGTTACTACAGTGGTTTGGTCCACACACATTTACAAGGCCTCCCCAGATGGTGTGATCTACAAACCCTTCCCGTCACCTACTGAATTATAGATCTCAAAGAAGTGTGCACTAAATAATGAGAGGTAGAAATTTCCAGTGACATTCATAATTTCTGGAAATCCTGCAAAATTTCCCATAACACTGTTAAAGAGACTCACAGGACTCTCAGGCACTAAACATGGACTTTTATTAACTGAAAACATAAAAGGTGCACTCAGTAAAATTAATTCTGTGCAATTATACAACGTGAAACTTAATATTAGGATTTTAAATATGGGCTGTTTTTACTACGTTAAGTGTATAAAAAAAAAAACTATTTTGAAAAGTGACATTTACAGTTGGTGAAAAACCGATAGAACCGTGGATTAAAGGGAAACACGGAGGCATTGAGTCCTTATTAGGGCTAGAATCTGTGCTAGGTCTTTTAATTGAACCCTCACACAAGCTTTGCAAATAAATATTATTGTCCCCTTTTTACAGATTGAGAAAAATAAGACTTGAGGACTTAAGTAATGTGCTAAAGTCCACGCCATGCAGATCTCCATTCCGATCTGAAGCAATGACCTTCCTCTCTTTCATTCTCTCCTCAAAGGGGCTAAATTATATACCAAGTTTTCCTAATTAACTCCAAAATACAGTGGTATCTCTGAATTTTGCAGAGACAAAAGGGAAATTTGAAATAGAAATGGCTTGTCATACATATCCCAAAATTTCGATTACAATTAAATGACACTTTCTGAAAGCCCACTTGTTAGGAGAGAATTCATGAACAATTAATAGTCATTTGAAGGTAAAAGCAGATTTTTTTTTTTTTAAGGCGAATTTGCCCTTAACATCCATAGACCTCTGACAAGTCCAGTAGAGTTGCCAGATAATAGTTGTTTGGAGAAAGTGCAATCAATGTGTGTCCTCCGTCACCACCAGAGGACTGGTCTGACAGGCAGAGACCCAGAGGGCAGAATGAGGGCTAGTGGTACTCAGTGTCAGCATGCAAGCTGGCCCGATCGCATTGCCTCACGACAAGGCTGGCAGAGATGCTACTAAGGAATACGTAGGAGGGCAGGCAGTTTTCTACAAGCCTGCCCACAACTCACCCCCTCCTTTCCACTGGCAGAACCACGGCCTGCTCTGTGGCTTCTCAAAAGTTGTTCCCACTCGTCCCTTCATTAGTTTGGGCCCAGTTCCATCACCCCATCTGTTCGACCCACCGGCCTGCTGCTCAGCATGGAGTAGTGATTGGGCACAGAGACGAGAGGCACTGCTCTTGAAACGGGCTCCCTGGACCGAGGCTCAGAACGGAAGTCCTGCCAAAGTCTTAGCCACAGAAGTGCCAAAACTTTTAGACATTGTTTAGGTTTTAATTTTATTAAACTGAAAGACCCTATTTTTAATTTTATTTGTTGGCATCCCTGTTCTCCCTCTCACTTGGCTTTCTAATGAGAAATTCCAGTTGGGGTTCAAACTGTTTCCCAAGATGGTCTCTGGTTAAAACAAATATGGTAAAAGCCTGGAGAAGCAGGAGATAAAAGAAATGCCTCATAACCCAAGGGAGCTCAGCTTATTTTGTTGAAAAACCTATAAGCACGTTTAGCTACCGCCCACCTTCTCCCCAGGGCACCGTCCAGGCACTGCAGCGAGAGTCCACAGGAATTTATGGAGCAGTGACTACAGAGCGCCCTGTAACATGCGCTGGCAACAGGCACCAGTGTATTTTGTGTCTACAGACTCAGGGTGCCATTTCTAGTCCACTTATCTGTAGCACTAAGACCTCCTTGAGTCAGTACATCTAGGACCCAGATCTCTAGCAATCTGATACTATACAAAGGAAATAAGCACTTCCTAATCGCAGATCTTGTATCCGGAGCCCATTTTTGTCCATTCTCTTTGCACACTTCCCTGCTGTGCAGAGCTATGCAGCTAAGATAGCTAAGGCCTTCTCCTTCCCTCCTGTAACACCACTAGTGATATCCAGGCATCCTCCCTTCAGGACACACCTTTGAGAGCTGTCTTGACAAACAGTGAATTCACTACCTAGCTCTGCAAGAAAGGGAATTCTTGTATTTGGAGCACCAGAGTTTCTTTATTTCCTGGCACTTATCGAATTCTTTACATGCACTATCTCATTTAATCTCCACAAAAAAAAACCGAGTTAGAAATTACTGGTATGTACGTTTTATAGATAAAGGTTTTGAAGCTGGTAAGTAGCAGTGCTGGAACTCAAGCCTTGGCCCAGCTGCCTCCAAGGTCTCTTTCCACCTTTACATGCTGCCTGAGCTATAATGCACAGTTATGGCCACTATCACGGTATCTAGTGGAAACATGGTTTTGGTGTCAGATGTGGTTTCAACTCCTGGCTCTGTCTCGTGGGCTGGGAAAGTCATTCCCAGTGAGCCTAACTGTTCTCTTTTACAAAAATGGCATAAGAATATCTCGCTGCAAAGGTCATGGACAGGATTAAAAGAAAAAAGGACCCAGGAAAAGTGCCAGGATAGTGCCTACCAGTTAGGTACTCAGCAGACATTAGCTTTGCACTTTCTCTTGACAAAAAGCATGAGGTTCCTGAGTTATTTTTGGTGGGTAGAAAAAAAAAAAAAGCACAAATCTTGAATGCTAATCATATGGAAATAGTACTGAATCCTTAAACTGATGTTTCTTTGTTGAGAGGTAAATGAAGGAAAGAGGGAAGAAATGGCTAGAACTTGTGAATCACGGTCCTACTAGAACTGTAAAGCATTTTTTCCTCCCTTTCTCCAGCCACCTATTACCACAGCTCAATCTTCCCTACAGCTGATCAATCCTATCACCCTCTCTTACTCCCTGTCCCTAAGTTTTACACATCCCATTGACAAAGTGCTAATCAGATGAACAGTTACAGTGAATAGGAGTTAACGTATGTGCATTTTAAAGAGCTGTTTTGGGGCGCCTGGGTGGCGCAGTCGGTTGGGCGTCCGACTTCAGCCAGGTCACGATCTCGCGGTCCGTGAGTTCGAGCCCCGCGTCGGGCTCTGGGCTGGTGGATCGGAGCCTGGAGCCTGTTTCCGATTCTGTGTCTCCCTCTCTCTCTGCCCCTCCCCCGTTCATGCTCTGTCTCTCTCTGTCCCCAAAATAAATAAAAACGTTGAAAAAAAATTAAAAAAAAAAAAAGCTGTTTTGTGGGGACACTCCTCCCTGCTTTTGTTTATACTGAGTATTGATGCTAATTGCTGTTGTTCTCAACACTGCCTGGGAAGAAAATAGCTCCCCTAGTAGACCTTTCAGGGGTGGGGGTGAGTCCAGGTCTCCATGGCCCTGGAAGGGAAGGGGCCCAGGGGAGAACTGGGGACACTGGCTACAGGTCTGCAGGACTGTGAGAGCAATGGCCATGTGATTGTTTGATTCAGGAGGAAAAATAAGTGGACTCTCACAGAGGGTACGGGCAAGTCAACCACAATTTTGAAAGCACGTTCTTGTAGATTTCAGTATTTTGTTGAGGAAATCATTAAGAAAGAAATTTAAGATAGCTTGAATACAGAAAGAAAAGTTGGGCACTGAAAGAGGAGCCCACAAAACTGAATTAATTAGACACGTAAATGTATCAGGAAGCAAGAGGAAACAAGCATTCGTTATGGAAGAACTTAAAAGCTAATTAACTAAAATGTTAATGGCAATACAAGGAAAAATAATACAATACGGTTTGTTAAGTTCAAGTAACTTATTATTCTTTTTGAGCCATATAATTCGTGTCCCAAATGAAATGAAAATTTAAAATGCATTATCATTTAAAATACATTTTAATTATCCTCAATTTCAATGAATTTCTCCATTTTAATTATCAGTCCTTTTATCAGTCCTTATTTCTGGGAGGACTTTTTGATTTCCAGTACTTCTGATGAAAAGCAGTTGAAAACTATATGAAATCTTTTAATTTTTAATACATTTAGGAATACAAAGTTATTAATCTTTTTGGCCAAAAAATGATAACATGCCCTAGGTCTTATTCATTATTAGAAAACAGTCAATTTTGTATCTTTACCCAAATCTAAGAATGACTAAGTAGCATGAAAATTTAACTAAAAGCTAATGACCTACGGGGGGACACAAAGCAAGACAAATGGAAATTTTTGAAATGCCTTATTAACCCCATTCTCTCATTCTTCATCTTGTTGTTAATATTATTAGGATTATCAAGATTCAGTTGGGTCACATAGTTGAAATTCAGAAGACCTTGATAAGTGAACTTCATCAAGGTAAAAGCAGCAAATCATTTCATTTGATGTTCTACCACTCATAGCAAATACCTGTGCACACTGTCTTTCCAGGAGATTCCGACATTTTCCGAGTCAGTTGTTTTTCAACACAATGGGTGAGCGAGGAAACATCTCCTGTGAAAGAGCTTTAGGAAGCTGCTAAGATATCTCATGGCAAGAACTCTTCCATGAACAAATTAAAAATGGGCCCCTTCCTTTTAATCTTATATTTTAATATCAGTTGGAACAGTTAAGTATCCAGGATGAGTAACAAGACGACAGTTGGTGAGGAAAACCTTTTCCTTAGTGGGATAAACAGAAAGATAAGGTTTCACCATGCAAATGTGCAGTCAGTTGGAACAATTAAACGAGGACACAGGCAGAAGGTTCTTGCCTTTGGTCAAAATACCAGGATTATGAAACCAATGTGGTAAGGATCATGATGTTTCAACACCAGTATGGTTAAAAGCAAGGGAATGGAATCACAAAGATCCTCTTATTTTTATACTGTGATTTCAAAAGTAGATTTATTTTATAGAACGGACATTTTTAAGGAGTATGCAAACCCCCTCTTTAAAAAATGAAATAATTGTTCCACTGCTTTATGGCACAGTTTTACAGATGTTTTATTTTCACTTCTGATTTATCTTCAACTCACAGTGACTTATAACACTTTCTGCTGCAAGTTCCTCTATACCTCAGCCTTTATGTCAAATAGCTCATGATTTGAAAGTGCAAATACACAGGACTACATATTCCTTTATCATGTGCATAATTATTCCCTAAAACTCCTGCTTGTAAATCTTGACTGTCACTTATTTCTTAGTCAAGATGCACGTTGAGTAACATAGAGACACCACGTCTAATACAGACACACTGAAGAAAATTAAAAAAGAGGAAACGAAGCACCGGGTACCCACAGGTACTGAGGTAACTGGGTCAGCAGTGGTTACCTTTGTGGAGCTGACCAGATAGGTTGTATGTGAGCTAACTAGCAAATACAGATTCTGAGATACATCTAAGGTAGGTAATCAGATGCTGATGTGAGCTACTACAGAGAGTGAAATCATCAGAGTTGGAAAGCTGTGGGACCACTTTGGAATCCTTTCCTTTTGAATTCTGCCTGGCTTCTCCTCCATCAACACCTTTATTACTACATGGATGGCAATGACGAAGTGTGGCTGAAGGAATGCATACTCACATCTATGCCTCAGAAACATGTAAGAGTTAACTCTCCATCTTCCCTGAAGAGATTCAGTGATTATGTGGTCCACCTGTGTTCCCTTTTCCTCAAGGCACTGCATATTTGTATGTGTGCGCACGCAGGTTGCCCTGGTTCTGGGGCTGGTGTAGTGGCTGACCATCCATGGACATTCCTAGTATATGGTGGGTTTTGCACACGACTGTCTTCCTACGGCACCTACCCCACCTGGCCTGACATTGTACTCTCCACTCCCACTGCTAACTGCTTAATGCTGAGAAATCCAACCACTGTGAACACTGCAAAACATTACAAATGTAAAGTTTCCAGTGTTGACTTAGAGACCTAGTCCACAATCTTATTATCATTATTTTTTTAATCCCTAATAGACTCCCTTCAGTTCCTCACTGGGGCTAGCTCAGGTTTCTCCCATTGCTTTTCCAAGGCACTCTTCCTCTACCCAACCCCCACCTTATTCCCGTCTCTCTCACCAATGATTTTTGGCACTGATCTTGCAATGGACTGAATGTCTGTGTTCCCCCAAAATTCATATGTTGAAATCTTAATGCCCCAGTGTAATGGTATTAAAATGTGGGGCCTTTGGGAGGTAAATAAGTCATAAGAGTGAAACCCTTATGAATAGGATTAATGTTTTTATAAAAGAGACTCCACAGAATTCTCTTGCCTTCTTTTGGCCATGTGAGGATACAATGATAAGATGGCAGTTTGCAACCCAGAAGGGAGCTATAAAGGGGAACAGAATATGTGACCCCAAAATATGCTACTTTGGTAAATGAATTATTTTGAGCTGAACATAATTGAGATCCAGAAGACTCCAGAAAAACTTTTACCTCTTCCTAACTACCTAAAAGAATTCTGCTAGGGGGCCTGGCTTAGAGAGAGAGCTACTACTAGACAGAACTTTTATCCAAATGCCTTATCTGTATGGCATGGCATATATCTAATTATCAAATATCTGCTCTATTTATTATCCTATGAATTACCGTCCTCCCCCTTGGAGCCCCAGGCCCCATCCTGTTCCTTAGCTCAGGGTGGCCTATAAGCCTCAACTATGGGACTTGTCTTGGGGTCTTATTGTCTTTGTGGGGCCTCCATTCATACGTAACTAAATTTGTTTTTCTCCTGTCCTGTGTTAATTTGATTATTGGATCAGCCAAAGAATCAAAAAGGGTAGAGGAAAAATTTTTCCTCCCCAACAGCTGTCAACAGAATCTGACCATGCTGGCACCTTGATCTTGTACTTTCAGCCTCCAGAACTGTGAGATATAAATTTCTGTGGTTCATAATAAGACACTTATTCTATGGTACTTTGCTATAGCAGCCTGGAGTGACTAAGACCTCATGGAGAAAAGAGAAGTCATCAGGTAGGAACTCATTTACTGTTCCTTCTTTCTCTTTCTAAACTCTCATATGTCAATTCTATAACACAAATAAATTTACTTCTTCTGGAATAAGGGGAAAGGAGGGAGAAGCACTATCACTCTAAATATACAACTCATCCACCTCAAGTCCTGAGACACTAAAATGTGAAAAAAAATGTGCACTTCAGAATAAGGAAATGGGAGTATTCCCAACCCTGTTCTGTGTCCCATGCTTCTCTCCATACCCTTCATGCTGGCTCAGAGATCCTCTACCATCAGGGAGCTTCCATTCTTCCCTGACTCCTTTCTAGAAGTACCTGCTCAGTCCTAGTCACCGCTGTTTCTTTCTCTGTTTTAACTGTCCTTCATTATACTGTGATTCTATTATCTGTCTCCTGCTAGAATATAAACTCCAAGAAAGCAGGAGTTTATTTTGTTCACTGCCAGGACCTCAGTCCCTAGAGATCAGTATCTGGTACATGGTAGTCACACAATATGTTATTTACTAAACGAGTGAACTATAACTCTCAACCGTATTGTCTTGCTTTCTCTTTTGCTCTTGCTGAACACAAAAATATAAAATCCAAAATGCCAATAAAGATTATTTGGGCTCTATCTCCTCTTCAAGATACTGCCCTATCTTCTTTTTTTTCTTCATGAGAAAACTTAATAGTTAGTATATATAGCCCTTGTCTCTACTCATCAACTTCTATCCATCCTTCAATCCCCTACACCCCAAATTCCATTGTGAAGTACTAAAATGTCCTTCTGTCAGGAGTCAGATTGGGTGCTTAATCTATTATATCTCACTTAATCCACCACCAACTCTTAATATTAACATTTCCAATCCACAGACATGGAAACTGAATATTTCTTTTAAGGGCGCAAAGCTGGTAAGTGAAAGTTAGATTTGAACCCAGGTCTGTCTGACACCAAAACTGTTCCCCTTCCATTCCATCACACTGAACTTATTACTAAAGTGTTTTGCAATTTATCCACTTATCTGTCAGTCTCCCCCAGTGGCTGGTGAGTGCCACATAATCCATATCTATGTTGAGAAAATAAAGGTGTTTTTTGACTAACCTTTTCTAATCAGAGAGTGCAACCCTCAAGAGAGAGAATGAGCCTTCTTTCTTCTTCTTTTAATGTTTATTCATTTTTGAGAGGCAGAGAGAGAGAGAGAGAGAGAGAGAGAGAGAGAGAGAGAATGAGCAGGAGAGGGGCAGTGAGAGGGAGGCACAGAATCTGAAGCAGGCTCCAGGCTCCGAGCTGTCAGCACAGAGCCCGCCATGGGGCTGGAATCCATGAACTGTGAGATCATGACTTGAGCCAAAGTCAGACACTTAACCGACTGAGCCACTCAGGCACCTCAGTGAGCTTTCTATTTTTAACAGGAATCCATAGCATGGTTGTTTGAGAGGCAGTTAGTACAAAGTGATTCCCTTCACAATGTCCTGGATGTTAAAAGCTAGGCTTTTGCATGGGTGGCCTTCTTTTACAGAACCTTTGGTGAGCAAAGCAGGCTCACACCAAAATAACTTTTTTAAAGCTGAACAATTACACAATAAATTTAATGACACTTTTTTGCGATGTGCAAAAATGAAGAAAAAGGTCATTACAAAGGTCTTTTACAATTTTAGAAATAATATACATTTTCTAATCCCATACCACCTGCTTCTAAAACTGAAGTAACTGACAAACATTGGGACGAATGAAAAAGTCTAAAAAATGTTGAATTTCTGAATTTCTTATGTGGCAAGTACTACCTCTTTAATAAACTTGATTAAACATCAGTGTCGTGGCCTATAGTTTGGTCTGGGGAATATTCATTTTTTTGGTGGAGTGGAGGGAGAGGGAACTCCTCAGGGAAAAGCAAACAAATGACATGTAAGAAGGAGAGCAGAGGTCTGGCTTTGGTTTTTCCTTTTGCTACCAGAAAATGTCTGAGCAAGATGATCTTTATTGCCCTTTAGTTGCTCCCTTTAACGAGAAAGGATTATATTGGACCATCGGTTCTCAAAGTGTGGCCCGCAAACCCTGGGAACGGTCCCAACACTCTCTTCTCATACTGATAGATGGTAAGATGTCATCTGTGTTTTCCAGTGTGCTGACCTCTGCACACGTTGCAGCCAGTGATAGGGCAAAGGGGATAATTAGGTAAAACCGCTCTGGCACCTTAGCCTGAATTCAGGCAGTGGGAGCAAACTGTCCACTTAGCCATGTTCTTTGCCAGCACACTCAGTACAACACGGAAGCAGTCTGAAATTTTAGTTTTATAAAAACCACGATCCTTACGTGTTTTACAATTCTGTGTGATGAAATGGTTCACGCTCATAGAGCACTTATGCTGCACACGGAAGGAAGATGGTTGCCTCGAGGAAAAGCATCTGTGCCACTGAGTTGTGAAGCTGAACTAGTGGCTTTTGTCATGGAATACCGTTTTTACTTGAAAGAATATCTGACAGACACATGTTCAAAGGGCATGGTCAAGCTTAGGTATCTGACAGACATTTTCTCAAAAGTGAACGAACACAGCCTGTCACTATAAGAAAAAACATCTGACGGTAACCGTTGCCAGTGATAAAAATCATTCTTTCAAGTGGCAGTTAGAATTTCGGAAAACTTGAATCCATCACCAGGAGGTTGAAGCTTCCAAATGCTTTAAGATTTTTCAGAGGAGGATGGTGGTTCCATTAACAAATAGGACTTTTAGAATACTGGATAAAAGGATGAATAGAAGATTTGCAAACTCAGTAAACGCCTCCCAACCTCCCAAATACCCAGTAGATGATGTTACACGGATGGGTAAATGACTCACTCAAGTGTAAGGCCAAAGAGTAACAGAATACAAGGAGTACCTTGCCATGGTTTCAAATTTCACACCTCAACTAAAGTTTAAGGGGTTACCTGACTGGTTTAAAGTCAGTTATAGTTATTGGACCCATTTTGGTGTTGTAGCGAAGAAAAATATACACAATTATCTGAAAAGGCTATTAATATTCTCCTTCTGGTTCCAGCCACTGTAAAGCTAGATTTTTTACAATCACTTCAACATAAAGGACATTATCACAACATACTGAATGTAGAACTGGATATGAGACTCGGACATTTTTTTTTTCAATATATGAAATTTATTGTCAAATTGGTTTCCATACAACACCCAGTGCTGAGACTCGGACATTTTTAATGAAGTCAGACTTTAAACATATTTAAACAAAAGTCAAGGCCAGTCTTCTAACAGTTTCTAAGTACATAAAATATGTCATTTATGTTAAGTTGTAATGATTATTTTAAAATGAATTCACAAATATATATATATATATTTTCAGTTTATAATCTCAAATATGATAAATACCAATGGATAATGTAATGGACATAAACAAACGTTCTTTAGAGTCCTCAAAGTTTTATGAGTATAAAGGAGTCTTGAAAGTAAAAAGTTTGAGAACTGCTGAACTAGATGAAATCTAATACCCCAGCTCTTTTGAGATTCTGTGATATTTTTGTTGTGTGTGTGAATGAGAACAGAAGATAAAATCTGGAAATGTCTTACTTCCGGCAGTTTTTACTTCCTTCATTGTTGTTTCCAATGAGAATGTAATATGGTAGATCTATAGGACAGAGTTTTGAAAAAAAGCATTTAAAAGTAATTTATCCTAATAAAAATATCAGTTATAATTTAAATATCAGTAGTTGGAAATGCTAGAATACAGATTAAATAATAAAATGCTTGACAAAAATCTTATAAAGGTGTAACACTTCAGAAATTTATTTTTACCTAATTTGAATTTATATTCATGGAATATGTCATAAATTATATTTAAACTAATGGCATTTGTATTTCCCCCCGGTTTTAAGAAATGTCATCATGAGATTTTCTTGGTCGTATAAAATCATTTTAAATTATTTTATCGAAAGGAAACTAATAAGTTTTTGTTTCTAGTGTAAGTTGGATGTTGGAATTTCTGTAAACACTTTTAGGATTTTGATGCCAAGTAATTTACGGATGAACAGTATATTCATTCTATTAAAGCATTAAAAGAGTTATGCGTTTCTCTTAATAGTATTAGACCTTTACAAACATGAAATGCCTAGCCTATATTCCTGGCTTGCACAGCATCCTAAATACCTGTGTCAAACTCTGCTTTTATCCCAGCCTAACTCATCACACCAGCCATCTGCATAAATAAAGATGTAAGCATCTGCTATATGGCAAATGGTCTCAGGGGCAGATGTTTCCATCCCTGTGTTCATGTCACTGGGGCTGGATACATTATTTGAACAGATGTACACAATCTGAAAGTGTTATGTCCCTCAGTGAAATGTCTCCAACTGCTTTCTATCAAAGAACATAAATGCTATTTGCACCTGCATTTATGTTAATAATATAAAGGCAGCAGGGGTTCTGACAAAGTGGAATGTGATGCTATGAAATATATTTGCATGGTTAATTGGGAGTTTCTGAGAGACTCTGCTGCCAAATGGCCACACTGACATTGATACATGCCCGAGCAGACTATCTGATTAGTAGCCTGCTTTTTAAGCAGGTGGAAATACGGCTATTTCAAACAATAAAAATATTCATAACCTCATTTACTAATAAGGATATTCCAAACTCTAGCATTTTATCTCAAAATAGGAAAGTAACTTCCATTATAACATCTACCTGGTAAGTTTTAGGCCACTCAGGTCATTTCCATCTTGTTCTATGAGGAAATTTCTATAGGTGTGTGTATGTGTGTGTGTTTTCCATTTGTACTTCTGTCAACAGCATAACATACTATTAATCCATAGTGATATTTTGTAGAGGTTATTACACTGGAAAGTTCCAATTGCCAACATTAAGTAGTTAACCAAAACCAGCTTGAAAATGTCAATTTGTACTTGGTCTGCAACATAAAATGGTACCAAAAATCCAAGAACAGCATTTACACCACTAAGATCGAAATGTTTCCATACGACTGTCACATATTTGGAAATAAAACATTTTGGTAATATGTAGGGAATGTCTCCCCCACCCCAATAATGAGGTCACAAAGCATGTTAACCACTAAATGCAAAGCATCAAATTATAGTGGTTCTCCTTGCTGCTGTGCATTAAATGTGAGGGCTGAAGAGCTAAACAATTTGCGATAATAGTTGTACTCATAGCTTTACTGAGCTAAGAACTTGGGGTCTCTTGCAAATAATATATTTATTACTTTATTAACTTGACACTGATAATATCAACTTTGGACAAAATTCTTATATTTGAGTTAAATGTTACTGAGTTAAATGTAACTTATTCTGCAAATTATTCTGAGACATAGGTTGTGCTTTAAGAGTTTAAAAGGTGAAAGTGTTCATATACAGTCGATCATTTACAGATTCTGTATGTGCAAATTTGCCAGCTCGCTACAATTTATTTGCAGCCCTCAAATCCATACTGATGACGTCTCCATGGCCATTTGTGGACATGCACAGGCAGGAAAAAATTGAATCACTTCAAGTGCACATTCTCAGCAGTGGCTGATGCTCTGTCTTGTTTCAGCTCTCCCCTTACAATGAATGACAAGTATCATTTTCGTGGTCTACAGTGTCACATTTTTCTTATTTTTTTTTTCCTTTTGGTTGGTGATTTCACTGTTTAAAATAGTCCTTAAGCATAGTACTGCTGTGCTGTCCAGTGTTCCTAAGTGTAAGAAGACGACGTGCCTCGCAGAAAAAAATACATGTGTTACATAAGCTTTGTTCAGGCAAGAGTTATAATATTGTGTCTGTGAGTTCAAGGTTAAGGACTCAACATAAAACTATGTTCTGTATCAATAGTTAATGAAAATGTGTTGTGACCAGAAGCTCACAGGAACCCCAATGCTGTGGAGCAAAAATTCAGTATTAGCCAATTCAGTGTTTGTGGTGACGTTATAGAACGTGCCAATTGTGAATGATGGGAATCAACTGTACCTTATCTCATTTGGCTATTCTAGAGCAAGAATTAATATCCCCATTTGAAAGATGAAGGGACTGATGCTCACTGTATTAGCCAAGATCACAGAGCCTAAAAAGAAGGGGGGAAGGGTAAAAAAGACCTCAATGCTCCAGCTCTTAGTTGAGAATTCGGTCTTTCACCAGATTGGGAGGGGAGAAAGATGGGGGAGAAGGAAAGAAAAGACAAAAATGGGACAGGAGCTTAAGAAGCAGCTTTAATACCATGTTGGAATGAGTCAAACTTTAGTTAGATAATAAGATAATAAACCATTTTTAGGCTAAACCCTCATAAAAAGAAAACTGTTCTGATAGGCTGCAAGCTTTACTGAAATGGAGCCGTAACAGTAGAGTTTAGTTTGGGTTTCCTTTCTCCCCCTGTGCTCTTTGCTCATGGCCTCTCCAAAGGCAATAAATATTTGTTAAATGAACACACAGACTTGGAAACTCCACCCTGGTGTCTCATCAAGAAGCAAAGATTAAAATGTTTTCACAGCATCTAAGTCATAGATGAAATTGAGTTTAAAGCATTTTCCACAAAATTTAATGTATATATGAGAAGCCACTACATGCCAAAGTGCTTTCAAGGCTGCCAAAGACAAAAAATTCATCAAGAAGTTTATAAAGTACTAGGAGCTTAAAATAAGATCATTTTTCTAAACTTAAAAGAAATATGAATATTCACTAGTTTCCCCAAGTGTTCCTTGAGTTCTAACATGCTACATTCACTAATACCAGAATGTTTATGTCTGGCTGCACATATATATTTTTAAGTCTTTATATTTTTATAATTATTTTAAAAGTATTTTATTAAACTCAGAAAATCCAGGGCTGTTTTTTATTTTCAGATCCAAATCTCAATTCACATGATACACAGTAATGGCTATGACTGCAGTTAAATACTGTACAGATTTTGAAAATTAGTAGGGGTTGACAGTGTGTACTTAACTAACTGTAGTGGTTCCAAAGGGGGTCATTAAGACCCTCTTGCCTAAAGCATCTGCTGTGTTCTCACCCCCCTTTACTAATAGTCTCATTGAATAAAAAGAGCACTCACAATTTGAAAATTATCTTTAATCAATGCAAATGTGTTAAGACAGAGCTGAGAAAAGTGTTAGAAGACCCGTATAAGAAGACCTTTCTACTTGCAGCAGACTTGCCTAGTAAATGGCAAAACTGAATTGTGAAGCTGGCAGATTACTAAGAATTTTGAATGACTCCAGTAAAACTGACCCTCCCTGGGCTTAAATGAAGACTCTTCCCTGTCCAATGAACAGCAGGACTTGTTTTAACTAACTATGTGGAGACTTAAAATTCATCCTGCCTTCTCCAAGGTGCAAACTTCAATCCTTAATTGGCATCACCACAGTGAACTTCTTTATAGTACGTAGCAAACATAAACTGTCCCTGTGAGAGAACCATTTGGCAAAGCTGCACATCTGTGTGAGGTTCCTTATCTGGCAAGTAAGTAAATTCCTGTGAATTTTCAGTCACTGTAGTGGTTTTGTCTGTCAACAAATTTAAAGTAGAAGTTACCAACAACCGTAGATGGCCTTTTCCTGTTGTTTTTGTGCCTTTTTTTCCAAAGACATGGTTTATTATTTGCTACAATTTGCTATTTTCTAACACAAAATACCTGCCCTTATATTTCTATTATCTTATTGTTGAAAATATCAAACAAAAAGATATTTCTATTATTTTATCACTTGAAAATATCAAGCAAAAAACCAGAAAGTTATGGGAAAATCATAAATCTTACCCCCAAATCCTGAAAGTATGAAAAGATAGAAAATTGTAATGAAATAAGTCTAATGAACTTCTGGAGATTCTATAATACCTTCACACAGAAAGGAATAATGATGACAGTAAATTATAATGGAAAAGCTTTTTATACAGTACAAATTATCATTAGAGTAATACTACAATATTAAATCTCTTTATCCAAAATTAGAAAACATTTAAATAGAAGGCACTAGAATTTCTAATTAGTTTCCTCTAGTTTTTTCCCAACTTTAAACCTATATCCTTTGACCCCTAAATTCCACGTGGTTGTCTTCTACACATGTGTTAATGTCCTGCACAAATATCATCCGTTCTGTTGTGTTTCCTGACCAAAATGTCAGCCTCAAAACTTCTGGCCTACCCAAGTATCCCTTCATCCATGTTCTCAAGTATGTCATACTCACCTCCAGTACATCATCTGTCACGCGTTATTCTAGTTAATTATATACATGTCTGCTCTTCTAATAGGATTTTGTGTTTTGTAAAAGCACAGGATGTCTGACTTACTTTGGATCTCTCCAATCTTTAGGATCTGACATATCTCCTCGTTAAGTATTACACTGGTGATCATTAAAGCTGCTTCCACCACTGAAATAATAGGAGATAGGACGTGATACGTTGGATTTTCTTAAGCCCCACAACTCTGCTGGTAATATTCTACCCCGAACTTTATACATTAGTATGTATGTGTGCATGTGTGTTTACAAGTCTGAAATTTAAAAGTATCATACTTTATAGGTAGCCATCCATGGTGTGTTAAATAAAGTACTCAGCATTTAATTAATGACATGTGCCCAACACATTCCTCATGTCACATAATTGATTATACTTGATGACAGAAATAAAAACTAGTATGTTTGATCAGAGAAGAAAAAGAGGGATCATCTAAAAACAGAATTAGAGACATTCTTTATAGATTTACAGTGTGACACAGGGGACAAATAGTGAGTTTTGGATTTTGATAGATCTTAGCTCAGTCACTTAACTGACTGGTGATCTTGGTAAAAGTAACCAATCTCCCTGAACCTTTAGATTAAAGATTATACCTAGTTTAGGGTAGGATTGGATAAAACAAAGGATGTAAAGTTGTGGGTAGAGTGACTATTACCCTGGAGGCACTTGATTAATTGAGCTCTTTTCATTATTCTTTTTTTCTGTTAAATTCTGGGTTGGAGGCTTAAGCATCTTTGGTCCCAGAAAAGACTGACCAAGTACTTACTAGAGCTGCTGAACTCCTAGCTAGGCTTGAAGGGTCTTATTTTCTGGCCAAGTCCATGGAGGTATAACTATGCTTAGGCGACAGCTCGAGAGGTAGACAAAACAAAACAAACGAAACAAGCCTTGCTGAGAAACAAAGTAGGCAGGAGGTGTGCGTGGTGACACGTTTTACTGCCCTGTATCAGCCAGAAACCAAGCGGCTTGTTGCTTAGATATTCACACACACTTACAACCTTTTAGAGATGGAAAAGAATGTCTAGTAATCCTGGGTTTACTAACAGGGAAACTGAGGTTTAGGGATACAATAACCAGTCTGAATTTCCACAGCTGGTTGGCAGCAGATGAGGGAAAGGAGGGCAGCTGGTTTGACATTTGGCCCAGCGTTCTTCCTCATAAGCGGTCACACATCTTGCTGAGATGAAGAAGGTGATGCCACCTAGGACACTAAATTTCCAAACCCTTGATCAGCTACCTACCACTGCAGAAATCTTCCAAAGGATATAAACCAGAAAACATTCACAGGAAATGCACACATTTTATTTCTAGTTAGGATTGCTCCCGTCTCTCTCATCCCATGTCCTTTCGTATCTTCATGTTTGTGGACGGATCTTGTGTGAGTTTCAGACAATCTTACCATCCCTTTGGCCAAATGTCTGGATGAGAACTAAGCCAGAAGTCTGCCCCGTGTTTACGTCCCTTGGGTCACCTTGGATCATGCGTGGCCTTTTACGGCCAGTAGGCACCAGAAGCAGGAGGCAGCCATGCTCATCTCACTGCATCAGCCTCCACACATACAGGGAGACCAGGTATTAAAAACAACGATGAAGAGCCCACTATGTAATTTGGAATATGCTGGGTGATTTATATGTATTTCTCCTTTAATCTCTATATGACCTATAAGGTAGTACTTACTATGTTCACTTTAAAGATTTATAGATGAGAAAGCTGAGGTCAAGTGATGTACCTAACACATGCAAATCAGTGGTAGACCTGAGTGTCAAAACCAGACTCAGTGCTCTTAACAGTTATGACACTGTCTTTCCTTTGGGTAAAGAGATCAAAGAGTGTCTGCTTCTGTTAAGGGTTCTTTATAGCAAATTCCCTCCATTGGCTAAGTTATTTCTCTTCCATGAATGAAGCCTAATTTTGTATCATTGAAGACATTATTTTTCTCACAAACATATCAAAACTTCTCTTCTGTGTAGAAGAGAGCATGTAGGGGCAGGTGAAAGACTTGAATTCTTCCTAAAGGTTGGAATTTGCCCTTTACAGTGCAGTAAATTTAATTGCTCTCCATTCAGAAAAGACTCTATCTCCACCTGTAAACTGCTTTTCTTTTTTTTTTTCAACGTTTATTTATTTTTGGGACAGAGAGAGACAGAGCATGAACGGGGGAGAGGCAGAGAGAGAGGGAGACACAGAATCGGAAACAGGCTCCAGGCTCTGAGCCATCAGCCCAGAGCCCGACGCGGGGCTCGAACTCACGGACCGCGAAGATCGTGACCTGGCTGAAGTCGGACGCTTAACCGACTGCGCCACCCAGGCGCCCCTAAACTGCTTTTCTGAAAACTCCAGGAGCTCTTCTTAAAAAACCACGATTTTCTTTTTTATAAATCATATGGGGCTGGGGAATGGTTTTTCGTATGTTTCTTTTGAAATGACTATGGGAAAAAACAAGTCAAATATCCCCTCCCTCTACATATCTGTTGTATGTGCATGTGTATAAGAATATATATATTGTCTTCTAAGATACATGTGATTCAGCTTCACCAAAGCCAATACTCCATAGTTTCATTTGACATCTACTGGTACCAGCTACGTGCCAGCTAATAGGCTGGGTTCTGAGTTTTGTGTGGGTTGAGATGACCCGCTCTCAAGTTCTCAGTCAAGGATACATGTCCTTTTATACACTTAAGTAATTTAACAAAGGAAATCAACTTTCCTACATAATTAGGATTTTGTTCTTAGTTCCTGGAAATAAAATCACCTCTGGTCAGAGGACAGTGGCATTGAATGTATCAATTAAAACTGTTTATAACATACACATGACCATTTTTCTCAGCATGGTTCATCTTACCTTGTTGATCTTTTGGTGGTATTGATAAAAAATTCTGCATTATGATGTTTTTGACTTGAATAACAATGTCCCTAAAAAATAACCAAACACAAATAATAATTAGAAAACAATTCAGATGCCTTGTTCATACACATGAAAAATATAAATTATAAGCTCTTTAAAAATTCTTCCAATTTATAATTGTAAGAGTAATAAGAAATGGACTGAACTATGAAGAAACTAATGCTTTTATTTCCTTCTCATTTTTATACAGACAGGATTTTACTGAATGTACTAGTATGGGCTTAGAGAGGGAAGCAATGACACCATGAGAGAGGAATTATATCAGCATCTCTGCCCAATGAAGGCCAGGGAAATGTGAAAGTTGGCAAAATTAAGATTCCCTGAAAATGCCCTGCCAGATAATTATGTTTCGTATACTCTACTTAAGAAGAAATAACTAAAATGTTTAACAATATAGGTAAAGGTAGTATAGTTGCAGTATACTCATTTGATGACATATAATTCAGACACTAAGATACAATTATGACGATTATGTAGCACAATGGAAAATGCACTGAGTGAACACCCTAAATGACAATATACTGTAGGATTACAACTATATAAAAAACAAAGGTATTGCAAAATGCATGGCAGGCAATATGTTAAGATATGTTTTGGCAACGTGTTTGTTGAGGCATTACATTGTTTTTGCCTTTAACTGAGCTATTTTCCAACCTGTCTATAATACAAGATATTTCCAAATAGTCTACAATATATACTTGAACTATTTGAATATAAAAATAAGGCAATTAAATACATTGAAAAAAACACGGGTAAATATCTTATAAGCCATCAAACACAAAAGTGTTTCTAGCATGACACCAAAGACAGAAGCCATGAAGGTAAAGACACGAATTTTTCTATTCAGAATTTTAAATGCTTTTAAATAGAAAATTAGCCAAAATTAAAAGGCATGACATTTGCTATAGCCAAGACTGAGTAACAGAGACCAGATTTGTCCTCCTGCCTGAAACAACCAAAAATATAGACAAAATATACGAAACAGTACTTCAAAACACTGGACACCAGATCACAAAAGACTGATGTCCTGGGAAACAGGAAACAAATGAGACGAGCAATGTTGTAGGAAGGGAGAACCCTGTGGAGAGTCCCAGAGTAATGGGGAAAAAACCTCTAGAAAGAAAAAGAGAAACAGCAATAAAGAGGGTCTCCATCAAGTATTTGCTCATGTACTGCTCAGCACATGCAAGTGAAGAAACTACCTTTCATCATGAGAAGATCCAAGCTGCTCAACACTCACAGTGGGGCAGGAATATTGCCTATTCCCACCAGCCAGACTGAAAACACCCCTAATTCACAGGACATCAAGTAGAGCACAAAGAAGGGTCTTGCCTTAGTAAAGGGAAATAATTTAATTAAGCCCTACACCAAGCATGTCTCTGGTTTCTTTTGTTTGAGAGAGAGGGGGGAGAGAGAGAGCTCATGTGTGTGAGCACATGCAAGGGGGGTGGGGACAGAAGGAGAGGGAGAGAGAGGAACCTTAAGCAGGTCCCATGCCTAGTGCTGAGACCCACGTGGAGCCCACCATGGAGCTCAATCTCACGACTGTGAGAACATGACCTGAACTGAAATCAAGAGTTGGATGCTTAACCAACTGAGCCACCCATGCACCCCTCTCTGGTTTCATATAACAAATCTTAAAGCAAGAGTGAAAAGGAACAAGCTATTTCCAAGTGTCTTGACTGTGCATTTAGAACAAAACTCAAGAATATTTACAGACCTACAAAAATATCCATCATGCAACAAGGTAAAATTCATAATATCTAACGTCT
Source organism: Herpailurus yagouaroundi (assembly GCF_014898765.1). Classification (NCBI taxonomy): domain Eukaryota; kingdom Metazoa; phylum Chordata; class Mammalia; order Carnivora; family Felidae; genus Herpailurus; species Herpailurus yagouaroundi. The sequence continues at coordinate 6,144,340 of NW_024412434.1, read as the reverse complement.
AAATAAAAATTAAGCATGCAAAGAGGCAGGAAAACATGAGCCATAATGCAGAAAATAATCAAACTGACCCTGAACTGACACAGCTATTAGAATTAGTGGTCAAAGTTCAAACTGTAATTAAGTAATAACTATTTCATATGTTCAAAAAGTTAAATATAGACAGGAAAGATATTAAAAAGACCCACATAAAATTTCCAGAGATGAAAACTATAATATACAAAATGAAAATACACTGGATGGGATTAATAGCACATTAGCCATGTCAAAAAAAAAAAGTTAGCAAACTTGAAGGCACAGTAATAGAGATTTTCTAAAATGAAACTCAGAAGGCGAGAGTAAAAAAAGAAAAGAGAAGAAAAGGAGAAATGGTTAGCGAGCAACGGGACAACTTCAAGCAGCCTAAATATATCAGCAATTGGAGAGGTGAAAGATGGAAAGACAAAAAAAAAATCATTTTAGAAATAATGGCAGAAAATTTTCCAAATTTGAGTAAAGCTATAAACACACAGATCTAAAAAGCTCAAAAACCTGGAGCACAAAAACCCATGAAAACTATACCAAAGAATATTATGACCAAGTTGCTCAAAAATAGTGGGAAAAAAAAAGTTTTTTAAAGGCATTCCCAACACATCTTACGTATAGAGGACTTCTTGTTGGAAACAATGCAAGTGAGAAGACAGTGGAGCAACATCTTTAAATACTGTAAGAAAAAAAACCTGTAACCTAGAATTCTATGTTCAGAGACAGTATCTTTGAAAAAATAAAGGAGAAATGAAGGATTTTTTTGTAAATACAAAAGCTGAAAGAATTCATTACAAGTCCACTACACTATAAAAATGCTAAACAATGTCTTTTAGGCAGAAAGAATAAAACACTAGATTAGGGTATGGGTTTATATATAGGAAGGAAAAATACTAGAAATGGGAACTACATGGTAAGCATACAAGGTTTTTTTTCCTTAATATTTAAATCTCCTAAAAATACAACTATTTAAATAAAAATAATTCAGAATGCAATGTGGGGTTTATAATGTATGTAAAAATGATATATGGTAACAATATGACCAAAATTGAGAAGGGAGTAATATAAGTACATAATTTTAAGTTTCTTATATTATCAGTGAAGTGGTATAATATCACTGGGAGGTAGATTATGGTAAATTAAACATATATATTATACATCTGAAAGCAATACCTAAAGTCGCTAAAGAAAGAATTTTAGAGATAAAGCCAACAATATAAAAATGGAATCATAAAAATATTCAGTTTTTCAAGGGAAAATGAAAAAAGAATAAAACAGATGGGAAAAACAGAAAAAAATGAGCAAGATGATAGATTAAAATCTAATCATATCAATAATAATATTAAATACAAATGATCTAAATATCATAATAAAAGATAATGCTTGGATAAATATGCAAGGTTCAACTATATGTTGCCTGTAAGAAAGGCACTTTAAATATGGAGATACAAATAGATTATAATTAAAAGAATGTAAAAAGATATATCATGCTAGTACAAGACAAAAGAAAGGTAGAATGGCTATATTAATATCAGAAAAAGTAGATTACAGAGCAATGAATGTTAGCAGGCGTAAGGAAGATCATTTCATAATTATAAAAGGTCAACTCATCAAAAAGAGACAATAATCTCAAATGTTTATATCCCAAATAACTGAGCTTCAAAATACATAAAGCAAAAACTGACAGAGCTTCAAGGAGAAATATACAATAATTTATAATCAATAAAGGAGACAGAAAATCACTAAAGATATTAGAGGTCAATTTGACCTAACTGACATTTATAAAATATTTCACCCAACATAACAGAATACACATTGTTTTCAAAGCACATGAAATATTTATCAAGACAGACTATATTCTGGGCCATAAAAACAAGTCTCAATATACTTAAGAGGATTCAAGTCATATAATGTATGTATAATATGCTCTCTGACCACAATGGAATTAAAGTAGAAAGCAAAACAAATAAAGAAAACCCACAAATACTACCTGGAAAATTTCCAAATATTTGTTCATTAAATCACATACTTATAAATAACCTATGAGTTCAAAGAAGAAATCAAAATGAAAATTAGTCTTTTGAACTGAGTGAAATGCAAATACAACGTATCAAAAAGCAATACGTAGGGAGAAATTGAGACCGCTAAGCATCTCTTCGAGTAAATAAAGTAGATCTCAAGTCAATGACCTCAGTTTCTACCTTAAAAACGAGAAAAAACAAATTTAATCCAAAGTGGAAAAAAAGAAGTAAGAGATTGGAGAGGAAAAAAGGAGAGGAAATAAGTGAAATGAACAACAGAAAAATAGATAAAAATAATTAAATAAAAAGATTTTTTTGAGAATATCAATAAATTTGATAAACCTTTAGCTTAATTCATCAGAAGAAAGAAGACACAAATGACCAATATCAGGAATGAGAGGTGACATCACTACAGACACTAATGCTATTAAAAATAGGGATCATTACAAATAACATTTTGGCAATACATTTGATAATTTAAATAAAATGAACAAATTCCCTGAAAGACACAAACTATCAAAGCTCACTCAAGAAGTGAGCCTTAAAATCATAAGAGACTCTTAAATACATAGAACAAACTGAGGGTTGATGGGATTGGGGTAGGAAGGTGGGTTAAATGGGTGATGGACATTAAGGAGGGCACTTGTTGGGATGAGCACTGGGTGTTACATGTAAGTGATGAGTCATTGGGTTCTACTCCTGTTGCCAAGACTACATTGTATGTTAACTAACTTGAGAATAATAAATAAATAAATAAATAAAAATAAAAAAAATAAAAAAAAGAAGTGAGACTTATTATATTTTCAAAGAATTGAATTTTTAGTTAAAAATCTTCCCTCAAAGAAAATACTAGTCCCAAATAGTTGCTTTGATGAAATCTACTGAATAAAGAAGCAATAATACCAATTATATACAAATATTCTCAGAAAACTGAAAATGAGGGAATTCTAACAATGTAATTCTATGAGGCCAGTATTATACAGATACTAAAACCAGATAAAAAGCCAATAGAAGGAAAGAAACCTCCAGACCAACATCCCCAATAACATAAAAGCAAAAAGTATAAGCAAAATTTTAGACCAAAGGCACTACAAAAAGAGAAAACTACAGGCCAATGTCCCTGATGAACATAGATTCAATAATTCTCAACAAAATACCAGCAAACCAAATTCAACAATACATTAAAAAATTATTCACCACAATCATGTAAGATGTATTCCAGGGATGCAAGGGTCATTCAATATTTGCAAACCAATCAATATAATTCCTCACATTAACAAGACATAGGATAAAAACTACATTAATATCTCAATAGATGCAGAAAAAGCATTTGACAAAATACCATATCCATTCATGATAAAAAACCCTCAACAAAGTCAATTTAGAGGGAATGTACTTCAACATAACAAAGGCCATATATGAAAAACCCACACCTACACATCATACTCAATGGTGAAAACCTGAGAACTTTTCCACAAAGATCAGGATCAAGACAAGGGTGTCCACTCTTAACATGTTTATTCAACATAGTACTGGAAGTCCTAGCTGCAGCTGTTAGATAAGAAAAAGAAATAGTAGACATCCAAATTGGTAAGGAATAAGTCAAACTTTCCTTATTTGCAGATGACATAATACGATGTATAGAAAATCCTAAAGACTCCACTATTACAACTAATAAATGAATTCAGGAAAGTTGCAGGATACAAAATCAATATACAGAAATCTGTTGTATTTCTATACACTAATAATGAAGTAGAAGAAAGAGAACTTGAGAAAACAATCTATTTATAATTGCACCAAAGAGAACAAAACACCTAGGAATAAATTTAACCAAGGAGTTGGAAGACCTATAAAACTTACCTGAACACTATAAAACTTAACTGATGAAAGATATTAAAGACAACACAAACAAATGAGAAGATATTCCATGCTCATGAACTGGAAGAATTAATATTACTGAAATCTCCATAATACTCAAAGTAATCACAGATTCAATGCAATCCCTATCAAAATACCAACAGCATTTTTCACACAATTAGAACAAATAATACTAAAGTTGTATGGAACCACAAAATATTCCAAAGAGCCAAAGCAATCTTGAGAAAGAACAAAGGTAGAGGCATCACAATTCCAGATTTCAAACTATACTACAAAGCTATGGTAATCAAAACAGTATGGCAGCATCACAAAAACAGACACACAGATCAGCAGAATAGAACAGAGGCCCAGAAAAAAACCCACAATTATATGGTCATTTACTCTATGACAAAGGAGGCAGGAAAATACAATGGGGAAAAGGCTGTTTTTTCAATTAATAATGTTGGAAAAACTGGACAGCTACATGCAAAAGACTGAAACTGGGTCGGGTTCTTACACCATACAAAAGCAAAACAAAACAAACAAAAAAAAAAACCTCAAAATGTATTAAAGACCTAAATGTGAAACCATAAAACTCCTAGAAGAAAAATGGGTAATAATTCTTTGACATCAGCCTTAGCAACATTTTTTTCCTCAGGCAAGGGAAACAAAGGCAAACATGAACAATTGGGACTACACCAAAATTGTGCTTTTTGCACAGCAAAAGAAACCAACAAAACAAGGCAACCTACTTAATGGGGAGTGATATTCACATGGAGACTCTAAGGGGTATTTTTGCAATATGCATCCTAAGCCTTAAAGCTCGGCATTCCTTTTGATTCTGACCTTTCTTCCACTTCAGAAAGTCATCATGATAATGTGCAAAGCTATATTGCCATCCATCTTCATTATCATCATTTTTATTACCTTTTTAGAATTCTTTAGGGTGCCATACACACCAAATGTAAAACCTCTAAGTAAATTAGGATACATTTTTACAATAAAACTATTACAAACAATGCTTCTTAAAATACTAAAAATATGAAAAATGCTTATCATACATTTTTGTATGAAAGGGGTTGGTTGCAGAGAGGTATGGTTCAATATTTCTCCCCCATATATGCATGAGAAAGCTACTAAATATTAAAAGGGGTTATTTCTGAGTGGGGATTAATTGCTATTTACTTTCCTTTTTAGGTTTATGGATATCTAAGTTTCCCTAGTGAATAAATAGTATCTTTGCTATCAGAAAAAAAAAGAAAAAAAGAAAAAAAAAGTCTTTATATTATTGCTCTGGAATGCTATATATGGAATGCCATTAAAATAATTTTACCTGTACCCCCAATATTTTGGCAGTTGAAGTAGAAAATTTGCTCAAATGGAGTCTAATGCTTTCCTCTGCCACATAAACATAAAGTACTGCTGTCCTTAATTCTATACTTTAATTATAGTAAATGAATAAATTATGTAATAAATATGCCTAATGCTAAGTGAAGAAAACTTATGAATAATCATAATATTGCATCTTCTGATTAGAAATAAAAGTGCATTACAAAAATGTGCTAGAGGAAAAGTTGCATTAAAAATACACAGGACCTAACAGTATTTTTCAAATACCATACAAGCAAAGTCAATATGCATCTTTACTCCAGGTACCCTGATACAGCACTAGCAGGCAGTGTGTCCTTCACAGTATATATACTCTCTGATAATTAAAACCTAGCTTTTCTTTTTAATAATTTTTTTTTTACTGCTTATTTATTTGTGTGTGTGTGTGTGTGTGTGTGTGTGTGTGTGTGTGAGAGAGAGGGAGACAGAGACAGAGCGTTGAGCAGGAGAGGGGCAGAGAGAGAGGAAGACACAGAATCCAAAGCAATAAGCTGACTTTTCTTATTTGAATGCCAAAAAATATATTAAGCAGAAAAATCTATCTGAAAGGGAAAAAAAATGAATGCAAACAGTGAATGCCATAAATTATAGCATGACTTAATACAATATGCCCTATAAATCACTCACATGATTACTTTTAATTTTAGTTAATATGTCATATTTAAAGAGTTGATTAAAAATGAAAATTAGGTGAATTGGTTACTTGAGAAGTGACAGCTTGATGGTTCTGGAAATGGAAATCTCCCATTTATTCCTAGTTGAGGGAACCTAAGGCAGATAGCACCTGGTCTTTGTTATACTACCTTGTCTTAAAAATAAATTTAGACAAAGAACCTTACAGAAAAAGCAAAAGTCATTTACTCCATGCTCAACAAGCTTATTAACATTAACGCATGGTGTGAATGTGTGTTTCAGTGCATTCTCCTTTGTGTGTATATGGGCACCAAACAGAGCTGCAATGTGGATGTTCATCTAGATAATTATTTCTAGGGAACTATTTCCCAGAGAATAAACATGTCATACATCACCTGCCTGATACAGTGTCATTCAGATAAATGCCATAATATAATAAATTTGGCCAGGAGAACTTGAAATATGAAAATATTTTAAAAGGTAATAAAGTCTTGGGTACCTCACCATTGGTAATTTTAACAGGCTCCTCTTTGTATGTTAAAATAATGTGATTGGGTAGCTGCTTGCCTCTCAGGCCTTCCTCTACTTCTGATTCCACCGTGACTTTTGATTTTCAAGTACTGGACAGTGACAATCGCACAGGTTTTAGGTTTGAGGCTAGAACCAGAGTTGGTGAATCCACAGATGACAACTTCACCTACCCTGTCTACGCTGTAACTCTTCTGCACTGAGTGCTTACTGTATGCTGGTAAGTTAATTCACACATCTCTCTTATCCTCACATGAGCATCAGCAGTTGTCATCTTTCAAGTCAAGAAACTGAGGCTCAAAGAAATTAAGTAACACATGCAACATCATTAGGATGACCCAACTTAATTTCCCCAGGTGTGTCTGATTCCTAAATTCATAGACACGCTCATGCTCTCGTCCATGCAGATTCTCCCTCCCTCTCCACCCTCCCTTCCTTTTTTTCTTCTAAATATGAAATTTATTGTCAAATTGGTTTCCATACAACACCCAGTGCTCATTCCAACAGGTGCCCTCCTCAATACCCATCACCCACCCTCCCCTCCCCCCCCCCCCCCCCCCCCCCACCCTTTTTTTTTTTTTTTTTTTTTTTTTTTTCTTCAATGTTTTATTTTATTTTTGGGACAGAGAGAGACAGAGCATGAACGGGGGAGGGGCAGAGAGAGAGGGAGACACAGAATCGGAAACAGGCTCCAGGCTCCAAGCCATCAGCCCAGAGCCTGACGCGGGGCTCGAACTCACGGACCGCGAGATCGTGACCTGGCTGAAGTCGGATGCTTAACCGACTGCGCCACCCAGGCGCCCCAGTTTGTTCTGTTTTTAAGAGTCTCTTATGTTTTGGCTCCCTCCCTCTCTAACCTCTTTTTTTTTCCTTCCTCTCCCCCATGGTCTTATGTTAAGTTTCTCAGGATCCACATAAGAGTGAAAACATATGGTATCTGTCTTTCTCTGTATGACTTATTTCACTTAGCATAACACTCTCCAGTTCCATCCATGTTGCTACAAAAGGCCAGATTTCATTCTTTCTCATTGCCAAGTAGTATTCCATTGTGTATATAAACCACAATTTCTTTATCCATTCATCAGTTGATGGACATTTAGGCTCTTTCCATAATTTGGCTATTGTTGAGAGTGCTGCTATAAACATTGGGGTGCAAGTGCCCCTATGCATCAGTACTCCTGTATCCCTTGGGTAAATTCCTAGCAGTACTATTGCTGGGTCATAGGGTAGATCTATTTTTAATTTTTTGAGGAACCTCCACACTGTTTTCCAGAGCGGCTGCACCAGTTTGCATTCGCACCAACAGTGCAAGAGCGTTCCTGTTTCTCCACATCCTCGCCAGCATCTATAGTCTCATGGGCCCCCCCCCCCCCCCACACCCACACACAAGGGTCAACCAGGTCAATGGAAATACTACATAGAATGCTTTTGTCCTGGACACTAGAATTGAAGGAAAATCAGTGAAACAAAGAAGAACTTCCTCATGATTAATGACATTCAGCCATGGAACCTATTCTAGAACATGCTACATGACATATTTAAACTCTGTCACTGAAAAAGTTGAGGAAGAAGCTGACTGATGCTTTTTTTTTAAATCAGACCTAAGAATACATAACGTACACATTAGGAACGTGGCAGGAAAGGACTGAGATAGGTTGTGTGACCTCAGACAATGTATAACTGAAAAAGCCAACTTTCTGATGTATTATGGAACTGAAAATGGTCATGACACAGAGGAGGAGAAAAAGGAACTGCTTGAGTGAACTTATAATTGTGAGGTATTCAATACTGCTCTTGTCCTTTATATACTTAGGTATTGTTTGAAAAAATTTAATGCACTTGTGATGAATTTTCCTAGCTTGTTTTAAGTAATTTCATGTGGCCATTATATTTCACTATTTTTTTTTCACTTTTCAAATCAACTTAATTGAGATATAATTTATATACAACAAACATATACATAAACATAAACGCCACTGTAGTATTACATTCTTGCTTCACATTAGGGGCCTGGCTGGCAGGACCGAGTGCCCATTTCAGGGCTAGCTAATCCTGGAGATGGCAAACAACTCCGCTGTGAACATACCTTCCATATACAAAGTCCACATCCCCAACCACCTCCATTATCTTGCTGTCACATAACTTGCCCATAATTTCCCAGGTCTAAATCACCCCAGGGCCAGGTGCTAGAGGACTAGGACCATCCTAAAGCCTGGAGCTACTGAAATCATTCAAACTAGCCAATCCTAACTGCTTACCTTGCCCTGCCTTGTCTTTCCCAGGAAAACCACAGTAAAGGCTCCAGGCCATGCTTTCCCATAGCTCCTTCTGCCTCCTGACCAATGCCAGAACTTCCCAATGTGGCCACCCTGGATGGCATGCCCCTCCTCTTAAGGGACTGTAAGTAATACATTCTTCTTTCAAAGGTAGTTTTCTCTGTTTTACACATCATACCATACTTGAAACAGATCCCAGACATATTTTAAGAAAATATAAAATATTAATATCACTTCAGAAAGTTCCCTCATTACCTGAAGAAGTTCCCTTGTGCTCGCTACAGTCAACCCCACCCCTCATTACAGGGCCCGGGCAATCATTGATGCTTTCTGTCACTATAAATGAGCTTTGCCTGTTCTAGAATTTCATATTATTTCATATCAGTCAAACAATACGAATTCTCATGTTGTGTGCATCAAATCATTCCCCTCTCTTGCCGAATGATATTCATGCACCCACCGATGGGCATCTGGGTTGTTGCCAGTTTTGGGCTATCATGAATAAAACCACTATAAATATTCGTGTCCAAGTCTTTATGTAGACATCTCTTTGGTGAAAGCCTAGGAGTGGAATTGCTGGGTGGTATATTAAATGTACACTTAACTTTATAAGCAATTAATTGCTTGTTTTCCAAAGAGGTTTTCATTGATTTAAAAAGCTACCTCTTCTAAACAATGATTGAATTCATGTTTTTTGAGATTTTTACATAAATAAGAGGACCCAAATACCTTAAGGTTCAATTTTGTTAAAATAATATAAGCTTATAGTATGTAAATTCTGACTAATAGTAGCATTCATCATTCACTCAGTTGTAATAAAGGCTCTTATCTCTGTCCTATTTTAGAAACAAATAATAAAATTCTCAAATCGGTACTAAAAGATTAGAAAAGCTGAAAGAGGATCTACAGAATATATTTGGATCCATTTAGGAAATTCTTAGTGCTTCATTAATATAATGTATTAATATTTGACAATCTCCTTCCTTCCCTAAATGGCTGCATACTGCTAATGAGTTCAGTAAGAAAGCCCCTCTTTAAATTCAGATATTTCTGAATGTCAGCCACTGACACAGTCAAGTGCTTTACAGAGTCATCCTGGGGAACTAATTTTAAGACCCTCCAAGGCAACTTCTTTTCTACTTGGAATTGGGGAAACTTTGGAAGTACATAGTCCTACATCCCCTAAGTTTTTAGCTGTGTTTTTAACGTGTTCTCGCCACATGCTCACTATTCTTCCCCAAACCAAACACCCCTAAAAGACTAGAATGACCCTTAATTTTCAGGACCATGTTCCAGCCCAATCTCAATGAATTAAATGCAATGTAATGAGTTAAAAGTGGAAAAGGATCAGCAAACTGAGGAGATGTACATATTTAACTAAAACTTCTTACTGTGTGACCTTGGAGAAGTCATTTTATCTTATTTCTGTTCCAGTTTCCCCAAATTAGGAAGGGAGAGATAATAATACTTAACTTGTTGGCTGAATAAAACATTAAACTAGGTCTTATGTATTGAAAATACATTGTAAAAAAAAAAAACTATTCAAAAAACAGCGTGTTTTGTATGTTAATAAAGTTCTCCAGGATTCTTCCAAAAACTAAGAAATGGTTATTGCTATCTTTGGCATTTCCAAGAAGAAAAAAGGGAATATACCAGATTATACTTCAAAACACAAACAACATTATTTCCAACCATAATATCTAATCATTTACCCTCATAAAGTGCTCGTATACTAGAGTTCCTTCACATGTGCTACACGTACGACTGAACAATGCAGAATGTTTGGGAGGGCATTTTTCCACCTCAATCAAAATCTGTCCAGGAAAATATGTTCTAGCCTGAGGCCTTCATTTCTTTTCCCTTCACAGGTTTTCTATATAATTTCTTCCAACTCCTGTGGCTCTAACTACAACTCTAAATTTATATTTCTAGTTCCCAGGTTCCAGGGCGAAACGTTCTCTGTTTACTACATATCTCCACTTGGCTACCTGCAGATGAAATGTAGCTCCTGTTTCCTCTAAGGTGTTTTTCAAAGTTATCGCCTCTGCTCCATACCCACTACTGCCTTAGGTCAGGTCTTGCTGCTATTACAACAGCCTCCTAAACTGTCTTCCTACCTCCTGGCTTCCAGGCTTCCATCTTTCCAGCCTATTCTTGGTGATAGAGCTAGAACTATCTTTCTCTTTGTCCTTTATAATGAAAAAATTTCTATTTTATTCAGATTTGTTGAAGTAGAACTGACAGATAAAATTGTATATATTTAGAGTGTACAATACAATGACGTGACATATATATGCTTTGTGAGATGATTACCACAATCAGGTTAATGAACATATCCCATCATCTCACATAGCTACCTGTGCGTGTGTGTGTGTGTGTGTGTGTGTGTGCTGAAAACACTTAAGGTCTACTCTTTTAAGCAAATTTCCAGGAAACCATACAGTATTACTAACTACAGTCACCATGCTGTACATTAGATTTCCCAGAGACGAGCACTTTGAATTCTCAGAGCTGATTCTTCCAGTATTTCTTTTCCATATCTGTGGATAACATACTTACAACCCTACTTCTTGATTGTTGTTTTAGGCAGTATCTACTTACTGATGTTCCACTGTGGAAAATGAAGATTTATCCCTATTTTTATCTCTCCATCAACAAAACTTTGCTTAATAATTTTTATTTTTTATTTTTATTTTTTTAATGTTTATTTTTGAAAGAGAGAGGCAGAAAGAGAGACAGAGAGAGAGAGAGAGAGAGAGCAGGGGAGGGGCAGAAAGAGAGGGAGACACAGAATCCAAAGCAGGCTCCAGGCTCCGAGCTGTCAGCACAGAGACTAACATGGGGCTTGAACTCACAGACCATGAGATCATGACCTGAGCTGAAGTCAGATGCTTAACTAAGCCACCCAGGTACCCCACAATTTTTCTGAGTATAGAACTCTAGATTGAAATTTAAAGGTGTTGTTCCACTGTCTTTTGGTTTCCAATGTTGGTGTTAACAAATCCAAAGTTATCTGTGATCCTTTGGATGCAGTCTGTTTTCATTTTTTCTCTATGGAAACAATGTTTAGAAATTTCACAATGAAGTATCTCAGCATATTTTCATCCATATGCAAAATGTTTGGTGGGCCTTTTCAACCTGGGAACCCCTATATTCAGACCCTGGGTTATTCAATTATTTTTTTGAGATTTCCTAATTTACTTTTCTCTGTTTCCTACCCCCCCTCCCCCACCGCCCCCCCCCCCCCCGGCCCAGAACTACCCTCTCTGGACAGTTATACCTTTTATCCCCCTTTTCCTATGTTTTCTCTCTCATTTTTGCTCTTTCTGGAAAAAAAAATTATCTTCCAGTGTTTCAACTGAGTTCCAACCATCATCTTTACCCAGTGGTCTGTGAATTTTTATTATTATTTTTTTAAGTAATCTCTAAACCCGATGTGGGGTCAAATTTACAACCCTGAGATCAAGCATCCCATGCTTCACCTACTGAGCCAACCAGGTGCCTCCCATAAATGGTCTTTTTAATGCAAATCTAATCGTGCTTTTCCTAGACCTCAAGTCCTTCAGTGGCTCCCTGTTGTCCACAAGATAAAGCCTGACCTCTTTCACACAGCACATGAAGCCTTCCACACACTGGACTGTGTGGTCATCCCACTACTGTTAAGAGCTGCATCTCTGAAGCTGGCCAAACAGGTTCCCTCATACGCCTCCATGATGCTTCTCTCCCCTATCTTGCCACATACTTCCTACTCAACTTCTGCAGTGTCCACCCGGCCAGTTCAAGACATTTTTGTTGATTTATCCATTATCTTCCAACACACGTTGGCTCTCTATTAGCAGTAATATCTGTTTAAATCTGTGTGTTTTCCCCTTAATTTTATGAATTTCCTGATGGCAGGGACAATGGCATATTTACCTTGGTATTTCCAGAACCTAGCAGCGACTGGTATATAACAAGGCTTAACAAATGTTTATTGAATGAATAAATGTCAGCAGTCCTATAAAAACAAAAGTGCTAGGAATTAATTAACAATACTTCTACGGTTCCATTGAGTGCTTTTCATACCACTTAAATCTTTTAGTTTGCAATAGTAAGTTTCTAAAATTCTAAGTAATATTTTTAATGAATAGTGAAATTTAAAATCTGAGGTAATGTCATTTTAATTTTGCCATTATTACACTTTTCCATAACCTAAAGTGACAGATAATTATCTAAGTTATTTTTTTCAGTAGTAAATTTCCTTTGATCACTGACAGACTGCCTGGTTCTGTTTTCAGAAGGACTGAAACACTACTAAAATGACTTAAAAATTATCTTCAATAACTATTAAAAAAAATGTCCTACTTTCAATTTCTCAAGTACAAGGCTTGGAGCTTTCCAGATAGATCAACACTGTTTTAAGTGTCATCACCTACAGATAACAAGTCCTAGGAAACAATGATTCCCAGCATTATCTATATGTGCAATACGTTGATGCTGTGGCTCTTCTCTTAAAAGGCCTCCGTGCATTTTAGTATATTTGAAAAGATCCAAGTTTTGGCAAGTTTTCACAAACAGGCATCCTTCTATTACTTATTTATTAAAATGTAAAAGATACTGATGTAAGAAAAATATTTGGGTGTTTCTACATCAACTAGAACATCCTTGGAATTTCCCGCCTGGATTCTCAATGCTAAAAGAATGAAGTTGTTTGGCCAGTGAGGTTACCATCATGATGAGGATGAAGTCACTGCATAAAAGTACACCATTTGGTAATAAATGACAGTCATCAGTAAAATAAACACATAAAATAAAGACGGTGTCATTTACACATTCATGATATAGATACGCATTGTGAAACTGTTCATTATTTCACTCTCTTGGATCATTTTGGCTGGCAGTGTTTCAATCAGTTTAGATTTAATTCATTACCTTGAAATAATCACATCTTCACCATTCTTGCTCTTCTCTTGTCTACATGCAGTGATACAATCATCTTTAAACAAAGCAGGTTGGCAGAAAATTGATACAATTTCAAGATCATTTTGGATTTCTCACATTCTTTTTCTCTCCTAAATCTCACCGGCTGCAAAGCACCATGGAGCTTTGGTTTCGTCACCACACTCTAGCTCTGTCTCCTACGGCTCTTCCTGTCTCACCTCCTTGCAGCCCTGCTAGTAAGGTCCATTTCTGTCTCAGCCCTGCTCCCATCTTTAGCTTTTTCTTCCTTCTCTATGGCGTGTCTGCATTAAGTTAGAATCCCATCAATTAGCTTTACAATGACTGTTTCAATAAAAAAAAGAAAACACATCACTGTTCGATTTCCTGCTAACTTCATCCATATTTTTTATGTTCTTGTGGGTGTGTGAGCGGCCACTTATATGATTCTCGTGATTTTTCTTTTAAAATAATTCAAACTTTCATCTTTTCCCTGGAGCACTCTCTTCACAGATTTACCTCTTCAGAATCAGCTAAATTTTTGTTATTCCATGCCCCCGATGGCATTTGTCTAATACTTAGGTTATCATAAAATGATTATCTCCAACATGGAAAAAGCTGAGTAAAAATGAACAAGCCTCCCTCTCATTCTGTAACCCTAATTCCCCTCCTCAGACGCAACAACTCTTTGCATCTATGTGGGTCTCCTTTCAGAAATAGTCTGTGTATATACAAGCTAACATGTGTAGAAATACATTTTACCCCTCTTTCTCCCCTCTCCAAATCAGAGCAGATTATACATGCTACTCTTTTTTCACTTAATATGTTTTCAAGAGCTCTCCATATCAGCACTTACGGATCCTCTTCATTCTTTTTAAAAGCTGTAGAGTATTTCACTGCATAGACCCACTGCTTATTAACCAGCTACCCACTGGCTGATAATGACATTGTTCTCAGCCCTAAGCTGTAGTGTGCCTTCTTACACCTATATCTTTGCTAACATGTACAAGTCCATCTGTAGGATGAAAGCATAGTAAATACTTTCTTAGGTCGATTTAAAATCTTTATGGATATTATCAAATCATACTCAAAGAAGTTACAGTATACTGATTTACCCAACAATGTATGAAAGTGCCTTTAAACCATGATTTGCAAAAATCACCACAGGAATTTTTCAGTCAACTATCCAAAAGCTTCAAAGACTCTAGCATGCCTAGATATTTTTCTCAACTCCAGTTGAATATAAAAACACTGCTGTTTGTTGAAATATACAAACACCGACAATAAAATGCAAACCAAATTTCACATCTCAAGGATTTAGAAAGGTGATTGTGCAAAATCTCTCACAGACTAGAAAAGGAAAAAAGAGTTAGTTGTAAGAAAAAGCAATGCTGCCCAGCATCACCCAAAGGAAGTGGTACTAATGTCATGGACCATCGCCCACTAGTTAGCGTCCGTACGTTCCTGCCACGAAATGACAAAGTGATTTCCTAATTGAAAAAGACAAACCAGGTAAAATATCAGGGAGAAAATATCCTACATATCTGAAAAACTAGGCTTTTAAAAATGCTTTTCTTTTCAAGACATTACGGAATATACAGGTATAGTTTTAAAGGATAATTTTATAGTGTAAAAATGGCGCTCCTTTGTCTAATATGAAATGATGTCTTGACTAAGGTGCTACCAGCTGAGAATCAGGTGAACCCAATTAACCCAATTTTTACTTGTCCGTACTAAGCGGTTTATTTTAGATGTATACTACTCCCTAAATCCTTTAGGGTACAACATAGAAAACCATAAACAGGCTATAAAGGTCATGACATTAATTTTCCTGTCATTCTCATGCTTTAAATAGGCATCAGAAAACTAAAAAAAATCTCGTCCTCTGGGAAGGAAGGCAAATCTGAAACTAATTATGGTAGTTATTATTGTAATACTATTAAATTAAACACTGTGACCCAAGCTAAATTTATCTTGGTAGCTTTTGTTAATGAATAAAACTTCCCAAATGAGATTACGGCATCCTCTCATAGAGCACAATGATGCACCAGAGGGCTAGCCGAACAAAGTAACCACTCGAAAACCTGAATTTTCACTCACCTACAGCTTAACTAAAAAGTTTAGTAAGCATACATGGAATCTTTTTGCATAAAATGCTCTATCTCTTACAGAGCTTTATTTATGAAGTAAAAACTTCACATGGGCAGAACACTGAGCCAACGGTCCTATCTGTCATGGGTAGTTTATCTCCACGTGGTTTCTGTGGTCCAATACGTCTCCTATTTTGTGAACTGGGGACTTGCTGGCAACTATGACTATTTATTTACACCCAAAAGAAAATGAAGTGTGTGAGGGGGATATCTCAGTAGCTTCTTCTTCTGCTGAAATTTCTACAACTCAAACTGCTTTAGACGTTTGGAGGACAACATGGTCCAGAAGCAACATCAAAGCTTAATAGTTTCCTGGTAGTTCAGGTTCCTGCCTCATTACCAACACCGGGCCTGGGCTCTGGGTGGGAGAGGAAGCCGCCTGACCTGGCAAGGGGGAAGTATTCGCTGTGTGTGTCCTCAAGTGCCCTGAAGCTGGAATGATTCCCCACGCAGCCTCTGTTAGGCTCTTTTAATCCCTACCAGTGCTGGAGGAGAGAGGGGGGCCGAGGACAGTGAATGATGCCTTTGGGTGGGCGGGAAGGAAAAGTAGGCAAGAAGAAGGGCTATCAACATCTGCCTGAGACTAAAGAACTGGGGGAAAGATGAATAGGTAGAGATCACAAAACAAAGAAAAAGGAAGTGGGAGGAACAAGGAACAATGGCAACATTATTTTAAAAGGAGAAATGGTATGTGAAGGAAAAAAAAATCTCTTAAATTCCAGTTTCTTTAAATATCTCAGAAGGTATAGAAAACATTTTAAGAGTGTTCTTCATACACTCTACTGCAGTTAGTAATGACACAGGACTTTCTGTGCATCGGTGATAGTCTCAATAGTCTCAATGACTTCTGACTAGTTGTTAAATGATTTTGTTGCCTATCAGCTGCAAGAGTTTATTAAAAGTTAAGGGCACTAAAATTAAATACTTTAAGAACATTTTTTATTTCTCTAAATTTGAAAGGTAACCTTAGCATAAAATTTTCTAATTGTCTTTGTCCAGAGGTGTTAACTGACTCTGGGGAAGTACCACATCAGAAAGATGTGAGGAAAATCAGAATGCTAACAGGGAATCAGAAGACTAACAGAGAATCATTTTTTCTTGCAAGGGTTTCTACAATGGCTTATTGTGGATATGCAGGGATTCCGAGTCAGAGGTAATGATGAGGAATGCCGCCCTCATTTTTGTTTTCATGCATTTGACCATGTTCCCCTAACCTGTATCTTTACAGTATATGGATCCACATCCCAAATTTCCCTTTGTACTCCAGACATGTATATGTTCACAGGAGCTGATGAAACAATTTTCAAGTTAGTTCATGATTGCACTCCCTGACAGCCAAGCGTTCACTTTGAGGAGGCAGCCATGTCTATTTTGTAATTATTTGAATGTTTCATTATATTCTGCACTAATTAAAATTAGTGGGGCTCAAAAGATTAAAAGTAAATGTGATTAATATGACACCAAAAGCACAGCAACAAAAATAAAAATGGACAACATGTACTGCATCAAAATTAAGAACTGTGCATCAAAGTAAACAATCAGCAGAATGAAAAGGCAGCCTACAACACAGTAGAAAATATTCATAAAGTATATATCTGATATGGGAGTAATATACAGAATATATAAAGAACTCCTATAACTCAACAACAACAACCACAACAACAACAAATAACCTGATCAAAAAATGGGCGAAGGACTTGAAAAGACAGTTCTCAAAAGATGATATATAAATGATCAACAGGTATATGAAAAGGTACTCATTATCACTTATTGTTAGGGAAATGCAAATCTAACCCAATGAGATGTCACCCCTCACTCATTAGAATGGATATGATTAAAAAAAAAAAAAGAAAATAACAAGTGTTGATGAGGATGTGGAGAAATTGGGAGCCTTTGTGCATGGTTGGTGGGAATGAAAAATGGTACAATTGCTTTAGAAAACAGTATGGTGGTTTCTCAAAAAATTAAAAACAGAATTATCATGTGATCCAACAATTCCATTTCTGGATATATATCCAAAAGGTATGAAAGCAAGATCTTGAAGAGATGTATGTGCACCTATGTGCATTAGCAGCACTATTCACAACAGCCAGGAAGCAACATGAGTATCCATTAATTGATGAACAGATAAGCAAAACATTGTATACACTTACAATGGAATATTATCCAACCTTAAAAAAAAAAGGAAGTTTTGACACTTGCTACAATACGATGAACCTGGAGGACATGATGCTAACTGAAATAAGCCAGTCTCAAAAGACAAATATTGTCTGATCCTACTTGTATGATGTATCTAGGGCAGTCAAATTTATGTAAACAGAAAGTAGAATGGTGGTTGCCAAGGGCTGGAGGGATGGGGGAGAAGGGGATTTGTTGTCTAATGGGTATAGAGTTTCAGTTTTGCAAGATGAAAAGTTACAGATTGGTTGCACAACAATGTGAATATACTTAACACACTGAACTGTACAGTCAGAAGTGGTTAAGATGATAAATTTTATGTGTTTTATTTTTTACCATCATTTAAAAAAGTAAATGTGGTTATACTAGTATTAAGAAGAGTAAGTCTAGGGGCGCCTGGGTGGCGCAGTCGGTTAAGCCTCCGACTTCAGCCAGGTCACGATCTCGCGGTCCGTGAGTTTGAGCCCAGCGTCGGGCTCTGGGCTGATGGCTCAGAGCCTGGAGCCTGTTTCCGATTCTGTGTCTCCCTCTCTCTCTGCCCCACCCCTGTTCATGCTCTGTCTCTCTCTGCAAAAAAAAAAAAAACATTAAAAAAAAATTTAAAAAAAAAAAAAAAAAAAAAGAAGAGTAAGTCTTATAAACAACATAAATGTAGGCAAAAATGGCAATCATTCAGGGTGTTTTATGTGGGCAAATCTTTAATCTTTATTGGAAGCATAGTGGATTTCAGCCAGGCATATATGTGTTCAGTTGTGAGAAAAAGTAATAGAATTAAAGAATATTTACAGAATATACATTATTTATACTAGACATACATCTACGACCAAAGAAATGATGCATTAGGAATTATATAATGTTTTACTAGTTCTCTGGTGACAGAATATCTTCCTTTATAGTATCACACACTTCTTTATGGTTTTTTTTTTTTTTTTTTTTTTTGAGGAACATAATTTGTACAAAAGTAAATACTGCCTATAAACGGAAAGTACTAGACTAGGGCTCCTCAGGCCATAGGCTATGAACACAGCCACTCTGAAGGTTGGATATGGTTCATTTCTATTTCCCCAAACACTTATCACCCCATGTTCCCTGGTAAGTGTATCAGAGAGCAGGGGGTTTCTAGGTCAGATTTGTTCATGAGGCTACCTTTGTATTAGCAGCTGACAAAAGACCTAGTGTTACAGGGAAAGCACTTCAATAAATAACTTCTCAGCTCCAGGTTGGTTCTGGCAGGGGTAAGTCTGTCCCTCCTTCAATCCACTGCCACCCCCTTTCCACTCCCCAGGCTCTGGTACTATCAAACTTGAGTTGAAATAATCAAGTTATTAACCCATGAGGTTCTAGATTAAAATAGCCACAGCTGTCTCAGAGTTTAGCTAGACACCCCTCAATTAGCTTTGAGATTAAAGCAGCAAGCCCATTTATGCTTGGGCTCCTCAAGACTTGGGTCTGTATTCACAATATGGAAGTGAGACAAGCAGACAGGGGTGAGGGTGGGTGGGAGGCAGTATTCTCCACCCGCATGCAGGGCCTTCTCCTGGGAATATTCAGTTACAGTTTAAGGATCTAAATAAAATGCTGGCAATGATTATACACCTACAGATTATATTCTCTAACAATCACACTGCATGAAATCCAAAAATGAAACACAACTAGTGAGAAATATTTTCTCCTTTCAGTATACAATCTCAAACACTGGTATTACAGAATCAGTTGGTTGCTGCTGTAAATTCACTAAGCATTCAGTTTCCCTATAAATGACTGGGCAGGGAGTTAATTTTAGTCTGACTAAGCAAAGGCATATAAAAATAAAAGGACGATTGTAGAGGGTAAGAAACTGCTAAGGGTAGCCACTCTGGAAAGAAGAGAAGTGGGAGGCAGGCACGTTTGGGAGGGAGAC
Source organism: Herpailurus yagouaroundi (assembly GCF_014898765.1). Classification (NCBI taxonomy): domain Eukaryota; kingdom Metazoa; phylum Chordata; class Mammalia; order Carnivora; family Felidae; genus Herpailurus; species Herpailurus yagouaroundi. The sequence goes on along the minus strand of NW_024412434.1, from coordinate 6,124,470 downwards.
TGACTTCCCATTGTGTACTCTTCTGTAAATCTTTTGAATATTTTATCTTGTGGATATACTACTTGAAACAACAGTATCAACAATAAGATCAACAAAGGATGAATCGATCTAGAGAGACAGGTAGTTCTCAATAAACACTGACAGGGAAAAATGTCGATGAAATAACCTTAAGTGAAGCAAACTGTCGAACAGTGGGTACACTCTCATTCTATCTGAGATGGGCTAGTAGAACGTCCCTTTTTTCTTTGTACATTGTGTGTGTGTGCGTGTGTACACATTCATTTATACAGTGCATACATAATCACATTACCATCTTTTTAATAATAAAATCAATAAATAACAGTTCTAAAAGGGAGGAAGAAACCCTAGATTCTACTCTAAAAACACAAATCTGTTCAAGAGAGACAAATGGATATTTTGATTTTCAAGTAGTAAATTAACAAAATAAGTGAGTCTTTTTATCACTTTCTGTATTTTTCTCATCCCAAATTCACAGCAATCATTACTATCAATAAATAATTTCCTGTCAGAATCAAATGCACAAGGTTCACCAATCAACCATTTAATATCTATAATAAAAGCAATTAGTATATTGTGCCTACATCAATAAAAGGGACACTAGATGTAATTTCTTAAAATTCTCCCATGGTTTAGGTTCAATTAGTCTATTTCCCATTGCACAATTTAATTCTCCAACGCTGATCATACTTATATATTGATTTAATGTCTATCTTTCCTCAAAGATTCAAAACTGTTCAAGGGCAGGGTCCAGGTCTCTCTTGTTTCCATTAGCCCCAGGGGAGAAGTCTTCCAGAAGTATTTGACAAAGAGACTTTGAAAGATATAAACCTAACTTAAAGGAGTTGCAACATTTACAGATATTCAAGGGCAACACAGATCCTAAACAAAGATTATGTAACCAACCAAACGAAAAGGATCCACATCATAGTTAAAAATAGCGTAAGGATACAAGAAGAAGTTATTTGCCTAAATCATTGGTCTGACAAAATCAAAGCATATGTTCTCTAAGCACAATTGCCAAAAGACTCCAGAAGTTTTGGCTATCTTGTAAATACTGGGCTCTGAGTCACAAAGCCAAAGCCTTGAAAAAAATAACCACAAGTAACTTCTGAAATGGGATTATAATACTATAGTCTTATGATATGTTATCACTAAAAACTTTACTTCTCAGAATTCAGATTCTCTTGGAATTCATTTTATTTCAAGAATCTTTTAGAAAGAATTACGATCCTTACACACACACACACACACACGCAGCCAGACTTCCATTTCGACAATTCTTGAGAGAAATCCAAATCTTAATACTCTTTACTGAATATGTATGGTTTCTGGCATGTCTATACTTATGTAATCTACTACAGCTGAATTAAGTCTACTCATGAACTATCTACTTTCAACACAATTTTAACACAAATGGAAAGTTACACTTTTTCTAAATCAAAACAAAACAAAACTTCTCTGGCCACAAGGATAACTAACTAAAGTCATATGCTTTCTTATTCAAGCTTACATCTTTTGTTAAAGCAAGACAGTATAAAAGGCAGGAGTTCATTCATTTAACCAATATAACTAATAACCCCACAAGCCAGCCATTAGAAAACTTTTTTTGTAAAAAGCCATATAGTTAATATTTTCAGTTTTGTGGGCCCTATGGTCTCTGTCACAACTATTCCTTTCTGCTGCTGTAGCATGAAAGCAGCCACAGACAATATAGATGAATAAATGTGGCCATGAACCAATAACATTTTTTTAATTTATGGATACTGAAACTTGAATTTTATATAATTTTCATGTGTCACAAAGCACGGTCTTTTGATTTTTTTTCAATAATTTAGAAATGCAAAAACTATCCTCAGCTTGCAAGCCATACAAAAAGAAGCCCAATGTGGCCTGGAAGCCATAGTTTACTAACTCCTGACCTCAACCAACTGTTTAATAAACCTGGTTTATACCACTTGTTAGCCATGTAACCTTGTCCTTAGTCCACCAAGAAAGTCCAAACAACAAATGAAATCAACAAAACAACAACCATAACTGAATTATAACATCTTAATTTTCAGATTGGGCTTAGCTATTTTATTGGTGTAACAACAGTGGCAGCAAATAACATTTATTTTGAACTTACTACGTAGATATTTTATGATCACCATTTTATATATGAGGAACTAGGCACAGAGTGGTTAAGCAATTTATCTAAGCTCACACAGCTAGTAAATGGTGAAGCTGAAGTTTCAAGACAGGCACTGTCTGGTTCTGTTGTTAACCACAAATGCCCCAACCTCAAAAATTTGCCCATTCTTTTCTTAGAGCTCCCATTTCAATGACAATTTTCAGAAATTCAAGTACACAATGGAATAAGCACATATGGAAAACAGTGTAATACAGTTAATGCCGATAAGTAAAGAGCTAGCTAATCCTAAGGTTGAGCTTATACTGATGGCAAGAAAAATAGAAACTTGATTCAAATGGATTCAAGCTTCAGTGTTCTCATGGAACAATTAGCACCAATAGTTTCTGACTCCCTCCTGTGTGTCTGCTGGCTGATGAGAACAGACATTAGTGAAAATGCCCCAGAAGAGGGTTGCAAAAGACAGGTTGTTATGATTTTCTCTAAATGACTCTTGATTCTCCTAATTTAAATTTGCCTCAAGCTTTGCTGTAAACAATGGCGTTTACAGATTTATAATGTTTCTCTCATTACTTGTACATTAGCGATAAAACACTAATAAAAAGGGAGTGCCTTTCTTACAACAGTTACCATACAACTTAACTTAAATCACAAGCCATTTGTATGATCTCTTTTCTTTGCCAGGCCTTTACCCGTCTTTTGGTTCTGTGTGCTGACATTCCAAATCTCAGTTTTTCATTTGAAAAACAATTTGAGGGCACAGACTAAAATTTATTTCAGTGTAGTCTTAAATTACCAAAGTGGCTTTTAGAAATTATAATAAAACACTACCGCTCTACATAACTGCAGAATAAAAACATCTTTGAAGACTTGACATTTTAAGACTTTTGTTGGCCAAGGAAATAAGAATTGCGAAGAATGAATTCATTCCAATTATTCCTCACTGGAAGGTAGTTACTTGCCAAAAAATTATTTCAGAGTCTATTTCCATTACTTACATCAAAATGAAGAAACCTAAGTGACAGATGATCTCTACAGCACTGGGAATCATCAGCAAGGTCAAGTACATTTAAGACACTGAGGATGTAGACTAGGACAAAAGAGACTCCCAGAGAAAAATTCATCTGGCAAATATAAAAAAATTAGTTGTCTAGTTTTCTCATTTTTTAAACTTTCCCAACGTATTTGCTATTAGTGAAACACATAGTTCTATATTATGTGACTGCCTTGGTAAGAAAGAGCTTTTTCTTAACGGAAAAAAAAAATCCATTCATGGTACTTGAAGTTGTTGGTAAAACAAAGTACATCCTGAAGGAATCTCTCTGGGTTAGCAAAGGCCCTCCAACCCATTCAGTGAAAAGTCCAACATATAGGAATCCTGCCTTACACCTCTCTCCCTCACTTGCCAGATCGAGGCTTTCACCAAATTGTGTCACTTTTATCTCCTAAAAAGCCTTTAGATACATCCATTTCTCCTCATCTCCCCTGCCAACTATGAGGTGCCAGTTGCTGTATCATTCCCTCAGAGACCACTGAATTGAACACTCTTGTAGCTGTTTCCAACCCTGCTCCTTCTCTAACCAACATGGCCACAGTCGTGTTTTCAAAACATAAATAAGAACATGTGATCCCAGAATGGAAACCATGAGAAGCTCTAGCACGTCTGTGAGGTTTTGCACAGTCCAGTCTCAGCCTGCTTCTCAGTTTCATCTTGCACCCTCCCCCCTCACTTTCTTTTTTTTTTTTTTTTTAATTTTTTTTTTAACGTTTATTTATTTTTTTGGGACAGAGAGAGACAGAGCATGAATGGGGGAGGGGCAGAGAGAGAGGGAGACACAGAATCGGAAACAGGCTCCAGGTTCTGAGCCATCAGCCCAGAGCCCGACGCGGGGCTCGAACTCACGGACCGCGAGATCGTGACCTGGCTGAAGTCGGACGCTTAACCGACTGCGCCACCCAGGCGCCCCATCACTTTCTGTGTCCCAGCCACACTAGCTTTCTTTCGGTGTCCTGGACACAGTGTGGCTCTGGCAGCAGAGTCTTGACACACGCTGGTTCCCTTCCCTGTGGTGCTTCTTTTCTTCTTGATAGCTTGGATTCAGTCTTCCGATCTGAAGGCAATATCAACTCTTTAGAACTGTCTGACCTAGTCTGGCTCAGATACTCCTATTAATAATCTCCGTGAATCCTGTACCTTTTCCCTCAGAGCACTTACAACAACTGTAATTTTACTCAGATAATGTCAAGCACCCTCAATGGAAAAGAAGTTCTAGAAGGTTGGGGTCATATCCCTTTGTGTTCGTTTGGTACCCTAAACATCTGGCACAGTAACAGAATGCCTAGGAGGAGCTCAGTTAACATTTATTTTGTTTACTAGCATTTTGTTTACTAGTACTTGTGATATAGTAAATTTGTGAAATTTACTGTATTTGTGATATAAACTTTGTTTACTGTGATATAATTCACATGCCATAAAATTCATGCTTTTAAAGTGTACAATTTGGTTGTTTTATAGTATATTCACAAAGTTATACAACTATCACTACCATCCAATTCCAGAATATCCCATCACCCTAAAAAGAAACCTCATACCCATTAGCAGTCACCCTGCTTGTCCCTGGAAATCCTTCACCTGCTTTTTGTCTCTACAGATTCACCTATTCTGAAATTTTCAAGTGGATTCATACAATATGTGGCCTTTTTGTGTCTGACTTCTTTCACTTGGCATAATGTTACAGAACGCACCAGTCATTCCTTTTTGTTCCCAAATAGTGTTCCAGTATATAGATGTGCCACGTTTTGTTTACTAGTTATCAGTTGATGGATGTTTGGGTTGTCTCCACTTTTGGGCCATTATGAATAATGCTTCTATGAACATTTGTGTACAAGTTTTTGTGTAGACATATTCATTTCTCTTGGGTATATACTTGGAGTGGAATGTGTATATTCTATATAGATATAGCCTGGGTTACAGGGCAACTTTGCTTAATCTTTTGAGGAATAGCCAGACTTTTCCAAAGTAGCTGTCCATTTACAAACCCATCAGTAATATATGAGGTTTCTAATTTCTACATATTCTTACTAAACCTTTGCCCATTTTTTTTTTATTATAAGCCATCCTAATGGGTATGAAGTGACTAGAGTCACTATTCTCTGATGATTATGACGTTGAACACCTTTTCAGGTGCTCACGGGCAATTTGTATATCTTTCTTGGAGAAATATTTAACTCCTATGCTCATTTTAACACTGGGATTTCTTTTTGTTATTGAACTGTAAGAGTACTTTATATACTCTCAGTGCAAAGTCCCTTAGCAGAATATATGACTTTCTCCCATTCTGTGAGATGTCTTTTCACTATCTTGAAGGTATCCTTTGAAGCATAAAAGTTTTAATTTTGAACTTACCTACTTTTCTTTTATTGCTCCTGCTATTCATGTCAAACTAAGAAACTATCGCCTAATCCAAGGTCCTAAAGATGCTTTCCTTCCAGAGTTCTATATAGTTTCAGTTTTAGCTCTTACATAGATCTTTGCTCCATTTTGAGTTAAGTTCTGAATATAGTCCTCTTTCATTCTCTTTCCTGTGGATACCCAGTTATTCCAGGACACTGGTGGATAAGACTATTTTCCCCCATTGAATTGTCTTGGCACTCTTGTTGAAAATCAATTTACCATAGATGTAAGGGTTTATTTTGGACTCTCAATTCTATTCCATTGATCTATATATCTATCCTTTTGTTGATACTACCCTATCTTGTTTATTCTATCTTTATAGTAAGTTTTGAAATTGAGAAGTGTGAGTCTTCCTTTGTTTTCTTTTTTAAGATTGGTTTGGCTATTATGAGTCCCCTGCATTTCCATATGAATTTTAGGATCAGCATGGCAACTTCTACAGAAAAAAAAAAAAAAATGGCAGCTGGGATTTCATAGAGATTGCATTCAATCTGTTGATTAATTTCGGGGTATTGCCATCTTAATAATGTTAAGTCTCCCAATTCAAGGGGATTAAGAGGTACAAACGTCCAGTTGTAAAATAAATAAGTCATGGGGATGAAAAGTACAGCATAGGGAATATAGTCAATAATACTGTAGTAACTTTTATGGTGACGGATGGTAACTATACTTATCATGGTGAGCATATGTTATACAACTGAATCTAACGTAATACTGTATATCAACTATACTTCAATCTAAAAACCGTAAGATGTCTTTCAATTTGTTTATCTTTACTTTCTAACGACGTTTTTAATTTTTTTTAACATTTATTTATTTTTGAGAGAGACAGAGTGCAAGCGGGGGAGGGGCAGAGAGAAGAGAGGGAGACACAGAATCCAAAGAAGGCTCCAGGCTCTGAGCTGTCAGCACAGAGCCCGACATGGGGCTCGAACTCATGAGATGTGAGATCATGATCTGAGCTGAAGTCGGACACTTAACCGACTGAGCCACCCAGGCACCCCTCTAACAACAATGTTTTTAAACTTTGGTGTGTAAGTCTTGTATTTCTTTGGTTAAACTTACTGTTAAGTATTTATTCTTTTTGATGCTATTATAACAGTTTTCTTAATTTCACTTTTGGACTGTTCATTGCTAGTGTATACAAATACAATTGATTTTTATACTGATTGTGTATCTTTTAGCCTTGCTAAACTCATTCATTAATTCTAACAGTTTTTTCAGTTGATTCCTTAAGGTTTTCTATAAACAAGATTATGCCGTCTTCAAATACAGAAAGTTTTACTACTTCTTTTCCACTTAGGATGCTTTTTTACCCCTTTTCTTTGCCTAAATGCCCTGGTTAGAAGCTCTAATGCAATGTTGAATACAAGTTGCAAGAGAACACATCTTTATGTTCTTCCTGATCTTAGGAGGAAAGCTTTCAGTCTTTCACTGGTAGGTGTGATGTTAACTGTGGAGTTTTTGTAGTTCCCTCATATTTCTATGTTGTTGAGTATTTTCATCATAAAAGGAACATTGATTTTGTCAAATGCTTTTTCTGTGTCTATTAAATGATGATCAGGTGGCTTTTTAATTTTAGTAATATGATATATTACATTGATTGATTGTCATATGTTAAACCAATCTTGCATTTCTGATATATATCCCATTTGACCTTTTTTTTTTTATTTTTTAAACAAATTTTTTTCTCAACGTTTTTTATTTATTTTTGGGACAGAGAGAGACAGAGCATGAACGGGGGAGGGTCAGAGAGAGAGGGAGACACAGAATCGGAAGCAGGCTCCAGGCTCCGAGCCATCAGCCCAGAGCCCGACGCGGGGCTCGAACTCACAGACCGCGAGATCGTGACCTGGCTGAAGTCGGACGCTTAACCGACTGCGCCACCCAGGCGCCCCTTTTTTTTTATTTTTAAAAAATGTTTATTTATTTATTTTGAGAGAGAGAGTGAGAGCAGGGTAGGGAGAGAGAGAGAGAGGGAGAGTGAGAATCACAAGTACGCTTTTGCTGTCAGTATAGAGCCCCACATGGAGACCAATCTTACAAACTGTGGCTTCATGATCTGAGTCAAAATCAAGAGTTGGAGGCTTAACCAACTGAGCCTTTGTTTATAATCCTCTTTATATGTTACTAGGTTTGGTTTGCTAGTATTTTGTTGACAATTTTTGCATCTGTTTTCATAAGGAATATTGGTCTGTAGTTTTTTTTGTGTTATCTTTGTTTTGGCATCAGGATATACTGGCCTAACAGAATGAATTGGGAAGTATTTTGTCCTCTTCTAATTTTTAGAAGACTTTGTAAAGCACTGATACTAATTTTTCTTTATCTTTGATAGAATTCACAAGGAAAACCATGTGGACTGAGTCTTTTTTTTCTCTGTGGGAACTTATTAAATATAATTCAATCACTTGTTATAAGTTCAGGTTTTCTACTTCTTGAGTTAGTTTTGGTAGTTTTTGTCTTTTTGGGAATTTGTCCATTTCATCTAAACCACCAGATAACATTTGGCATACAATCATTTCTAGTGTTCCTTTATAATTTTTTTTTTTTTATTTCTGTAAGATCGGTAGTAATGGACTCCCTTTCATTGCTGCTCTTAGTAACTTGAATGTTCTCTATTTTTTTTGGTCAGTCTAAAGGTTTGTCTGCTTTATTGATCTTTTAAAGAACCAACCTTTGCTTTCATTGATTTTCTCTACTTTTTATTCTCTAGTTTTTAAATTTATGCTTTAACCTTTATTTATTTTCTCTGTTTGCTTTGGTTTGGTTTGCTCTTCTTTTTCTAGGTTCTTATGGTGAAAGATTCAATTACTGATTTGTGATCTTTTTTAAAAACGTAGACATTTATAGCTATACATTTCTAAACACTGCTTTCTTTAGCTGAATCCTATAAATTTTGATATGTTGTATGTCAGGTTAATTTATACCATGGTATTTTCTAATTTCCCTTGTGATTTCTTCTTTAACCCACTGGCTATTTAGGAATGTGTTGTTTAATTTCCACATGTTTGTGGGTTTCCCAAATATCCTTCTGTTCCTTATTTCTTTTTAATTTTTTTTAATGTTTACTCATTTTTTTGAGAGACAGAGAGAGACAGAGTGTGAGTGGGGGAGGGGCAGAGAGAGAGGGAGACACAGAATCCGAAGCAGTCTTATTTCTGATTGTATTCTATTGTGTTCATACTTTGTATGATTTCCATCCTTTTCACATTCATTCACTGGGCCTTGTTTTATAGCCCAACAAAGTATGTTCTCTGACTACAATAGAATTAGAAATAAGTAACAGAAGGATATTTGGGAAATCCTGGAGAATGATTCATATGCATTGAGAAGAATGTATATTCTGCTCTTGCTAAGTGGAATATTCTATATATATCTCCTAGGTCTGGTTAATTTACAGTGTTGGAGTAGAACCCAAGCTGTTCTGATGCATTCAAGAAGGTGCTCTTCTTTTTACATGTACATTGTTCCATTTAATATTACCCTAATAGTAAGAAGTATGCACAATAAAGTTCTCAATTTGGAGCTGCTCTTAAACACATGTGTTCTAAAACTCTAAGAAACAGCAAAATAGGAAAAAAAAAATGTAGCTGTTCTAGGTGTCCTAATTAATTGCAGACACCCTGCAAATAAAATAATTAATATGGAGTGCATAGTGAAATGTGAAAATGTTATTTCAAACAACTAATACTAAAATTTAGTCTGCCCAAGCACTTTCTAAAAGAAAGATCCTATCACTTGATACAGCCAAAATAAATTTTATGACCAAGAAACTTCACTTATGAAATTTACACTCTGGGAAGTCATATCTATTAAAAAGCATTTTATTTACTTAATTATTTTAAAAAAATTTTTTTAATGTTTATTTATTTCTGAGAGAGACAGCGAGTGAGCAGGGGAGGGGCAGAGAGAGAGGGAGACACAGAATCCAAAGCAGGCTCGAGCCTCTGAGCTGTCAGCACAGAGCCTGACATGGAGTTTGAACCCATGAACCATGAGATCATGACCTGAGCTGAAGTCGGACGCTTAACCAACTAAGCCACCCAGGTGCCCCTATTAAAGACTATTTTAAAGTAGGCCTTAGAAAGCAAATCTGAAACTGTGACAACCACATCAATGCACAAAAATTATCTGATATTTTTACTATGTGACGTCTCAAAATGTCAAGAAAATAAAATCTGTTGACTTTCTTCAAATTCTTAGAAAATGTAATTGAATTATCAAATTTAGGAGAAAAACAAAAAGCAGTATTTGTATATCATGAAGGCCACATGCAGTCATAGTAACCATCATGGACCACAGCCTTGAATCTAAAAATATGTTACATATCTCCCTCTAATTTTGATAGCCACAGCACAATATAGCCACACAACTATGGTACATATAACAACAGGGATGCAAAGAGATTTCTGAAACTGTCTTCATGCCCAAATAAAGGTAATGGCAGAATAAATGGCATATTTACTCTTAGTCACAGTGTGCCTGGCTTGATCTTCTTTCCCATTAGTTTTTGAGGCTCCCTAGGTTCAACTAAGCACTTTTGGAGAAGCAAGGTCCTGGAGCTCTCTGTAGTCTACCCATGCGGACACACTGGATACAGAAAGACTTAAGGCTTTCCTAGAGCACAGTTACAATGTACAAGGGTGGAAAAGAAGATTCAACTGAGGCTATAGGCACAGGAAAGAGGAAAGATCATATTTAAAGTGGTCACAGATAACAGGCAGTAAGGAATCTCTAGAGAGCAAGATGAAGAACATTAGTGTTAATGAAGGCAAGAGCTGATGGTTGCTTAAGAAGAGACTAGAGGACTATGCTTCAGCAAATGCCCAGATTCCTCTAGTTCTCCAGTACGTGTATCTCCAGTATGTGTAGAAGAATCTGGTAATATCAAAACATCCTTTTCTCCCCTTCCAGCCTCCTATAAACACAGGTGGGAAAAGAGACAAAGATACAGAAGACAGCGGTAGGCACTTCCAAATCTGATCAGACTGACAAAAGTATCTATTCAGTATGAAATATTCTCAGCATGGGTTTGGTAATATGTTGGAGGGAGAATCATATCTTACAAAGGGAGCAGAGAGGAACTTTATCTTTTAGTAGTAATATAGCATTCCCCTTTGAAAATCATTGGTTTAAACAGAATCTTCAGTTGTATTTCTGTAAAATATACTTAGATTTTTGGAAACACATTATTCTTTCACCCAGAGTATTCTTAATAAAATATAATTTTTAAAGTATCTTTTAAAGACTTTTTGTGTAAACCCTGTTTTTCTTTTTTTTTCTTTTTTTTCTTTTTTTTTTTTTACATTTTATTTATTTTTGAGAGAGAGAGAGAGAGAGAGAGAGAGAGAGAGAGACAGAGACAGAGCACAAGTCGGGGAGGGGCCGAGAGAGAAGGAGACACGGAATCTGAAGCAGGCTCCAGGCTCCGAGCTGTCAGCACAGAGCCCGATGCGGGGCTTGAACCCACGAACCGTGAGATCATGACCTGAGCCGAAGTCAGTTGCTTAACTGACTGAGCCACCCAGGTGCCCCTAAACCCTGTTTTTCTTAAGCCAATTCTAAATTAACAGAGTTAAAACTTAAGCTATTGTATTCAAAGTATCTCTCCTATCAAAAATCAAGACTAAGATTTCATATATTCTAGAATTGAAAACATACAAGGGAATCACTACAAAAAGTATCAAAATTTTAGAGTAGTAACATGGCCCCAGCAAATAGAAATTTTCATAATTTAAAAAATCTGAACTGAGAAATAAATAGAATATGTCAATTATGATTCATACTTCTCAGCTACATTAAATCAATATAAAGTTTAACTGGGTAAGAGAAAGTAATTCTCTTGGCAGGTCAAAAAGGTGGGTGTCATTATTATTTCAGATAAGAACATTTCTCTATTTAGTAAAGGTTTGCAAAAAAAGTATAAAATTTTATTAAAAATCCCTGAATACAATGTGTCTCACAGTGTCATTAAAGGTGCAATATCTAGCACTTTTCCACTTCTTATTTAGTGAACACACTGAACAGCTTGCTTAGATACATGTTCTGTCCTTAAAAAGCTATTTGAAACGTCTTGCTGGTGAAAAAAGGTCTTCTAGGATAAATAAAATGTAAGATAATATGTGAACCACCAGAAGATTCTTTCAATGAAAGCATTTAAGACATCACAAATGTTATGTTTCAAGCTCTGAGGTATAACTGGCAAATAAAATTACAAGACATTTAAAGTATACAATGTAATTGTGAAAGGATCTCCCCATCAAGTCAGTTAACACATTATCACTTCATATATGTAACCCCACCCCCTTTTTTCTGATGCAAACATTTAAGTTTTCTACTCTTTCAGCAAATGTCAATGCTATACCCCTACAATCCCTGGCAGCCATTTTTCTACTTTCTACTTTGTTTACGAGTAGACAAAGATTCCATATTTGTCTTCCTCTCTTTGACTTATTTCACTTAGCATAATGTTCTCCAGACCCATCCATCCATCCATTTGTTGCCATAAATAACAGGAATTCCTACATGCATATATGTATACGTGTGTGTATTTTCTCCTATCTTGCCAGTTTCTATTAAAATAAGTTATTCACAGGACACAGAATGATCTCTCTTTCTTTTGTTCTTCCTACTGGAAATATATCTGCAGTATACAGGTAGCAATTCGTCTGGTCTTTGTATGAGAAGACAGAGATGAATCCGATCTAAATGACTAAAAGGACACTAAAAACTTAGCTATAACTTTAATAGGTTAATTGCAACATTAAAAAAAAAAACTTTTGAACTATGTTAATCACCTCTTATCATTTGATGTGTGTGCATGTGTGTGAAAACTAAAAATCAAAGATGATTTTGATGAAATACCACTCAACAATAAAAAGGAAGAAAACTACTGATACATGCAATAACTTGGATGAATATCAAGGGAATGATGCTAAATAAAAAGTCAATCCCAAAAGATTATTTACTCTAAAATTCCATTTATATAGCATTGAAATGAAAAAAATTGTAGAAATAGAGAACAAATTAGTGGCTGCCAGGGTTTAGAGATGGGGAAATAGGGTAGGTGACTGTGGTTATAAAAGGGCAACATGAAGAATCCTTGTAATGGAACTGTTCTATACCTTGACTATATCTTGACTGTGGTAGATACAAGAAGTTACACCATGTGATAACAAGTTCATAGAAACTAAATGTATACCTATGCAAATGAGTTCAAGTAAAACTAGAGAAATCTGAGTAAGATTTGAATTGTATCATGTATTTGAAAAGTATCATCTGCATGGTATTCTAGATGTTACCATTTTGGGAAAATGTGTAAAGATTACATGGGGGTACCTATTATTTCTTATAACTAAATGTGAATTTACAGTTATCCCAAAATTAGAAGTTTAATAAAAATAGCTTTAAGATGTGCATTCTCAAAGATGGTTATTAGATTGTCTATCCATGACTACAGAATTCCAATTTTTTAAAAGTAATCTTCCTCCACTTTATCTACATTCCACTTCAGTTGGTGTCAGCCCATGAAGAAAGGCAGATTTAGGTTGACAAAGGGAGAAATGTCTTGAGGTTTTAAAGAATGCAATAAAAACATATTAATATTGTAAAAAGTAGAACTTGAAATCTATTTGAAAGTTTGAGATCATAATGACATAAACAAGTATTTATGACCTAAGAAGAACTGCTTCCTTTTGGTACTTTGAAGTATTAAAAAAAATTACACAGAATTAAATTACAAAGCTAACACACTTGTTTATGCAGCTGGTCTTTTTCAAAATTGAAGAACTTTAAACCTACAATTCTAATAGGCTTACTGGTGACACCCCAATCCTTTGAAAAATAAATGAAATATCATAAATCATCTGACAGTTCTTAAACTGAGATTTTTATCATCACTCAGATGCTTTAAAAATAAAAAGCAATATGAAAGGATAGGATCTTGTTTTGTGCCTTATAAAGTTTAAGAAAGAAAATAAATCATACTATTAAACGTTCCTTAGAATCCTAACTTCAATACTTAGGACTGAATTGGCATAATATTCTTGGTCATTCCTATGAGAATTCATGCAAGTAGAGTAGCTTTCTTACAAAATATTTCAGAACTCTGGCACTTCCTGTGATAAATGAAGCAATAAGGCTTTGGAATTGCAATTGGGTATATTTAAGTACTTCATATAGGCAACCAGACTGTCATCTTGCTGGATATGTAGCACTATGAATTTATTATTTGGCATCCAAAGGAATGTTTGAATACTTATAAAGAATAAAGGGTTGGGGGTAAGGCCTTTTAATTTTAAGCTACAAACTCAGGACCACGTTAGAGCTACAGAGTACAACCTTTAGTTTCTGGAAGTTGATTTAATAAAAAATATTCACAGACTTTGCAGGAAATGTTGAAATGAAAAATCTATAAATCCCTCAAAAATGTTTAAGATTCAACAAAAGAACAGTAAGATCTACGTGTTAGCCACAGCATCCTGACAACTTTTATCATAGCTAAGTTTCAAGAAAATAAATTATGGGAGAGATTCTCCATGACCTGAATATAAGGTATATTTATGACTGGTCAATGATGAATTCAACTGACATTACAATTCATAAAAGCATGTCTTCAGAAATCCCCTGGAGTAGGATTAGGGGAGTGAGGTTAAAGCTGGTCCTGTGTAAGATTATAATCACTTTAGATTTCAGTGGCTTTTAAATTCATTTTTAAGATACAGCTATCAAAATGGTAGCCTCCAAATGAGGACTTAACTAATGTCACATCCCTAACCAGGCTGTGTACAGGCATTTGATAAATATCTGAATAAATGGCTCACTTCTTAATTTTTGCATGTTATATTGTTGCTAATGAAAAATTCTTAGATTATTTAACTTTAAAATGTATATTTTCTCATGAAATTATTAAATATTCAATATATAGCAAATAATATGTTAATGTGTAAGTTATAAAGAAAAATAATAAAATAAGCACTTTTCCCACTAGCCACTTTAGGGAATAAAACATTACTAGTAACTTTGAAGTCGCCTTCATGGCCTTTTTCATTCCTATTCTAATCCTCCTTGCCATGTCTTCATCCTATATATATACTAAATTTGTTGTCTTTCCTTTCCCCTATAAGAAATGTATCCCTAGTCAACATATGTAATTTTTAAAGATTTTGGGTGAAATTATATTGGTTGGAATCATCTTATGAGTATTCTTATATGCTCATGTGATTTATCCATGATGGTATGTTTGAATATAGGACAATTTATGCCTTCTGCTAATGGATACTTGAGTTCTTTGCAGTTTTCCAGGAATATTGTAATATATATTCTCTGTATACATTTACAAGAGTTTCTATGCCTCATAACGGAATTGTCTGGTTGGTATATGCTCGAGTTATTAGATAATGACAAGCTGCTTTATATGGTTGATACAATTAACACTACCACTGGCAAGGGTGAGAGAGGTCAGGATGCTCTACTTCCTTTCCAACACTTTTGCCTATCTGGTGGATATAAAATAGTATCTCCTTGTGATCGTTTTATTTTAGTGTTTGGTTATTTATTTTAAGAGAGAAAGAGAGAGCGAAAGATAGAGAGAGAGAGAGCACGCATGAGGGAGGGGCAGAGAGAAGAGAAAGAGAGCATCTCAAGCAGGCTCTGCGCTGTCAGTGCAGAGCCCAATGTGGGACTCCATCTCAGGAACTGGGAGATCATGACTTGAGCCAAAATCAAGTTGGTTACTTAACAGACTGAGCAACCCAGGTGCCTCTCTCCCTGTGATGTTTTTAAAGCTCTTTTTTCTTTCTTTTGAAGTAAAATTTACATAAAATAAAATGTACCAATCTTAAGTGTATCATTCCATAAGTTTCTACAAATGCATATGCCTTGTAATCCAAACCATTACCATTACCTCAAAGAAAGTTCCTTCATAATCCTTCCCAGTCAATTCCTCCCCCACTCCCCAGACACAACCAATCTATTCTTTTCCTTCATAAAAGTTGTTAGCTCTAGCACTTCATAAAAGTGGAGTAGTATTGTACTGTATATATTCTTTTGTATGAGACTTCAGTTAGTATAATGAGATTTATCCATGTTGTTGTAGGTATTAGTACTTTGTTTCATTTTATTGATAAGTAGTATTACATGACCACCAAAGTCATAAAGTAGTGCCTGATTTTTTTTGCTAAAAACCTTATGGTTGTACCTTTTATACTTAGTAATATAATCCATCTCAAATTAATTTCTGTGCATGGTGAAAGGTAGGAATTAAGATTTTTTTTTCCATATGGATATACAGTTGTTCCAGCACTATTTCTTGAAGAACCTTCCTTTCCATTGGGTTGCTTTAAATCTTTGAAATCAAATGACAAAATAACTGTGGGTCTATTCTGGCCTCTCTCTTCAGCTACATTTATCTGTTTGTTGATCCTCATAGCAGTACCACACTGTTTTGGTTACTGTAGTGCATAGTTATGTTATGAAGTCAAGGCCTCCAGCTATGATTTTATGATTGTTTTGGATATTCTCAATCTTTGACATCTCCATATAGCTTTTAGAATCGCCTTGCCAATTTTATTTAAAAAGCCTGTGTGAATATGGTAGGTATTATGTTCAATCTATAGATCAGTTTGGGGAGAACTGTCCTCTAAATGAGAGTCCAATCCATGAACATGTCATCTCCCTTCACTTATTCAAGTCTTCCTTAATTTTCAGTAATGTTTTATTGTTTCCAATGTACATATTTTGCAGGTCATTTGTCTAATGTATTCTTAATTATTGTATATTTTTAAAAATGGAAAATAGGATTATTATTAATAATCTCAATTCAAAAATACTCATTATTTATTAGGACTCCACCATTATTTGGAAATATTAAAAAAATCAAAATTCTGAGCAATTCTGTTTAATAGTACATAGTACATTCTTTATATTAAGATAAGAATTTCTAAAAATGTGACAAGAATTCTACAAGTTGGCAGTAAAATAAAGAAGTAGATAGAGTCCAAATGCATACATGCTGGAAATGGGATAAGGAAATTTCTTTAATCCACTCTCATTTTGAATATATTCTGTGATAGGTCAAGAAGGGGGTTAGATATATAATCATTTCTGTCTAGGGTTGTCTAGAGTCTAGATCTTTTAAGCACAGACTCTTTGTTACCTAACTATTCCAAAGCCAACTCTTTTTTGACTTCTGACCCATATAATCATGACAAAGGATTTCAGGAAGAATAAAGCAAGAAGTATTTAGCTTTGAGTTTTGAGAAGATGTAACAGTTTTTTGTCCTCTGCCAAAGACAGACCTGTATCCAGAGGCTCTTAGGTTTCTCTGTTGGCCTTCTTTCTATTGCAACTTGTTTCACTTCTTCCACTTCAGAATTATTCCTTTTCCCCATTCTTTGCTTCTTTCTGGTATCCATAATTTCATTTTCCATATCTTCACTATCTGATTCTTCAGGCATTTGTATTTATCAGGATTTGAGGTGAATGGATCAAATTCTTCCTCCTCATCACACCAACCCTAAAGGTATCCCTCTTGGCTTTCCTTTTATTTTTAAGTTTTTATTTTAAACCCAGTCAGTTAACATAATGTTATATCAGTTTTGGATATACCACATAATGATTCAACAATTCCATACAACAGCCGGTACTCATCATGACAACTGCACTCTTTAATCCCCATGACCTACTTAACCCACCTCCCCACCCACCTCCCCTCTGGTAACCATCAGTTTGTTTTCTATAATTAAGAGTCTATTTCGGGGTGCCTGGGTGGCTCAGTTGATTGAGCATCTGACTCTTGGTTTTGGCTTGGGTCATGATCCTGCGATCCTAGGATTGAGCCCCGCATCAGGCTCCACGCTCAGCGTGGAACCTGCTAATGATTCTCAATCTCTCACTCTCTTTCCTCTGCCCCTCTCCCACACTCACACACACTCTCTCTAAAATCCTCTGCCCCTCTCCCACACTCACGCTCTCTAAAATAAAAAAAAAAAAAAAGTTGTTTCTTGGTTTATCTTTTTTCCTTTGTTGTTTTGTTTCTAATATTTCACATATGAGTGAATCATGTGGTATTTATCTTTCTCTGACTTATTTCACTTAGCATTATACTCTCTACCTCCATACCTGTTGTTCCAAATGGCAAGATTTTGTTCGTTTTTATGGATGAGTAATATTCCATTGTATATATACACCACATCTTCTTTGTCCATTCATCTATCAATGGACAGGCAGGCTATTTCCATAATTTGGCTCTTGTAAATAATGCTGCTATAAGCAGACAGGTGCATGTACCTTTAGAATTAGTGTTTTTGTATTCTTGAGTAAATACATACTAGTGCAATTACTGGATCATAGGGTAGTTCTATTTTTAACTTTTTGAGGAACTTCCATACTATTTGCCAGAGTGGCTACCCCTAGTTTGCATTCCCACCAACAGTGCACAAAGGTTCCTTTTTCTACACGTCCTTGCCAACACCTGTTGTATCTTGTGTTTTTGATTTTAGCCATTCTGACAGGTATGAGGAGATATGTTATTGTAGTTTTGATCTGCATTTCCCTGATGATGAGTGATGATGAGTATCTTTTCATGTATTTTTGGGGCATCTAGATGTCTGCTTTGGAGAAATGTCAGTTCACATCTTCTGCCTATTTTTTAATTGCATTCTTTGGTTTCAGGGTGTTGAGCTATATCAGTTCTTTATTATATTTTGGATACTAAGCCTTTATTGGATATGTCATATGCAAGTATCTTCTCCCATTCTGTAGGTTGCCTTTTACTTTTGCTGACTGTTTTCTTCACTATGTGGAAGCTTTTTATTTTGGTGCGTCCAACTGTTTACTTTTGCTTTCATTTCCCTTGTCTCAGGAGACATACCTGGAAAAAAGCTGTTTCAGCCAATGTCGAAGAAGTTAATGCCTGTGTTCTCTTCCAGGATTTTTATGGTTTCAGGTCTGACATTTATATCTTCAATCCATTTTGTATTTATTTTTGTGTATGGTATAAGAAAGTGGTCCAGTTTTCCCAACACCACTTGTTAAAGAGACTGTCCTTTTTCCCACTGGATATTTTTTCTTGCTTTGTTGAAGATTAATTACCAGATAGCTGTGGATTTATTTCTGGGTTTTCTACTCTGTTATATTGATCTATGTGTTTATTTTTGTGCCAGTATCATACTGTTTTGATCATTACAGCTTATTAATACCACTTCAAGTCTGGAATTATGATGCCTTCAGCTTTGCTTTTCTTTTTCAAGACTGCTTTAGGTATTCAGGACCTTTTGTGGTTCCATACAAATGTTAGTATTGTTTGTTCTAATTCTTAAAAATGTTGATGGTATTTTGATAGGCGTTGCATTAAATGTGTAGATTGCTTTGGGTAGTATAGACATTTTAACAACATTTGTTCTTCCAATTCATGAGCATGGAATGTTTTTCTGTTTTTTTGAGTCATCTTCAATTTCCTTCATCAGTGTTTTGTAGTTTTCAAAGTACAGTCCTTCACCTGTTTGGTGAAAATTCATATATTCCTAGGTTTCTTATTATTTGCAGTGCAACTGTAAATAGGATTGTTTTCGTAATTTCTCTTTCTGCTGCTTCATTATTGGTGTATAGAAATGCAACATATTTCTGTAGCTGATTCTGTATCCTGCAGTTTTACTGAATTTGTGTATCAGTTCTACACAAATTGGTAGAGTCTTTTAAATTTTCTCTCTCTATATACTATACTATCATGTCAACTGCAAATAGTGAAAGTTTTACTTCTTCCATATCAATTTGGATGCTTTTTATTCTTTTTGCTCTGTTTGCTGGGACTAGGACTTCCAGTACTATGTTGAATAAAAGTGGTAAGAGTGGTCATCCTTATCTTGTTCCTGATTTTAGGGGAAAAGCTCTCAGTTTTTCCCTATTGAGGATGATGTTAGCTATGGTTTTTTATATATGGCCTTTACAATCCTGAAATATGTTCCCCCTAAACCTACTTTGTTGAGGGCTTTTACCATGAATGGATGTTGTACTTTGTCAAATGCTTTTTCTGCATCTACTGAAATGATCATAGGGTTTTTATCCTTATTCTAATTGATGTGGTATATCACCTTGATTGATTTGTGAATATCGAACCATCCTTACAACCCAGAAATAAATCCCATTTGATTGTGATAGTTTTTTTAAGTGTATTTTTAGATTCAGTTTGCTAGCATTTTACTGAGGGTTTTTACATCGTGTTCATCAGGGATATTGGCCTGTAGCTCTTTTTTTAGTGGTGTCTTTATTCACTTTTGGTATTAGGATAATGCTGGCCTCATAGATGAATGTGGAAGTTTCCCTTCCTTTCCTATTTTTTGTAATAGCTTTGAGAAGAATTAGGTATTAACTCTTTAAATGTTTAGTAGAATTCACCTGTGAAGCCACCTGGACTTTTGTTTGTTGGGAGTTTTTTATTTACTGATTCAATTTCTTTGGTGATTATTGGTCTGTTCAAATTTTCTATTTCTTCCTGGTTCAGTTTTAGTAATTTATATGCTTCTAGAAATTTATCCATTTCTTCTAGGTTGTCCAATTTTTTGGCATTTAGTTTTTCATAATATTCTCTTATAATTATTTGTATTTCTGTGGTCTTGGTCATTTCTCCTCTGTCATTTGTGTTATTTGAATCCTTTCTCTTTTGTTCTTGGTAAGACTGGCCAGAGGTATATCAATTTTATTGATTTTTTTTAAAGAACCAGCTCATTTCATTGATCCATTCTACTAGGTTGTTTTTTTTTTTGTTTTTTGTTTTTTGTTTTTTTTAGTTTTTAATATCAGTTATTTCTGCTCTAATCTTTATTATAATTTCCTTCCTTCTGATGACTTTAGGTTTTGTTTGTTCTCTTTCTAGCTCCTATAGGTGCAAGGTTAGGTTGTTTGAGATTTTTCTTGCTTCTTGAGGTAGGACTGTATTGGTATAAACTTTTCTCTTGAAGTGCTTTTGCTGCATCCTAAAGGTTTTGGACCATTATGTGGTCATTTTCATTTATTTCCACGTACTTTTTTATGTCTTCTTTTATCTCCTGGCTGACCCATTCATTGATTATTAGCGTGTTATTTAAACTCCATTTATTTGTGGTCTTTCCAGACTTTTTTCTTGTGGTTGACTTCTAGTTTCATAACACTGTGGTCAGAAAAGGTGCATAGTATGTATGACTTAAGTCCTCCTGAATTTGTTTAGGCTTGTTTTGTGGGCTAATATGTGAGCTATTCTGGAGAATGCTCCATGTGCAGTTGAAAGAACGTGTCTGCTGTCTTAGGGTTGAATGTTCTGAATTATCTGTTAAATCCATCTGTTCCAGTGTGCCATTCAGAGACATTGTCTCCTAGTTGATTTTCTGTTTTGATGATCTGTCCGTTGATGTAAGTGGGGTGTTAAAGTCCCCTACTATTATTGAATTATTAATTCATTTATTTATGTCTGTGATTAAGTCTTTTATGTATTTGTGTGCTTCTATGTTGGGTGCATAAATATTTATAATTGTTCTATCTTTTTGTTGGATTGTCCTTTATTATTATATATATAAGTGTCTTTTTCTCTTGTTACAGTCTTACTTTTAAAATTTATTTGGTCTCATATAAGTATTGCTACTCCAGCTTTAACATCCATTTGAATGACAAATGTTTCTCGAACCCCTCACTTGAAATCTGCACGTGTCTTTAGGTGTAAAATGAGTCTCTTATAAACAACATATAGATGAGATTTTTTTTTTTTAATTCATTTTGTCACCACTATGTCTTCTGACTGGAGTGTTTAGTCCATTTCTATTCAAAGTAATTATTGATAGGTATGCATTTATTGCCATTTTATTACTTGTTTTATGATTGTTTCTGAAGATCTTCTCTGATATTTTCATGTCTCTCATGTTTTGCAGATTTTCTTTAGTGATATATTTGGATTTCTTTTTTTTATTCTTTGCATGTTTATTAGTGGCTTTTGATATACGATTACAATCAGGTTTGTACATAATAACCTCTTCTGCACATAGCAATCTATAAAGAACCTGTTCTTTTCTCCTCCCTTCCCTGTGTTTTAGGTATATGCTATTATATATTATATCCTTTTGTTCTGTGTGGGTTCCTTGGTTCATTTTTTTACAGAAATATTCACTTTTACTACTTTTGCATTTCCCATCCTTATACTATCACTTTTGGCCTTTCCTTTCCACTCAAAGAGTCCCCTTTAATATTTCTTGCAGGGCTGGTTTAAGGGTCACAAACTCCTTTAGTTTTTGTTTGTCTGGGAAACTTTTCACCTTTCCTTCTATTCTGAATGATAGCCTTGCTGGATGGAGTATTCTTGGCTACAGATTTCCCCCGTTCAGCACTTTGAATACATCATGTCATTCCCTTCTGGCTTGCCAAGTTTCTGTTGAAAACTCTCCTGCTAGCCTTATGCTTTTTCCCTTGCCAGTTACTGACTTCTTTTGTCTTGCTGATTTTTAATATTTTTATGTACATTGTATTTTGCCAATTTAATGACACTATGTCTTGATGTGGGTCTGCTTTTGTTGAATTTGATGGGCATTCTCAGTGCCTCCTGGATCTGGATATCTGTTTCTTTCCCAAAATTAGGGAAATTTTCAGCTATTATTTCTTCAATTAAATTTTCTGCCTCCTTTTGTCTATCCTCTTCTTCTGGGACTCCTGTAATACAAATGTTATTATGTCTGATGGAGTCACTAAGTTCCCTAAGTCCATTCTCATTTTGCATAATTCTTTTTTCTCTCTTTTGTTCATCTGGATTACTTTCCATTACCCTGTCTTCTAGGTCACTAATACGTTCCTCTGCTTCTTCCATCCTGATGTTCATTCCATTAAGCGTGTTTCTCATTTTGTTATTTGAGCTCTTTATTTTTGCTATGTTATTCCTTATCTCTGGGTTTCACTCATATCTTCCACTCTTTTCTCAAGTCCAGTGGCTATCCTTATGATCACTGCTTTAAATTCTGTCAGTCATGTTACTCATATCTGTTTTGCTTAGATCTCTGGCCGTGGCCTTGTCCTGTTCTTTCATTTGGGATAATTTTCTCTGTCTCATTCTGTCTGCCTCTCCTTCTGTTTCTGTGTGTTAAGAAAGTCAGCTATGCCTTCTACTCTTGAAAGTAGTGATTTTATGAAGAAGAGGTCCTGGATTGCCCTGCAGTGTAATGTTCCCTGTTCACCAGAACCTGGCATTTTAGAAGAGTATCCTATGTACGTTGTTTACACCCTGCTGTTGTGTCTGAGTCACTTTTCCTTTCAGTGCACTCGTTTGCACTGACTCTCTACCAGTTGTGGCTGTTCTTGCTCTCTGTGGTGTTAGTAGGACCCAGGCAGGCCAGCTCTGAGGGGTTCTACCTGTCAGGGAACTTGGGAGTAGAGCAGTGATGTTAGCAAAATTTACACTGGGCCACTAGTCCAATGCTGAATCTCCTGAAGTGCTGTAGCAGCTGGGGTCTGTGCACCAGAGCAGCTGGGCGGGGTGGGGGTGAGGCGATGAGGCCGGGCATGGTGCAGTGGCTGGATACAAATGCACACCGGCAGCTGTGCATCAGCGGCTGGGCAGGGTACTCACAGGGCTTAAACAATATTTGCCCTGAGCCCAGGGTCCAGGCAGCAGGCGTGGAGTGGGTGAGTCCTCAGGAGAATTCATGGGTGTGGCCCGCTGCTAGCAGGTTAGGTACCTGTTGTCTGTGCAGCACTGCCTCTCACAGATGGCTGTGTTTATGCAGGGGGGAAAATGGTGTCTGCCAGCTCCCTCGTTTTCAAAGATGTCCCCCAACATGCTCTAAAATCAGTATAAACAGATCTGTCTCCTCTTTGCCCCTGGCTTTGTGTTAACTGTTTTTATGCTGCCTCTCTATGCAGGCTGCTATCTCTTTAAGGGTGGAGACCCAACTACCACTCACCCTCTTAGCTCATCCACTGAGTCCACTGACTACTGAAATTCCAGGTTCCAAGTCCCACTGGTTTTACAAACTCCTGAAATTCAGCCTCTCTGGCTTTTAAAGCCAAATACTATGGGGATTAGTGTTCCTTATGTCTCTGTTATGAGGGCCCATTTCTCTGCCCTATCTGTGCACACAGTTCCATCAGTCTTCAGATCACCCTCCAGTTTATTGTCTTGGATGTGGATGGTATCTAGTTGTAAATGTGGGACAGGATGAGTTCAGGGTCCTTCTTCTCCACCATCTTCTTGGCTTCTCTTTTTTAAAGTCTTTTCTCCATATGCTTTGCCTTAGCTTTCTTCATATACTTTCCTTAGTCAAATTTATCCTCAACCCAAAACCTTTCTTTTGCTTTATTAAGGTTGGTATTGGTATGATCCTCTTCCTTGGTATCTTTCACAATACATTTCTACATTGGTGGTCAATGGTGAACCAACTTCCCTTCATCAGTAAACACTGTTTTCTTATTCACTTAAAATGTATCATTACTTGGTTTCTGTGATTTGATTTTCTGTGCCTCATCAGTATTAGGAGCAGACTCAGTTTGAGGCCTTTTGTTTTTACCACTTTTTCTTCCAATTTCCCCTTCATCTGTTTCACTCTTTCTCCTCCTCTTCCCTTTCTTCATTATTAATACCACTGGCCAGCTTGCACTCTTCTTTTGCTTCTGGTCTCTTTCTACCTTACTGAAGAATGGACATTTTCTCATTGAAATAAGCTCTGAATTCTACCTAGTCAATTGCGAGACACAGAGCCCTAACTCATTAGCAATTCTTTGGTCAATTCTTTCTACGTTTTCTGAAGAAATCTTATTCATGGTTTCACAGCAAGACCAAAAGACATAACACATTTGGGTAAAGGTAACTTACTCAAATCAAATGATTCTTCATCATTCATCATATATGAATGAGGTAGAAAACAAAATACCTTTGAGCTCTTTCTTAATTGCTGATCTTAGGCTAAAAATGACTCTAGTTATTTATTAATTTTTTCCTCTAGATATCCTTAAGTTTTTCTGGATTGATTTTTATTTCCTTCATAGGCACTTTATTCTCAAGAAGTTGCTACACCATCCTTTTTACTTCTGAGAGAAGTAAAATTAATAAACCTTCATCATCTACTTGGCAGGTCTATCTGCTCTGTGAATGTGAGTTGCCATCCTCTGGGTAATCAAACTGAAGAACCCAATTCACAGCTCAAATGTCCAATACCCTGGCTGTAGTATCAGGAGCAAAGAGCACCGTCAGCTCTCTTGCAGATAAACTTATTGCAGACTTCCATTTTAGTCATCTGTTGCTGTCAACCACAGAAGTCATGAAGAGAAATACCAGAGTATATAGGCAGTAGAAAACTTGGTTTAGACACTAAACCTCTTTACAACTGAAAAAATATATATGTTTTACTTCTTCAGATGGCTTTTCAAAAAGGAATGCAGGATACTTATTTTTTACCACAGCTCACAAACTATGTAGTTTTGTTCCAAACTGACAGTGGTGGTATATTTTTTATTTCCTCACCAACATAAACATATTTGGACTTTTCCTAACTTAAGCATACAAGGTCTTTTACAGATTTGATTTATTTTGCCTAGAAAAAAGCAAATAAATCTTTCTGGGGAAGATTTTTGATAATACCACTCATAGTATAGTATCAGCAAAGTTGATGTCTAAGATTCTACCTTATCATGAACTAACTTTTGGAGACTGGTATCATGAAAACTTATGGCTTCATTCTTATGTTTAAGAAGTCAAACCAGTAGCAAAACAAGTATATTTATGCAGTTGACTTTCTCAAACATGTTGTCTCAGATCCTTTCTATCAATGATGAGACTACTGGAAAGTCACGATTCTTTCCTATTTCTTGAGAAACAGATCAGTTCTTTCTTACCTATTCTTTTCTTGAAAATCTTTTAAGTATATTCCATCGTATGAAATCTTGCACTGAATGAAATCGGAAGCCAACATAATTTCCTGCCTTATAAATAACTTGACCTATTGCCTGGCTCCCCATCAAAATCTTTCTTGACTTCTGAAGTCCAGCAACTTTACTAAAAAAGGCCCAGTCACACACTATGCCCTTTCAATCTTCAGATTCCAGTTGTCTTTTATTTCAGAAAAGCTTAATCTCTAAGCATTAGTTTTGCTTCATTAGCTTGGGTATTGTGTGTACAATTATATATATAATGGATCCTCTCTGCCTGTCTTCTGTATCAGCAGTCGACAAACTGAGGTACACTGAGGCTACACGAAGACTTCCCAAGAGATATGTGCACACAGTGTTAAGGCAATCAAATTCCAGATCTTCAGCTTCCATCTTTTCTACTACTGATCTTTCTGGAAATGTACCTGCAGCTAAGGTCAGTCTCTTTCTCATTTCCTCTTCCCCTCCTTCACAGTCATTTTTCCCACTTTACAAAAGAAATGCATACTACTCACTAATCCTATCTAGTGCATTTCCCTGGAATATAAAAACTCTCCAGGATGTCAAACATAGAAATCCTCCCTTTAATCGAGGCAATACAAGGATTTGTTCTTCCCTCATCGTGTATATATACAAGTAACATATATTTTATTAAGAAATGGAGTATGTACGCGGTCCGTGAGTTCGAGCCCCGCGTCGGGCTCTGGGCTGATGGCTCAGAGCCTGGAGCCTGTTTCCGATTCTGTGTCTCCCTCTCTCTCTGCCCCTCCCCCGTTCATGCTCTGTCTCTCTCTGTCCCAAAAATAAATAAACATTGAAAAAAAAAATTAAAAAAAAAAAAAAAAAGAAATGGAGTATGTGGGCCTGTGCTAGTATATTATAAGTTCAGATATATAGCAGAATGAAGGAGTAGTGAGGGCATTTTCACTTAAGGACCGTACATCTTCTGTATCCTTATTATTGTAAAAGAATCATCGCAACTTTGGAAGACTTCAGCAAACACAAAGCAAAGAAATATTGAAGGCAGCAGTATCTTACTGTCTCCAGGCAACGCATAGTAAGGCTCTGTGCCTTATCTATTTATCTATATTAGAATTAGAATTCAGCTGTGTGATCGTCGTCATGGAGACATACATTAACATATTTATTTGAGCTGAAAAGTCAAGTTGGACTCTTACCCACAGAGGAAGTCTGATTTGAAAGATAAACTTGAAACTGAAGACTAGCTTTGTCAATTAGATTAAATGACAATCATTTTACTTAGATTGAGTGATCTACATTTATAGCTGGAAGGTTTTGATAAAAAATACATTTCAGACATATGTTAAGACAAAAAATTTCTCTAAAATCT
Organism: Herpailurus yagouaroundi; assembly: GCF_014898765.1. Taxonomy (NCBI): domain Eukaryota; kingdom Metazoa; phylum Chordata; class Mammalia; order Carnivora; family Felidae; genus Herpailurus; species Herpailurus yagouaroundi. Next base: position 6,097,644 of record NW_024412434.1, on the reverse strand, counting down.
TACTGTATATTGGAGAATATGTATTAAAACTAATAGTGTTTCTAAACAACGCTTTCTAACTATTTTGGGTCGGACAAGGTGTCTCTGTAAACTAGTAATAGGTTTTAATCATCATTTGGCAAGTCTTATTAGTTAAGCTTTCTTGATAAACTTCCCTGAACTGACAAAGTGATAATAAATCCCTCTGCAAGTCAAGTGGTTTCCATTCTTTGCTTTCAACCAGTGATTGAGCAATTGAGTTATCAGTATATACATCATTACAATAATTTATAGATCACTTCATGATTTCTGGTACAAAACTCAGCAGGATGAGAAAAGTTAATAAATGATGCAGTTCTGGCCTATTACAAGCACGAATATTTTAAATCTCAAGGTGTTAGGGGCACCTGGGTGGCGCAGTCGGTTAAGCATCCGACTTCAGCCAGGTCACGATCTCGCGGTCCCCGAGTTCGAGCCCTGCGTCAGGCTCTGGGCTGATGGCTCAGAGCCTGGAGCCTGTTTCCGATTCTGTGTCTCCCTCTCTCTCTGCCCCTCCCCCGTTCATGCTCTGTCTCTCTCTGTCCCAAAAATAAATAAACGTTGAAAAAAAAAATTAAAAAAAAAAAATCTCAAGGTGTTATGTCATTCTTTGACTGTGTATTTGACTTGGTTCAGTTCTCTCATTTCTAATCTCTATGACCTCACTATTTTACTGTACCATCTTTTTTCTTGCACTCCTTCCAATTATGTTTTCATTTCTTTGGTAGTTTTGTTTTTTTTCTTCAACTTCTTTCCTGAGTTCTGCTTCAAATTTTACCTTTAAGTTTACTTATAATTAATTTAAAAGTTGTAGTTTAACCATTTCCCATCTTGTATATGATGTGAGATAGGAACCCAGTATTATTCTCCTTCATCTGAGCAATCTCTTGCCTCAGCATCATCTACTGAAAAATCTATCTCTCCCCACTGATCTACAATACCAGTTCTCTCAGAAATCTGAGTTCTAGGGGCACCTGGGTTGAGCGTCCCACTTCGGCTCAGGTCATGATCTCGCAGTTCGTGGGTTCGAGCCCCGCATCAGGCTCTGTGCTGACTGCTTGCTCAGAGCCTGGAGCCTGCTTTGGATTCTGTGTCTCCTTCTCTCTCTGCCCCTCCCCCGCTCACACTTTGTCTCACTCTGTTTCTCAAAAATAAATAAATGTAAAAAAAAAATTAATTACAAAAAAAAGAAATCTGAGTTCTATATATAGATGGATCTGTTTCTGAATTTTCTATTCTTTCCAATGACCAACTTTTATATCCTTATACAACACGTTGGTTTAATTATTAGTTTTATATTATTATTAAATAAGGAGGAAAAACACTTTGTTCTTCAGGAGTATCTTTGTAATTTTTGGATCATCTTCTTTAAAAAATTTTTTACACCAATATTCTATTGATTGACCTTTTAAAATATAATTTTCTATAGAATTCTAATGTCTTTTTTACAACTGTGAACATAATCACATAACATTTTCTTTTCTTTCTTTTCATTTATTTGTTTATTAAGTTTTTAATTCTAGTATATTTAACATAGTATTCTATTAGTTTCAGGTGTACAATATAGTGAGTCAACAACTCCATACATCACTTGGTGCTCATCATGACAAGGGTACTCCTTAATCCCATCACTATTTGCCCCATGCCCCATCTCTCTCCCCTCTGGTAACCATCAGTTTGTTTTCTATAATTAAGAGTCTATGTCTTGGTTTGTCTCTTCTCTTTCTTCCCTTTCTTCATATGTTTTGTTTCTTAAATTTTGTACATGAGTGAAATCATGTGGTATTTGTATTTCTCTGACTTATTTCGCTTAGCAGTGTACTCTCTAGCTCTATCCATGTTGTTGCAAATGGAAAGATTTCATTCCTTTTTATGGCTGAATAATATTCCATTATATATATATACATATATATGTATACACACACACACACACACACACACACACACACACTTCTTTATCCATTCATCTATCAGTGAACATGTGGGCTGCTTCCATAATTTGGTTCTTGAAAAATAATGCTGCTATAAACATACAAGTACATGTACCCCTTCGAATTAGTGTTTTTGTATTCTTTGGGTAAATACCTACTAGTGTGGTTACTGGATCTTAGGGTAATTCTATTTTTAACTTTTTGAGGAACTTCCTTACTGTTTTCCACAGTGGCTGCACTAGTTTGCATTCCTACCAACAAGTGCACAAGGGTTCCTTTTTCTCCACTTCCTTACACTGGTTATTTATTTTGTTTTTGATTTTAGCCATTCTAACAGGTGTGAGGTGATACCTTGTTGTACTTTTGATTTGCATTTTCCTGATAATGAGTGATGTTGAGCATCTTTCAAGTCCAGAATTATAATGTTAGGTATCACCAAAATAACAACAACAATAAAAATAATAATAGCGTGAGTAGCAGTAATGTTAAAACCCCCCAAATCTGATAGGAATCTGATTCTAAGTGCATTAAGAGTATTAACATCTTTGCAAACTTTAGTCTCCCAATACATTAATAGGGCGTTTCTATTTAATTGGATCATAGTTAATGTTCAACAGAAGTTTATAGTTTTCTCAATAAAGGTCATAGACATTATTTGTTAAGATTTATCCAAATGTTATTTATATTGTGTTGTATATTACATTCTATATTGTAAACTGTGTAATTTTAAAATTACATTTACTATAGTAACTACCAGGGAGAAATCCAGCAGATACCACCTTCACCAACTGGTCGAGGTTAACACTACTAGTAATGTCATGTTGTATGATAAAATCATGAGGTCCAGTCTCCAAAAGACCTCACCATTACTCTCCAAAAGTGACAGGGCCCTAAATAGAAAAGACCAAGGAATAGCTGCAAACTGGATTAGGATTAAATAGATACAGCTACCTGGATTTGATCCTGAAGTAGACAAAGGGTGTAAGTAGAAAAACTGGGAAAATCCAAATAAAGGCATAGGTTAGTTAACATTATTGTACCAGTGTCAACTTAGTTTTGAAAAAGTAGAGCATGGCTATGTAGGATGCTAATTATTTCACAATAAATTGTTCTTAAAATTATATTCTCTGTCTTGTTGTTGTTGTTGTTGTTGTGGCTGGTCTACAGAAATTTAATTGGCTTACCTATACTAATTTTGCATCCAAAAACCTTGCTAAACTCTCTAGTTAATTCTAGGAATTTAGCCATAGAGTTCTGGAAATTTTCTACGTATCATTTGTCAATAATGACAGCGTTTTTTTCTTCATCTCCATTCCTACACCTTTTCTTTTATGACCCCACCCCCCACCTTATTCTGCTGGCTAGGATCTCTGGTAGGATCTCTATTCTATTCTATATTGAATACAAGTAATATCAGGGTCCTTATCTTTTACTGACTTAAATTATTTCCTCTAACATTGGTTGTAGCAACATTTTTTCTAGGTACGTCTCCTGAGGCAAGGGAAATAAAAGCCAAAATAAACTATGGAGACTATATCAAAATTAAAAGCTTCTGTACAGCAAAGGAAAGAACCAAGAAAATTAAAAGACAATCTACTAGATGCGAGAAGATACATGCAAATGACATATCTGTTAAAGGGTTAGTATCCAAAATATATAAAGACCTTAAACAACTCAATATCCAAAAAACAAATAATCCAATTTAAAAATTGGCAGAAGACACGAAAAGACATCTCTCCAAAGAAGATATCCAGATGGCTAAGAGACACATGAAAAGATGATCAGCATCACTCATCATTTGGGAAACGCAAATCAGAAGTATAAGGATATTGCCTCACGCCTGTCAGAGTAGCTAAAACCAAAAACACAAGAAGTTACAAGTATTGGTGAGGATGTGGAAAAAAAAGGAACTCTTGTGCATTGTTGGTGGGAATGCAAACTGGTGCAGTCACTGTGGAAAAGAGAATGGAAGTTCTTCAAGAAATAAAAAATACAATTACCCTAAGATCCAGTAATCACACTACTGGGTATTTACCAAAAAAATAGAAAAACACTAATTCAAAAGGATATATGTACCCCTATGTTTATCACAGCATTATTTACAAGACTCAAGTTATGGAAGCAACCCAAGTGTCCACTGATAGATGAGTGGATAAAGAAGAAATGATACACACACACACACGTATACATATACATGCACACATACACAATGGAATATTATTCAGCCATAAAAACTAATGAACTCTTGCCATTTTCTTTTTTTATCAAAAAAAAAATTTTTAATGTTTATTTATTTTTTGAGAAAGAGAGACAGACAGAGTGTGAGTGGGGGGAGGGGCAGAGAGAGAGAAGAGACACAGAATCCGAAGCAGGTTCCAGGCTCTGAGCTGTCAGCACAGAGCCTGACATGGGGCTCGAACCCATAAGCTGTGAGATCATGACCTGAGCCAAAGTCAGACGCTTAACTGCCTGAGCCACCCAGGCACCCCTTGCCATTTTCAACAACATGGATGGAACTAGAGAGTATAATGCTAATGCTAAGTGAAGTAAGTCAGTCAGAGAAAAACAAATACCATGTAATTTCATTCATATATGTAATTTAAGAAATAAAACAAGCAAAGAAAGGGGAAAAAAAGAGAGACAAACCAAGAAACAGACTTTTAGCTATAGAAAATAAACTGACATTTTCTAGAGGGGAGGTGGGTGGGTGGGGGAATGGGTGAAATAGAAGATGGGGATTAAAGAGTACACTTATTGGGGCATCTGGGTGGCTCGGTCAACTGAGTGTCCAACTTCAGGTCAGGTCATGATCTCACCATTCATGAGTTCGAGCCCCACATCGGGCTCTCTGCTGTCATCACAGAGCCTGCTTCAGATCCTCTTCCCTCCTCTAGCACTGCCCTCCCCCCGTGCTTTCCCTCCCCCACTCACTCTCTCTCAAAAATAAATAAATGTGTTTTTTTTTAACATTTATTTATTTTTGAGACAGAGAGAGATAGAGCATGAACGGGGGAGGGTCAGAGAAAGAGGGAGACACAGAATCTGAAACAGGCTCCAGGCTCTAAAGCTGTCAGCACAGAGCCCGTCGCGGGGCTCGAACCCACGAACTGCGAGATCGTGACCTGAGCTGAAGTCAGACGCTTAGCCGACTGAGCCACCCAGGCGCCCCAAAAATAAATAAATGTTAAAAAAATTAAAGAGTACACTTATCTTGATGAGCACTGACTCATGTGCAAAATTGTTGAATTACTGTATCGTTTCAGTGTTACACCTGAAACTAATGTAACACTGTATGATAGCCATACTGGAATTAAAATAAAGAATTTTTTAAAAAGACTCCATTGTCTCTGTTGATGACCACAGATAATCTTAATTGCATCAGAAAAATCTAAAAATAAGTCAGTTGTTTTTACTTTGAACATTACCACAGAGATAGCAATACCATTGTTTTTATTTTCAAATGCTAAAATGTTCACTCAAAAGGCATAAAAGAGTACAACACAAAGAAAGCAAGGGAAGTAACATGAAGACAAAAAAGAAAAGCAAAATGGTATTATGTTACTAAAACAAAATAGAAGCTGTGACATTAACCATGTTAACCTGTAGACAACATCGTCCCGACTTTACTCTCCCCTGTCACAGTGTGCAGCTGTCACTGAGAAGTGGCTGCCCAGCCAGAGTCGACATTTCTAAACCCTCCCCCAGGTACCCCAGGTAACTTATGGATAGTGGTCTTAGAAACAGTCCTCCCCAGAAGGATGTCAGTGCAAGTGGCTGAAGGTCGGTTCTCAGGTTCAACCTGAACCCTGCAGCATGGGAGGTGTGTGCTCCTGCTCTTTCCCCAACCGCTGGAGGCCTCAGAGGCCCACGTTACAGAAAGTCACCTTCCGATTAGGAATGCCTTCAATACACCGGTTATTAGCAATAAGTACACTTTGACTAGGTTTAACCTATTATACTTTTTGGAGTCCATTTATTACAGTAGTTTTCACTAACATGAAAACTGGTATCTTTGAGTGGGGAGCAGACCAAACAAAAAAACTAAAATATATGGCCACTGCTTAGCAGCCACACAGCAGCAAATAAAGAAACTGAGTAAAGGATGGGAAGATCGTTATGTCGTGTAGTCACAAAACACTTAATAAAAATATTGCCTGCTGAAAGGAACCCATGGTGATAGAAGTAAAAAAAAGTGGTTGCCTTCAGGGGAGCAAAGCAGACAATTAACTGGAAAGAGACATACATCTGGGGTAATGGAAGTATTTTAGATCTTATTTGGGGTAGTGGTTTACAACAGATGTACATGATTGTCAAAACTCACTGAACTGAATGCTTAAGAGCTGTGTGTTTACTGAATGTAAAGTATACCTCAATTATTTTAAATGCCTAAGATAGCTTCAAAGGCACAGTGGTATCTACCAAGTGTATAGCTGGGGGGAAAAGGAGATGGAAAACAGAATACTAGAATAACAATATTACTTTCTGCTCTTACTGAGAATTTACAAGAAAGAAAGGTGCACAGGCAATAACTAAAGAGATTTGAGAGTGGAAATGAGAGGGAACAGAGAATCCAGAAATTTGGGGGCTCCAAGGGCTAGAAACACTGACTATTTCTGGATTTCATACAGTAAGAAAGAAGGCTGAAAAGCTTTGAGCAAAAATGGTCCATTAGATTTTCTCAGGTAAACAGAGGGAAGTCAGCCTTGCCGCAGATCTGGTGAAGTACAGCACCCAGACAGTTGAGAGAGGGAGGAATAGGGTTAAGGAAGCAAAGGAATAAAATAGGATTTTCTGGTGCACTTTTTGGTTAGAGTGACCATATTAATTTATTGTCGAAACTGGGATAGTTTTCAGAGTGAAAGGGCATTATTACTCACCATGCACAAGAGATATAAACTAAAACTCTCTGCCAGTCTTCGACATGTAGTCACTCTATTACTAGCACATGGAATTAACTGGAAGAAGATAGATCAGAGCCAACTAAGTTTCAGAGGAAATAACATGGACAAAAACCCCACAAGCCTTGCCTATAAGCCTTTGACCCTTAAAACAATGCGCATGCAGCCAAAATTGCAGGGACAGAAAGTAGGAAATAAAGGTTACATAGCCTCCAAGGAGGACATATTCCCCAATGTCGACATGAGTTGACCTTGGAAAAAAACAAACAAGAAAGAAGCTTCTGGAAGGCAGAATTAGGTCCTAGAGAATAATGAACAATGGAATTCCCTCTAGAGACCAGGACCAGAGTGTAATCAAGGGATATCTTCTAACCTACGCAAAAATTTCTTCAAAATGTTTCTTGCCATTTCCCGCTTTTGTTATTGTCAATATTCCTAATTCTAAATGTTCCCTCAGCGTTAGGAGATTAAACATAAACTTCTAATTTGCTAATTGGGCCCAGTACAATAAGTTATGGGTGCTGAAACATAACATGATGGTGGTAAGAATAAATCCCAAAAGTCTTTTACAAAGATCACTGACCTGACTGCCAGGAGGCCATGATTCTCTTCCAACCTTCACTATGAGCTGTGTGACCCTGGGTAAATCATGATTTCTCAGGACTTAAGTTCCCTCAATTAGAAAGTGAATAAGAGGATGCCTTCCAGTTCTAATAATTCTAATTTAAAGTTCTTGACCTTGCTGACCCAAAAGAACTACAAAAATCCTCTATAAAATGTCATTACCTAGACAATACATAATAAACTAGCTGGTCTAGTTTTATAGCAAAAGCTACTCAGCACAATTCTAAAAAGTTATATTGGCAAGAACCATCCTGGCACTCTTTCATGTCTTGAGTTTTCTATATTATTTTGGTTTCATTATAGTACATTAAAGAATAAAATAGAACTTTTTTTTTTAAACTGAGAAAAGACACTTGCCTTCCATTTCATTAGGCTTTAGAAACTAATCCAAAAAGAAAGGAGAAAGTGCACTGTACCTAAACATTTTAATTCTTTTATAGTATTTCCAGATTAAAAGTGAGAATATTTTAAAAACCAATTGCAATTTGGAGTCACTTTCAATCTAATGATACCATAATAAAATACTTTATCAGTCATACAGTCAACAAGAATATTCACTGAATTCTAAAAACATTATTTTTTCAGATAATTAAAATTTGAAAAATATATCTGCTAAATTTCAACTTGTGAGGTCCTTTTTAATTTTCTGGAAGAAAATACCATTTGGGACTCTGCCTTCTTCACTGAGAAAAAAAAAGATAAAAACTAATATTCTATATTAGTTCACGTATATTATTAGTATATTATTAGTTCACGTATATTATTATTATTATATATATTATTATTCTATATTATTCACGTATAAAAATAAAAGCCAAACATTTTAAGAGAGTAAGGCCCAAATTCTGTTAACTTCAAATCACTGTATGTTGGGACAAAGAAAAAAAATGGCAAACATTTTTCAAGTTCTGCTATCACATACCCGAGTACCATCAGTGAGTTTCTAAATTAATCACATTTATTGTCACTGATTATAAACATGAAACTATAGATGTTGGACTAATCAACTCCATTGTATCTTGGGAAAAGTTCATTCTAATAATCTGTTGAGTGGATTAGTGAAGCAAAAGAAGAAAAACGAGATTAAGTACCGTGAAAATACCTCAAATCTGACAGAAATTTGCAGGTGTACCTTAGAATATACAAAAATTTAAGTAAGTTTAAATGATGGAAGATTTATAAGTGAAATATTTTTTTAAAAACGACTTAAGGAGACTATTTAGATATATTTGACAAGTCTCAGGTAAAGGAAGAAATGCTTTCTTTATGATAAAATTACCCCTTAAGAAAAGTCTTCACACATTTAGATGTTTCCATACCAGCACAGATGTTGAGAAGTCTCTTGTTTGCTTTTATTCAAAACACTTTACATATGACAATTTCTTCCTTCTCTTGAAACTTGAAGACTTATCTTTCCTTCTGTTCTAGGAAACTGTCTTATGTTATTTCTTGGATGATTCTCTCCCATTTTCTCTTGTATTAGTGGGCTGCTACTGGACCTGCTGGTTTATGTCACTAATGACTTCTTCCTCAAATTATCTTTCAACAGCTCAGTGAATTTTTTTTAGCCTTTAGATTTCTAATTTTGGGAGTTATTTCCCATTCTTTAATTTTCCTTTCCTTTAATTCTCCTTTTTAAAAAAGACTTATTTTCTATGCAAAAACCTTCTCACATTTTTAAAGACCTGTTTCTTTTCTTTTTCTTTCTTTTTTCTTTGAGAGAGAGCATGTGTGTGTGTGCAAAACCAGGAGCGGCAGGAACGGAGTGGGCAGAGGGAGAGAGAGAGGATTTCAAGAAGGCTCCATACAGCTCGGAGCTGATCAAGGCTCAAGCAGGGCTTGATCTCATGACCATGACATGACCTGAGCTGAGCTGCTCAGGTGCCCCTATAGTTTGTTTCTTTAGTTTCTTACTGCTGTCTCTATAGTTTCTGTCTCATCAGAGCTCTTCCTTTGTGTCCTTTGGGTTTATTTTATCTGTCATATTGGAGTCATCCCTAAATATCTGGTGATCCTTGGCTGTCTATTCCTACTTAAGTGTAAATTATTAGTAGAGCAAGTTGGCAGCTCTGTCTGTGTGTGTGTGGGGGGGGGGGGCCGGCAGCTTGTTGAAGGTGAGTGTCACTGAAAAGCAACCAGGGCAGCAAGCTGGCTTTCTCTGTGGGGGAACCCCTACGGGGACTTTCTCTGAGATCATTCTGTTTCTCTGGAAAATCCTCTAACACTGTGTTTGGTACTTAGAAGTCTGGCTCCTGGTGCTCACTGTTCCTGTGTCCCCATCTTCTGGGTTGGGGGAAGGTACTCATCTGGCTGGGGTTAGACAAGGACCTGGGTGTCCAGCTGGTCCTTTTACAGACTTTCAGCTGGTCATCTGTTTCTAGTGCCATGCCTCACCTCCTCCTTCAGCCTAACCTTTAGTTACAGAACCTTCTAAGGTTCTATAAGGTAAAACTGCTTCCTTACACTATCCTCTTCTGTAGGTGCTTAGGTTTCGCCTTCCTCTACTCCACTAAGTCATGGTATCATACACTTTCTGTATTCATATTTATGAGAAGTACTGATGTCACCCACTTTTTATCAAAAAAAAAAAGGTGGAATTTTTGTTTCTTATTTCCTTTGTTTTGAATGGACATTTTAACAGGAGAAGGTGGAAAGTTCTTTACACGTCATTGTAAAATCAGAAGTTACAGTTTCTGAGTTACTTCACATACCATTTGCAATGGCTGAATTTACCACAGTTTTGGTCTTCTCAGTACACATTCCCAAATCTCTTCTTCTAATTCATTTGGAGAAAGACTCCCTCACTCCCTGAGACCCCGTGGGGTTTTCAGTCACTGGATGCAGGTCTGTGGCAGCACCGGTGAACACGCCCCAGGCTGGCCCACCAGAATACTCCGTTCCCTGGGCCACAGTGATTATTCACCACATGTGGAGCCAAACTGAGTTGATCCATATCTTCCCTGTGGCCAATCGCTAGATGTGCGGCTCAACAAGTTCTCTTCCTGTTGAGATTGCTAAACCAGGAAGATGACAGTCTCAAGCTGCTGGTAGTCATTTTACTGGTTATATGCCTGTCTGAATAATGACGAATAAAGAAACCAGCAGAGCTGAAAGAGGGTCCAGATGAGATCATTTGAGTTCCTGGCTGCAACCATGCTTGAAGCCAGATGCACCTCTGGAAACCATAGCTATGTAAACAATTAAGTTCCTTTTATTTTCATAAGCTGGCGTGGGCTGGCTTTCTTTCACTTGCAACCAAAGGAGTCCTGATGAATTCATCATTTAATCAAAATGTTCCAAATTAGTAACACTTGAACTATAAAACACCACTTCTTCACCAAAATTAAACAGCCTAACTTCTTTTATTAAAATAAAATCACAATCATAAGTAACATATATGTATGTCCCTTCTATCTGAATATTCTGTTTCCAGAGTAGAAGGATCTTTGAGAAGGAGGCATATATACTCTGTAGTATTACAAACCCCAGAGTCACTAGCCTACAGAATGATTTTCTTCCAGGTACTTAAAAAAGTCTTGTCATTTCTTTAAACCTTCTCCATCAGTTTTTAAAAAAACTCAAGTTGCATGGTTATCTTACATAAAGGCTATGTGGAAAAACAAAATAATATATCTCAAAATATTTGTTCCATTAGGAGGAAAAGTTTGGTTGATATTCAAATAATTATTCAGCCTCAATCTCTGACCAGGGACTGGAAACAAGGATAATTTCAACCCAAGTATTTTTGGGAAGGAAGATGGTAATAACATGCCTCCAAGGAGACAGGTGGGGATGCTTAGAAGTCATGTGTTCCTTGGATGTTCTCCCTGGTATAACTTCCCCATTACTGTCTGCAGTCCAGTGCTCACCAATCTAATGGTCATTGTCTAAGGCTCTAGGTTTGAAGACGTTGCCTGCGTCTTTAGTGATTTCGAGTACATTTAGAGGCCATGCAGGTAATCTAAAAAAAATGAGTAAGCTAAGCATTCTAAATGTGTTAGAATTACTTTATTTGCATTAAAGAGTAAATCTTATTAAAATTCAGTCTCTCTCACTCTCTGTTTTTATTGGTTCAAGTCCTGGGAGTTTTTCTTTTTCATGCATCATTCCTATCTACTGCTCCTTGTTCATCCATGATTTGTTTCATAGAATTATAAATAATAGATTTTTGGCACTGATTCTCTATGTAAAGAAACTGTGTATGAGTAGGAGCTAATAATAATTGATAGTAATAGTTCAGTTTATTGAGCACTTAGTATGTGCCATTCACTGTTCTAAATCATTTATATGTATTAAGTGATCTTGCATTCATTTCAACTCCTTGAGGTAGGTACCATTATCCTCACTTTATAGACGAGGGCATGGAGACACTGAGAGGGGTAAGCAGCCTGTGCAAGATCACATAGAAAATAAGTTGCAAATATGAATACAAGCACTCTGCCTCAAGGATCTCTGTTCTTAAACTATTACTCTGCACTCCCCAAAGAAATATGCCATCCTATTACAGTTTGAATTGTGTCCCACAAAATGTTAACTTAAAGTCCTAACCCCTGGTACCTGTGAATGTAACATTATTTGGAAGGGTCTCTGTAAATATAATTAGGTTAAGATGACATTATACTGGATTAGGGTGGGTCCTAATGCAATATGATAGCTGTCCTTATAAGAACAGGAAAACTGAGACACAGAGGAAAGACATCCATGAGATGATGGGGCAGAGTTTGGGGTTATGCTGCCAGAAGCTAAGGAAAGCATGGGGTTACCAGAAGCTACAACAAGCAGGAAGGAGTGTCCCCAGAGGTCTCTGAGGGAGCATGGCTCTGCCAACACCTTGATTTAAGACTTCTGGCCTCAGGGACCGTGAGAGAATACGTTTCTGTTGTTTAAAGGTACGCAGTTTATGGTACCTTGTCATGACAGCCCTGGGAAACCAACATACTGTCTTTCCCTTGTATTGAAATATACCATCTTACCAATCTGTCATTTCCTAGTTTAATACAGATGACAGTAGGAATAACATTAACTGTCCTCTGAATTCTATGTAAAGAAAATCAACAGCCAGGGTTGGGGCTGTGAGAATGAAAAACCCAGCCTCCCATCCAGTTGGGGCAGCTAAGCTACCCTCAGCTCTAGCTGATCACTGTCACATGAACAGTTCAATTTTCACAAGAACCCAGAAAGTGGATTTGTACATTAGTTAAAAACAAATTAAATTAGTTACTAGTTAAAATAACACTAGTTAATAACTAATTCATGTTTAAAACAAACACTGTGCAAACAGGACACATCTATGGACCAAATCTGACCACAATCTCTGTTTTCTTTACTTTGTCCACTTCCCCTTGACCACTTTCACTTGACCAGGCCCTAACTGGAGTCATCCAGCTACCAGATCTAGGAAGCAGGCACAGTGTGGGTACGTTGAGAAGCCATGTGGAAGTCAGCGCTGTAGGACTAGGAAACCCTCTTTGAGATACAGAGTGTAGCAGATGCAGAAGAATCCTACACACTTTTGAATCCAAGACTGAACACATGCACTCCTCTGGATCTGTACCTGGAGTCTAACACTATTCCTCTATTCTGTCAGCTGGCCTTCCTAAGGCTTGCTTTTTTTTTTTTTTTTTTTTTTTTTGTCAGTCTGATATATAAGGGACTTAGAGCTTTACTGGGTAAAGGTTTTGGGTAAGTCTAGGACATGATCTTGGTATATCTCAGATTCACTGCCATTTCATTCATAGCACTGTGTTTATAACGTAAGCATATAACTTATAATTCCTAAATTTCTTATCTCTTATGTGTATATTTGAACGAAGCCTAAGTGGATTGCAATAGCTCAGAGCTGCCTTTCAGTATTCACCATCCTATAACCTGTGAAAGTTGTCCTGAAACCTGGAAACATTTCTGAAAACAAGTTTTGTGAAATTGAAATCAGTTCTACAAAATGTGACTTTATTACTCAGGCTTGTTAGAAAAACTTCTAAAATATAAAGCATTGTTCTGATTATGTTAACATCAACTGTAGCCCAATAGGTCTACTACTATTTAGTAGCCTTAGAATCTTCTGAGTCCTCCTTGGCTATAAACATTGCTTCAGTATCTACAGGAGTTCAGACCTATTTGATACGGTATAGAAACTAATGATTGCTGCTGGTAAGTGAAAGGAAGTACTTGATATGTTGCCAGGACTCTCTCTGCTACATTGAGATATTAAATTCAGTGATGCAGTTTGGCACACTACAGTGTTTGAGACCTGGAAAATTGACAAACATTATTTTAGAAAATTTGTAGAGCAAAGTTAAGAAGTGAAATACTGCAAAATCGGCCCAAGTTCATCTCATTTAATGTTTTGGGCTTTTAAAGTTTATTTTTGCTTGAATTAAAAATATCTCAATCTTCCACTTCAAACTGATAAAATCATACTGAAATTCACTAGCTGATATTTCTCACAAAACCCCAAATAGTCAGGAAAGCCAATTTTATCCACATTTGACAGATGAGGAAACTGAAGCTGAGGGCGTTAAATAACTTGTTCAAGGTTGTTAGTGACAGAGGTAAAAGCCTGCACTCAAACCTCCTGATTCTGAGTTCAGTAACCTTTCCCACAAATATGTCATGCAGACTTCTAAGACCAGGCTGTTTAGCCATTAGGATAGCCAGACCTGTGATCAAAATTGCCCTTGATTTCTTTTTTTTTTTTTTAATGTTTATTTATGTATTTATTTTTTTGAGAGAGAGAGAGAGAGAGAGAGAGAGAGAGAGAGAGAGAGACAGACAGAGCGTGAGCAGGGGAGGGGCAGTGAGAAAGGGAGACACAGAACCTGAAGCAGGCTCCAGGCTCTGAGCTGTTAGCACAGAGCCCACCGCTGGGCTTGAACCCAAGAACCATGAGATCATGACCTGAGCCGAAGTCAGACGCTTAACTGACTGAGCCACCCAGGTGCCCCAAAACTGCCTTTGATTTCTGATGTCAGATAAATCTTTCAAATGTCTGTAAATCTGAAGTTTCTCATTTGTAAAATGGGAGTTAAAATTATAAAACACATGTGAAGACCATAGCACAGGGTGGGCACTGAACAAATGCCAGTTCCCTTCTCTCTTTCTTCTACAAGATCCCTTAAATCTAAGTAGATCGTCCATTCTCTGGTTCAAAATCTGTATGATTGGTGAAACCCTAAATAACTATAGAAAAGTAACTCAGGGGATACGCAGATACTGAAAGCACAACGATAAGCTCATTGTCACAGACAAAGAAGACCATAGCAGAAGTTGTTGTCATGTATGATTATATAATGGCCAAGAGAGTGGTTTAAAAAAAAAATCCATGATCTTGAGTCTTGTTTTTAAAGGGGCAGGTCACATCAAAACATCACGCCTTGAACTCATTCTCTACCATGTAATAAATATGGCTCATTGTCTCCAAACACAAAATATTCAAAACATATCAAACAGGTATGACATACTTCCAACTTAATGGAACTGTTTGAGACTCCAAAAGTAGGTTATCCCAATAGCTATCATGTCCTACATCAGCCAGGAAAGAGATTCCTCAGGACCACATGGCTAGTCAGTGCCACAAAAGAACTTAAATGCTATCTTCTTTGTACCTCCTCTCTCTGGCTCACTTGGGTGAGAATGAAGTAGGGGCACACATGACCGACACTAGGTGGGGATGGGCCTGAAAGAGAGGCAAGAAGTTAAGGGGGCTGCAGATGTGGGCAGGAGGGAAGCATAAGCTCAGAGCTGCTAATGTCAAGAGGCATTCACAGGCCTACTACCACAAAAGCTAAGCAATTAGCAAATCCGATGCTAAAAATATTAAAATGCATAACATGATTTAGAACATTTCTTCCAATTTCAACTTAATGCTAGGGAATTACGTGCCAATAGCTGTCTTACATTTGTGACTCCAGCTCTTGGCACACTCCTGCAGAACTGGGGTTGTGTTATTGCATATGTGGGTGGTTATTAAATGCTTTATAATGATTATGTTAAAGGTTATATTCCTCATACACATAACTTCACTTACTATTATGAGTTAGACGTGTACATGAGTAGACAATGGTCTCCTTCCATTAAATGCAAACTGGCTGAAATTACTGTTTAAGTTGCCAGGTTGTAAGAGAAAAGAGAGCAAATTAATGAGGGTGAAGTTGTATAATCAGTTTATAAAACAAATCATGCTGAGGTCAAGGCTGACATCGCCAACTCCCACACATCTAAGTACCCTTAAAAATGTGACCTTCTCTTTTTTCCCGCCACCACTGCTCTAATTCAAGCTGTTTCTTATTTCTCTTCCATTCACATGCGGTTGATGAATCATTTATCTTGGCAAAACATGAATTCCATCATGTCACCCGTCTCAGAAACCTCTGAGGGCTTCCCACTGCTTGAGACACAAAGGCCCAACTCCAAGGCAAGGCATTCATGGCTCTCCTAAATTTGGCCCATCCTTCTCATTCAGTGGTTCTCAACCACTCGGGGAGGTTTAAAAGATAAACAGGCGTACATCTTGTGCCCCAGAAATTTTATTTATTAGTTCTGGGGAAAGATCTAGGGACTTGTATTTTTAAAAATATCCGTGGATGACTTTTATTCACTGCCAGGGTTGAAGCACTGGTATAATTTTCCCACCTATTATTTCACCCAACATTAACTAAAGCTTCTGTTCCAGCCAGTAATGCTGATTTGTTTGTTTGTACCTCTATTTCTCCATCATGCTGTTAATCCAACTTGGAATATCATTTCCTCTCTTAGCTCTTTATTTAAATTTAAATCTTTACCATTCCTCTAAGACTAACTGAAATCCCACCACCATCTTTATAACCACTGTGAATCATAATGATATTGCCATTCTGATAACCCCAAGGGCATGTGTTACCTTCATGAAGTACTTTATGGCAATTAATAACATATTGTTTGCACTGCGAGTGTTTTTTCCATACTTCACTCCCTGTATTTCTGGCTCCTAGAGGGAAAGTCAACTTTTCCTAGTATCTTTGGTTCTCATTCCCTAGCCCTTTGCACCTACGACAGCATTAAACATAAAGCAGACATTCACTCATGTGCTCAAAGCTTACAATGACTAAACATATTAAAGTCTCCAAAATTTATTAAGTGTATTCTTATAACCTGACAACATAAATTATCAACCTTCGGCATTGTTGATGCATACACTGATGGGTTTTTCATGGGAAGCATCACTACACCCATACAGAAATGATAATTACTTGTCCACAAAATCTGATAGGATGTCAAACACAGGGTTGGCTGATGCCTATAAATGTGTTTTCTCTATAGACAGAAGTACTTTCCATGTTTATATATTCATTTCTCCTAAGTTCATAGAACAACAGAAAGGGAGAAGTAGTAAAATGTCAATACGGTACTTAAAATGACCCACCCATACGATCAAACAGCTGAAGAGTCTACAATGAACTACTGTGGAGAGGCCAGAAGAGCAAATGCTCCCTTGCCCTCAATTTAGGAGACATGAGAGTATCAGTAACCTACAGGTAAATGTCTTTTATGCAAATACTGAAAGCCAAAAACTTCCTGGCATGAGAGCATCCAGCGATATGTTGAGCCACTGCCAGAGCTCCAGCTCAGGCTCTCCTGTGTCTTGAGCAACCCAGAAAGGTACTATCCTGCTTCTAGGGCATGGGAGATGTGATTCCACACTCCAAGCTAAAACTTCTCTGCAAAACAGTATTATGCATGGTAGCTGCCTGTGGTTAAAGTACCACTGGTACATATGAGTTAAATAGTCTTGGGAGGCCTGGCTGAGAATCTAACCACTATTTATAACATTGTTTTTGTGGAAAAAAAATGTTTTCCGCATTCCAAACAACAGAATTAGATATGAACTTTTGGAATACAGTTTTTTTCTTAGATTAGGAACTGACTGCATCTTGTTATTTACACTATGGTCAGTATTTTCCTAGGATAAGATGGCAGAGTTGGGGGGGGGGGGTCTGCCAAGAGTGCAGAACAGGAATAAATAGTTGCCATGAACACAGACCATATGTGACTATAAGGGTGAAAGACAGATGATAAAAGAAAAATCCAGGCACATTACTAATTTATTAAGCAAATATTTACCAAGAACTATTAAGATTATGCTGAATGACATGAGAAACAAAAATTAAACAAGAAGTTTGGTTTTATTTATAGTCCTCACAACCTATGATGGGAGATAAGACGGACATAAACACAAGTAATAAAGCTGCCTGGTAAAATGTGCTAGGACAGTGATAAAAACAAAATATTGGATGAAGTCAGCAGAGAGAGAGACGGAGACAGAGTGTGTGAAAGCTAGTGCTTCTAGCTAGAGCAATCAGGGAAAGTTCATGGAAGAGCATGCACCTGGGCTGAGCCTGGAGGATTTGTACAAGATTTCAACAAGCAGAGGACACAGTAAGATTGAAGGAGAGAACATCCCAGAAAAAACATGAAGTAACAAACACAGTACACAGCAAGCCACAGAGGCATGAAGAATGGTGAGAATTCAGTGAACAGAAAAGAGTCCAGTTGGCTAAGGTGAAGGATATTTTTAGGAGCTGGGTAGAGGGCTTCGAATGCCACGCAATGGAACATGGATTCCATCCAACAGTGAGTGGGGAGCCATTAAAGTGTTTTAAAAGTATTGGAGTTCTATATGCAGATCTATCTGGCAGTGGAATACAGGATGGAGGAAGAGTGAATGAAGACAGAAGACCATCAGGAGATAATTATATTAGTTGACATTGGTCAAGATGACTTTTAAAGCTAAGTTTTTGAATAAACAAACATTTAAGGTTTAAGCACTAGTTCATTACTAAATACCTCCCTTCGATGATCACGAATATATAAATCATTTAGAAAAGCCATACAAAACCTTAAAAAAACTGAAAAACATAGTTTTAGTGGGAAAAAAACTTTTAAAAACATTACGTTTGACATTTAGTCAAGACCTAATGACTAGACTTAATGAAAAATAAAGGAACATTTTTGAAGTGTTAATCTCACTTTTAAAATGATACCACGAGTTTAAACATTACAATTTTAGTAAGCATATGACATTTACAAAGAAATAATCTTTCCACTATTTTCCAAGACCAGTAATTCAATATACAAGGCAACTCTAAGATATTCTGAGAAATTTGAGAGTTCAAAGTGTCACAGATACTGGACTTAATTCTTTAGATGTTAAATCAATCTTAAGCTGTGTTAAAATGGATAAGATCAGACTTACTTGAGGTGATTTGACTTAGTAAATGTCTTCTAAACTTCAAATTTTCAGTGTTGGATGAGACACGGCATTCATCTTTATCTGAAAAAAAAAAACGTAATGGAAGTAATGAAATTGAAAGAATTGATAGGTAGCTTATAGAAGCCAATTATATGATTACACCTTAAAGACTGTAACAGAGTTATATGAAGTCCTATAAAACTGACATTACTTATACTATGTATAATTTAAGAACCTAAGATAAAAATCTCCAGCTATGCCCAAAGACTTCTAAAATAGAAGATATAATACATTTCCTTCATATATTTTTATGTCAATCTCCTCAAAATTCTGAAAAATATATTATTAGATATTCAAGACTGATTGACACCAAATTCTTTAATATAGCCAATAATCAAGCCCTATTCAGTACTAATATCATGGAGAACAGGGAAAGATGAAATTGCATAAGAGAGAGTTTCTGTCATCAAAAAACCCACAAACCACAAGAGGAGACAAACACAAACAACTCCATATCAAGAAAGATATAATAAGTGCCCCAAGAGGGACAGAAGTGAACCAATACCAAGAATTAGAAAGGTGGCAGGGTAAGAGTTAGAAGAGAAAGAACTGATACACAAAGGTGGCACACTAATCACTGAATTGACAGTAGAGAGCAAAGGAACATATCAACTATCCTTTAAATTCTAGAATTAGATCCATCAATAGATGAATACACAAGATGTACTATAATTAAAAGTACACTTACCTTGATGAGTAATGAGTAATGGATAAAAATGTTGAAACATTATTATAGTGCAAACCAGAAACTAATAGAACACCGTATGTTAATTGCACTAGAATTAGCATTTGGAAAAAAAATCTAGAATTGGAAGAATTCAATACTTTTTTTGAGATGGCTGTGCAAAAACTGGCAGTGTCCACAAAAGGCAGGTTTAAAGTTCTTGGGAGGATAGGAAAGAAGAGTTCTGGGGAAGACAAAAGTTACAAAAACTTGTTCAAAATAGAGCACAGGACCCAGATGACATAAGGAACTAGAAGCAGGTCGGCAGTAGAACTACGGTTCCACAAGAACAAGGTAGGTTTGACTCCTTGGGGAAAAAAGAGCATAAGAGTAGGGCTTCACTCAGGATGACAGGTAACAAAACACCATTCTGACTCTCTTTTTCTCTGCTTTATCTGTTTGGTGAGACAGGGCAAAAGACTGGCCACATATGACACCAGTCTCACTTTCTCTTAGAACTTGCCTGCCCAAACCCACATACATTCTCCTGTCATCTACATGGTAAACTCAACAGGGCAAGTTAAGTCAATCCAGTTGGAATAGGGATAAGATTCCATGCAGATATAAACACACTCTTTTACCCAGTTTCCACCCACATAAAGTTGACATTTTTATTCTAAACTGAGTTACGTCATGTCTACTTCTCAAAGGGTTTGGTTTAGAAGTTGGAAGAAGGAATATACGGTATAAAACTCCAACAAAAGGTATGTAAACCTTTGAATGGAAATCAACCTTAATTATATGGAAAGTGAGTTTAGTGTAGAACCTGTCAGCCAAAGTGAAGTTTGAAATTTTCTAAAAACATTCGACAAAGACCTAATACTGAGACTTAATGAGGTTAAAGAACATTATTAGAGATGCAGATTTCTAATTATGGGGCCAATGCCTTTAAAAGATATAGCACTATTCACAATTTTTACTTTTTCGTGTCATTTTGGTGAGTTGTATTTTTCAAGGAATTTGTCCATTTCATGTAAGTTGTCACATGTATTGACATAATGTTCAGAATATTTTACCCTTTAGATACTTCTTGGATCTCTAATAATGTTTCCTTTTTATATCTATACTGTTAATTTGAGCTTTCTCCTTTTTACTTAGTAGGGGCTTATACATTTTATTAATATTTTCAAAGAAACAACTTTGACTTTATTAATCTTCGTCAGTCTTCTCTATAGAATGCCTTGTTTCTTTGTAATTTCCTTCCTTCCAGTTTATTGAATGAAATTGAACTTCTTTTTCTAGGTTTTTGAAATGAAAAAATGGATGGTTGGCTTTCAACCTTTTAAACATAAACATTTAAAGCTACATATTCTAAGCACCACTTTAACGTTCTCTCACAGCTTAGATACTAATTGTGGTTGTATTTCTTTGACCGGTACTGGATTATTTAAATGTATGCTGTTTATTTTCCAAACAGAGGATTAAAAAAAAATCTTTATTTCTAGTTTAATTCCACTGTAGAACATATATGATTTCAATCTTTTACATTTGTTGAGATTTGCTTTTTAGCTCAGCATATGTTCTATTTTGGTAAAAGTTTCTTGTACACTTGTAGTGTATTGTAGTCTGCAAGAGTTGAGAATAACATTCTATAACAGCAATAGGTCAAGTTGGTTAACAGTATTGTTAAACATCCTATAACATTTATGATTTTTAAAAATCTGCTTATTATATCTAGTGGTTCAAAGAAGGTTATTAAATTCTCCAAATAGGATGGTGAAATCATGATTTCTCCTTGTTGTCCTGTGAATTTTAGCTTTACATATTTTGGAGTTAAATTGTCAGGAACATACAAATTTAGAACTATTCTGTCTTCCTATTGAATTGACCCTTTTATCATCATAAAATTCTCCCTTTATCTTCCATAAAACTTCTTGCTTTAAAGTCTACTTTATCTGATATTAATATATCAGATTTCTTTTAGTGTTTGCACAGTGTACCTCTCTTCCCATATTCTTCTATATAATATATCTTGTGCAAACTAGATATAGTTGGGTCTTTTTTTTAAATGTAGTTCAAAACGTTTTGGCTTTTAGTTGGAGGACTAAACCTATGTATATGTAATCAGATACTGATATTTAAAATACCTTATTGGTTTTATATTCATTCCATCTAATCTTTTTTCTTCTTTTAATTAATAAACTTTTATTACTACATTTTATCTCTTGTTAGCATTTTTTAAAATTCCAATATAGTTAACATACAATGTTATATTAGATTCAGGTGTACAATATAGTTTTGCACAGAATCTGCACCAGTTTGCATTCCCACCAACAGTGCAGGAGGGTTCCTTTTTCTCCACAACTTCGCCAACACATGCCATTTCCTATATTGTTGATTTTAGCCATTCTGACAGGGTTGAGATGATACCTCGCTGTAGTTTTGATTTGCATTTCTCTGATAACGAGTGATATTGAGCATATTTTCATGTGTCTCTTGGCCACCTGGGTGTCTTCTTTGGAGAAGTGTCTGTTCATGTCTTCTGCCCATTTTTTAACTGGATTATTTGTTTTCTGGGTGTTGAGTTGTATCAGTTCTTTACAGACTTTGGATATTAACCCTTTATTGGTTATGTCATTTGCAAGTATCTTTTCCACTCCTGTAGGCTGTCTTTTAATTTTAATGATTCTTCCCTTTGCTGTGCAGAAGCTTTTTATTTTGCTATGGTCCTAATAGTTTATTTTTGCTTTTTTTTCCCTTGTTTTAGGAGGCATATCTAGAAAAATGTTCTACGGCCAAAGGAGATATAACTGCCTATGCCCCCTTCTAGAATTTTTATGGTTTTAATTCTCACATTTAGGTCTTTAACCTATTTCAAATTTATTTTTCTGTATGGTGTAAGAAAATGATCCACTTTAATCCTTTTACATGTAGCTGACCAGTTTTCTGAAAATTTGGTGAAGAGACTGTCTTTTCCCATTGGATATTCTTTCCTGCTTTATCGAAGATTAATTGACCAGATAATGAGTTTATTTCTTGGTTCTCTATTCTGTTCCATTTATCTATGCGTTTATTTTTGTGCCATTACCATACGGTTTTGATAACTACAGCTGTATAACTTGAAGGCTGGAATTGTGATACCTTCAGCTTTGCTTTTTCTATTTCGAGATTACTTTGGCTATTCAGGGTCCTTTGTGATTCCATATAAATTTTAGGATTGTTTCTGTTAGCTTTTTGTTCAAACATCTTTGTAGTTTCTCATGAAATTATCATAGAGATTACAAATACTTCCTTGAATTACAAAACTTGACTTTTACCACTTCCTATACAAGACAATAATTGGTTTAACTCCATTTATACCTATCTGCAATTTGTTCTACTGTTTTCATTTAATTTATTTCTACATATGTTTTAAGCCTGAAAGACATTGTTATTATGGCTTTAAATAGGCAAAAATCTTTTATATTTACTCACATATTTATGCTTTTCATTTTTTTCCCTAAAGTTCTGTGGTTCCAATTGCGATCATTTTTCTTCAGACTGAATACCTTCCTTTAGTATTACTGTACTATGGTTCTACCTGTGATAAAGTCTCCCACCTTTTGTCTAAAACTGTCTTTGTCTTCATTTAAAAAACACTTTGCTGGGCATAAAGTTTCAGGTTAGCAGTATTTTTCCTTTCTGCACTTAAACTTTAAAGATGTTATTCCATTGTTCCCTGATTTTAATAATTTCTGTAGAACAATCTGCCATCAATCTTATCATTGTTCCTTTCAAGTTACTATGGTTTCTTTCCTTGGGTTATTTTAAGATTTTCTCTTTATATCTGCTCTTCCTGAGTTTCATTATGTTATACTTACATATGGTTTTCTTTATATAATATTGCTTGGAGTTCACTAAGTTTTTTTTTTTTTTGTATTTCTTGAATCTGTGGATGGCTATCTTTCATCAGCTTGGAAAATCTTTGGTCACTATCTTTTCAAATATTGGTTTTGCTTCTTCTTTCCTCCCAGTACTCCAATGATATGTAGATTAGGTGAAATGATTCAATCCATATGTCTCTTAACCTGTTTTGTTCTTTCCATTCTTTCCCCCCACCCATGCTTCACCTTGTACATTTTCCCATTGAACTGTCCTTCAGTTTACTAATTCCAGTTGTTTATTTTTTAACTGTGCTTACTTTACTATTAAACTAAAATCTTAATTTCAGATTACATTTTTTAGCTCTAGATCCCACCATTCTGTTGCCATTCTTTGTCTTTTCCTCTATTTAGCTGTTTCTTTTATTTCCTTTATATATTCATATGACGATAAAATCATTGCTTGATAACTCCTATTATCAGTGCCATTGGTGGATCTGCTTCTATTTTCTCTTCTTTCTTGGGCTGTTTGATAGATTTTTACTTTTCACATGTCATATAACTTTTTAGTGTATTCTTAACACCGTGAATGTAAGAAACATAAAACTGTGGTAGGTATTATTTTTTCCCAGTGAGGGCCCATCTTTTCCTGTATTAGACAGGTAGGGTGAGGAGATGATCTCTTCAATTTGATCAGTTTACTCTGGTATAAGATGTCTCAAATATGAAACCAATTGTGTGGTTTATAGCAACTGCATCCCACCACCATCCCATGTAGACTCTCTCCTAAGCACTATGAGATTACAGAAAATTTCTCTGTATATTTCCACCTCAACTTCCTAGCCTCCCTTCCTGCCCCAAGGTTCAGTTAACAACACATGGGGGAAGCTAGCTGTATGTCTGAGGACTCTGGTTTCCAGTTCATCATGCCAGACTATATGACCATCAAAACACCAATGGTTTCTCTTTCCCCTAGTAAAGTCTTACTTCCATAGCAAGCTTGATCTTTAGCCAGTGTCCATTTTGGGCAAATACACTTAGGAAAAATGACTGTCAGTATTCTTAGCTCATACGGGCTCTTCCATTTCTGAAATCTCAGTTCATTTTGTCGTCTTTGCTTTCACAACTCTCTGAGATCTTCAATAAATATGGCTGTGGTTAAGAGTAACACAAATATTTTAAAACTCCCCCCACCAAAAAATAGGCATATATGCCCTTCCCTCACCTTGAATATGGGTCACTTCTGTAACTTCTTTGACCAATAAAATATGGTGACTATGACATGACACCAGTTTCTGGACCTAGACCTTAAGACACTGATGAATTTAACCTCATATATCTAGGAATATTCTAAAATCACTGAACTACCACAAAAGAAAGCCAACTATCCTGATCTGTTAAAAAATAGCAAAAACAGCTTTTGGTTTCATTAATTTTCTCTATTATTTGTCTGTAAACTTCTCTTTTATCAATTTCTACTTATTTTCTACTTTCTACTTACTTTGGATTTTATTTTTCCATTTTCTTAAAGTGAAAGCTCAGAAAATTTTAGGCCTTTCATTTCTAATGTATTTTAAAGCTATAGATTTTCCTCTAAGCACAGCTTTAAGCTACATAAATATGGTATGATGTGCTTTCATCTTCATTCAGTTCAAATATATTTTCTTATTTTCCTTGTGATTTCTCTTCAAACCATGGTTTATTTAAAGGTATGTTGTTTCATTTCCAAATATTTTGGGGAAGAATTCTAGATATTCCACACTTACTCATTTCTAATTCAATACAGTAATAGTGAGAGAGCATACTCTGTATGATTTTAATTCTTTAAAATCTTGTTTTATGACCTGACAAATGATTTACCTAGATAAAAATTCCACACATACTTGAAAAGAATGTGCATTCTATTATTGAGTGCAGTATTCTATAAATGTCAATGAAGTCCAATTCATTAAGTGTTGTTGCAGATTTGTATATTTTAATTGATATTCTGCCTATATCAATTGCTGAGAAGTGTTCAAAACTATCTATAACTGTAGTCACGTCTACTTACCCTTTCTTTTTTGTTAGTTTTTGCTTCAAATATTTTGAAGCTCCATTATTGGGCTCAAAGACATTTAGAATTATGATATCCTTTTGATGAGTTTGTTCTATCAGCAGAAAATATCTCTCAGTATCACTAGTAATATTCCTTGATTTGAAGCCTATTTTGTTGGATATTAATACAGGAAGTCCAGTTTTCTTAATATTAGTGTTGTCATGGTATATCGTTTTCAATTCTTTTAATCTGTGAGTTCATATTTGAAGACGGTTTCTTGTAGAAAGTATGCAGTTAGCAGGTCTTGCTTTTTTATCTAGCCTGATGATCTCTGCCTGTACAGTATTCAGATCATTTACACTTAATGTAATTATGTTATATGGTTGAATTTGAATTAATCATCTTATTTTCTGTTTGTCCCAAACTGTTCTGTTTTTCCTTTTCCCATTTTTTATTGCCTTGTTTGGAATTACTATTTCATTTCATTTATCATTACTATTTCATTTTATCTCCACTCCTGGCTTATTGGATATACCTGTTTCTTTTAGAATTATAATGGTTGCTCTGGTGTTTAAAATATAGACCTTTAACATATCACAATTTTTAAAAAATGTTTATTTATTTTTGAGAGAGAGAGAGAGAGAGAGAGAGAGAGTGAGCACACAAGTGGGGAAGGTGTAGAGAGAGAGGAGGAGACACAGAATCCTAAGCAGGCTCTGAGCTATTAGCACAGAGCTCGATGTAGAGCTCGAACTCATGAACTGTGAAATCATAACCTGAGCTGAAGTTGGACACTCAACCGACTGAGCCACCCAGGTGCCCCTAACATGTCACAATTTAACTTATAATAATGCCGTACCACGTCATGTATAAGAATTTTACAGCAGGATATATCTGTTTCTTCCTTCCCGTCTTTTGTGCTATTGTCATCATAGTCTAACTATGGTAAGACTGTCATACTGGAGAATCCAAGTGCAGGCACTCTGGTTCAAAGATCTAGCTAAAACTAACTTTTGAGTGATCCTTGTCAAAATACCATAAAGCTGTCTTGGACCCTCCAAACCAGCCCACATTACAGCTGAATGCGCACCAACTAACCTCAGCTGATGCTACACAGTGAAGAATAACCACCAGCTGAGCCTTCCCTGTTCATTACCCACAAATATGAGGTACAACAAAATGGTTATTGTTTTAAGATTATAAATTTTTAGATAATTTGGTATGGAAACAGAGAACCATAACAGATTCTGGTACAGGGAAGTGGGGTCCCTTAATAAAAATCTTAAAACATGTGGCAAGAAGACTGTTAATAAAAGCTTGAAGTACATTAGTGAACACGTTAACAGAAGGAAATTACAACCCCTCTTACATAGTGGTATGCAACACTTACTTGCATAACATAGAAAAGAGAAAATATACCCAATAAAGTGGTAGATTTGGGTAAGGAGATTTCTAGGCAGAAGATTCAAAGTATTAGTCTCTTTTAGCTGTGTGTACTAACGTATACATAGACAAAGATGAGCTAACAAAAGAATTGTTTCATTTTCAAGCAGAATTTAGAGGAAAGGTAAAGGAGCCAGGTCTTGCCCTTTCAAAAGAATAATCATCCCCATTCCCTCCAGACTGAAAAGAAATAGCTTCAGAGTAAATATGAAGTCTAGGGTTTGCTACCAGTAAAGCATGGTTTCAGGATAACAATTACAGTATGACTCTAAAAATACTGTAGAAGTAGAAAATAATTTAAAGTTGTATCTAATTCAGTTCTAAAACTCTTAAGAATGTGCTTCTTAGACTATCTTTTCTAGATAAAAGGCCTCTAGGAATCTTGGAAGTATGCCTTTTGGGCTCTTTCAAATAGAAAAGCTTCTAAGAATTTTATGGGTATTGTTTTGTAACACATGGACTCTCAGTCTCAAGTAGAAAAAAAGCCTATCTTAAAAACAAATGTGGGTGTGGCTTCCAAAGGTGTGGATTATAATTTGACACATCAATGCCTTATAATGATTTTAAAAGAATTATGTGAAATTGGATTGAAAGCAGGAGAGAGAGTACAAAATGAAAATACACTTTTAGACTCTCACGCTTCTACAAACAGGAAGCAAGGCTGGAAAGACCACCAATTATAAACATGAACCATTTCTTACAGAAAAATAAAAATGACAGAATTTATAGGTAAGGCCGGAAGTCATGGATAATCATTTTCAAGGATTAAGAATGGCTCTACTAAAGAAACTGTCAACATCAGAATTTCAAAATTACTATGGACCAGTGAAGGTTACATGCCTCCTGTTTCCCCATTTTTGAATGGAATGCTTACCACAGTTACTCTATGTCTGCCTCTCCGTTATTTGTTGAGTAAATAACTTGTCTCTTGCAAAGAACTACATCTAAGGAGCTACATCTGGGACCTGATTTAAATGACAATATCCTGGACCTTAAGCTTGAGGCTACAGCCACAGTAGGGTAACAATTTTGCATTTTTGGAAAGGATTGAATATATTTTCAAAGTAGAAGGAATGTAAATAATTTGTGGGTAGAGGGTAGATGGTGATAAATTTAAAATGGTCACAAATTCTCTGATACTTCTTCCATTGAGAGGTGATGACTATAAACCCTCTCACTGAAACTGAGAGGACACTGGGATTGCTTTGATCAACAGAATATAGAAGAGATGTGGTGCCAGTGTCCAGTTTTAGGCCTTAAGATACTGGTCTTCCTACTTCCTGTCTCTTGGAAAATTCTCTGTACAAGCCCCCAGCCAAAATATTAGAAGTCTGGCTGCTTTAAGACTACCATGCTAGAAAGGTCAAGCAAGTCCAGAATTCCACCTCCGCCCAGGCACCATATATATCTGTAAAAATATCATGGATCCTGCAAAGCAATTCATCCACCAGCTAAATACTATCCAGTGATGTCATTCAATGCAACAAAGAACAGAAAAATCACCCAGCTGAGATCTGCCTTAATTGCCAATCCACAGAATCATAGCTATATAAAACAATTGTTGTTTTAAACCACTAAGTGTTGGGGCAATTTATTATGTAATAACAGATCATTGCAACAATGATTTTTGCAATTTATTTAAGTTGTTACAGAGGTCACAATGTCCTGCCACCACCTTCTACAACCCAACTGGAAGCAAAAGCCTAAATCAAGATATTATTCAGAAGTAATTTGCAAAGTTAATTATAAGGTAAAATTATTTCTTAAAGATAAAAAGGCTAACATTCTCAGGATATTATAAAACAAACACTTTTCAGGGCACCTGGGTGGCCAAGTTGGTTAAGCTTGATTTCCACTCAGGTCATGATCCCACAGGTTTGTGAGATCAAGCCCTGTATCTCTGCACTGACAGTACAGAACCTGCTTAGGACTCTCTGTCTCTGCCCTACCCCCACTCACATGCCTACACACACACACACACACACTCTCTCTCTCTCTCTCTCTAAATAAACACTAAAATAAAAAATAATGAAAAAAAGTGTTTTCCAAACATAAGAAACTTCAACTAAGCTACTGCAATTAACATTTTCTTCTTACTAAATAAACTATTGTACTTACATAATAAAGCCAAAAGACTCAGGCTCAAGTTGTCTTTTAGTTAATTTAACAAATGATTGTTCAGATACTTTCACATGACTGGAACAAGACCAGAATTACAAATATAAAATTGAACATTTGTAGTAGTATAAAGAAATTATTTTAAAATATAAAGTAAAAAATACTGGTGTATTAAAATAAAATATGAGGTATAGAACAGGTGATAGCTGTTACTAAAGTGATAATATATACATATATATGAACATATACACATATACATAAATATGTGTACACGCAATTGTGTGTATGTATGTGTGTGTGTGTGTGTGTGTGTGTGCATTCAAATATTTATTTAAATGTTGGAGTGCCCTGTGCCAGCATGTTTACCACAGCACTGTAAAAGCTAAAACTGGAAATAATTTAAATATACATTAATAAGAATATTATTTAAGAAGGGTATAGAGAAGGGGCACCTGGGTGGTTCAGTCGGTTAAGCGTCCAACTTCGGCTCAGGTCATGATCTCATGGTTCGTGGGTTCGAGCCCCACATCAGGTTCTGTGCTGACAGCTCAGAGCCTGGAGCTTGCTTTGGATTCTGTGTCTTCCTCTCTCTCTGCCCCTTAACCCCTCATTCTCTGTCTCTCTCTTTCTGAAAGATGAATAAACCTTAAAAAATATTTTATTAAAAAAAGAAGGGTATAGAGAAAAGAAAGACTTCAATTTTTTATTCTACATATTCTATACTTGATATTTGAATTGAATTGCTAGAATGTTTTTATAACACACATGTATCACTTTTGAAAATTTATAATGAAAACCACACTATTCCAAGTTTAATACCTATGGCCATGTTATACTGTCTTCAGAACATGAATGATCCCTTGGTCTAAGTACTGGAGAACAGCCAAAATTACTTCTAAGGGAGAATCATAACCCATCAGCACATATTTCTTCAGACTACCTCTATTCATACATGCTGGACAGTCTAATCTGATACTTTTCCTCCTCAGGGTCCCCAACATTCCTAAGAGGATGCCAATCATACTCCCAATCCAGCTATTAAAGTAAATGGCCCCATATCTAACCTATACCTGAGAATAATTACACTCCAGGTACTTGCCTGAGAGTAAAATGCTAAACTTAACTGTTACTCCGTTTTTTACAAAAAGCTTCTGCAGGGCTGCTACATATCTATTTAGTTCACCCATTCATTATTCTAAAACTGCATGTCTGGATTAAGACATACCACCAAAGAGCAGCATTCTTGGCTTTGTCCTTTTATCGCTCTCCATCCTATTCACCCAGCATTATTGTACTTAGTAAAGCGCCTTTGATGTTAAGCCACTAGACTACACTGAAGGGAGGTTTAAGAAACAATTATAGAAAAGAGAGTATTCAGTTATTCACTACAAGGATGTTGTTGAGGTCAGAGTTGAATATGCTACTCTATGAATGAAAGCATATAGTTTTCTTTGAATTACAATTAGTAGTTTCTCCTAAAATGCTGACAAATTTTGATCTTGTGAACACTAGTAAACACATCTCATCTTAGAATGGTCTCTTTAGAAAATTTAGAGCAAAATTTGTGATCCACCTCAAGGAAATATAGGGGATCTTATGAGATAAATTGGTCCCATTTTATCACCTTTCTTATTTTTACAATACTGAGGTACAATTGCCATATCACGAAATTCACCTGTTGAAAGTGTACAGTTCAATGATGTTTTAGTCAAATTACAGATGTGTGCGATCATCACTACAATCTAGTTTCAAAGCGTTTCCTTCACTTCTCAATATCCCCTTAAGTCTATGTGAAGTCAGTCCCTGCCGCAACCCCCCAAACTCCTCTGATCAGCTCTATTACGGACATTTCATACGAGTGGAATTTGGCATCTTTCACTTAGCATAGTATTTTTGAGGTTCATCCATATTATAGTACATATAACCATTTTAATTTTTTTTTAATTGCCGAAGAGTTTTCTAATGTATGGACATATTGTGTTTTGTTTATCCATTTACTAGTTGATGGACATTTGGATTGTTTCTCATTTCTATTATGAATAAAGCTATTATAAACAATTGCAAATGAATAGAGAATAGCACCTTTGTAAAAAACAATTGATGGACCAAAAATATAAGTATCTCTCAATTCCACTTTATTAATCTGCATGTTTATCATTATGCCAACGACATACTGTCTTGGTCATTGTCACTTGATATTGAATTTTCCACATGGGCAGTAACAAAGCCCTCCAACTTTGTTATTTTATTTATTTATTTAAAACTTTATTTTATATTATGTGTCCTAATGAATAAATACTATCTTAAATTCTTTCTGACAGAGGACAGATATAAATACAAAACTAGAATAAACTTTAAAAATGTTTTCAAAGGAATATAGTCCTCTTAAGATTTGAAAGTGATAATCACTAATGCATTCTCCCAGAAATAACTGTGAAATTAAGTCTTCCCCAACACACACCCGTATCAACATTTGTCAAATGCTTACTAAATACTAGGCATGGTGCATAGTTAGGCGCTGAAACAATTAAGCACAGTCCCTCACTTAACACATAAGTAGAGAATAATGGCACAGTGAGTTACAGCAACAATTGAAATATGTACAAGATACAGTGGTGGCAAGGACAAGGTATATTAATTTTATCTATCAAATTTACCTTACTTCATATAATCTTGTTTCTGAAAAAAAAATGGCTTACAATTTCTGGTATGTTTTTAAACAAAGTGAGTTTGAACACAACAAAGAGGCTAGTCCTTACAAAAGCTTGCAATAAGTAATCCTTTTATAGAGTTCTTCTCAACTAGTAAGATCTTTTAATTCAGTCTTTGTTTTTAAGATTACAAGAGAAATTTACATTAATGGAAAAATTCAAACAAAACATAAATACTTATAGTAAAAAGTGAAAGCCCCATTTTACCTTGAATCCACCCTACTCCTCTCCCCAAAGACTTCTATTGTACTTGGGCAAATTCTGTTTGTTCAGAGCTACCTAAGATGCAGACAGTAAGAACTCTTGAAATCCTCACACAAATCTCAAATCTTGTTTTCAAAAAGAGTGTCAGCCTCTTACCCACTACACATGACATCAGTATAGCTAGCAAGACTTGAAAATTATTCTTTTTCCTTCTATCTCCCATCGTATGCTTTAGAAAAGGTGGAGATTAAGAGAAAAAATGGGCGTAAGCACCAGACCTAAACAGTGTGTGTATAAACTTTATAGTGATGATCCTGAAACTTGTCCTATAGGAGATTTTTAATAAGTATCCTTAAAAAAGGAAAGAAAAGAAATGAAGGAAGCTAAAAGGAAAGGAGGAGGGAGGAAAGAAAGACAAGCAAGCGGTCAGGCAAGCAGTGGGCATTTCCAAAGTCAAGTACATCTGGGAAACAGTGGGTTAAATAAAATATCAATATGCACTGAGATGCTCTCACCTTTCATAACATTAGCTAACCACCAAACTCTTTAATCACGGATCACCTAGTGATATCTTGAAAGACACTAGATTGAGGCAAAAATATAGTGTAGGAAATAAGCACTGGTTATAGTTTCCCTTCATCATTCCCTTCTTTATCACACTGGCAGCAACAAACGAGATATGCAGAAATATGTACAGAACCATATAAATATGCTAATGGCCAAAAGACTAAAAAGTAAAGTCAGCAGACTGTCTTAAGATTCTATCTTTACTATGTTAGAGAAACTAGGTTCATTTCTTTGTTGTGTTGTTTTTCCTTTGACTGTTTATGCAATAAAAGAATAAAACTAGAGATAGAAGTTTGGCTGTAAAATTAAATGCACTAAAGTGTTTGCTTTTAATAGTTAGTAACAAGTAAATCTAATCAAAGGGTCTCAATGTAAATTCTATGCATACTTTAATTTGCTTTACAAAACCAAAAAATTGGATTCATTTGTGATATTACTACAGTAACTGCATTATCATAGAAGAATCTTCAAGAGGTTAATGAAAAATTGTGGTGAAGTTAGATTTTTATGAGTTACTATAGCCAACTATGTCTGTGCAACAAAAAACAGTGAATTTGGATCTATCTCCTTATATGTTAGACTTCAAATCATGATATAATTCAGCAATGAACTCTGTTAAACTTTCCATTGAGACTGGATGGAGCCTTTATTACCAAAGTATAATCATGAATGATAACTTTCCAATATGTATGCTGTCTAACCACCGAAATTATAATTTGGGAGGACTTCCTACCGACAAGGATCCTTATGGTAACTAACAGAGTTGTATGTCCTCAGTGGAAGCTATTCTGAAATTTCACTTCACTAAAAAAATGAGTTAATAAACTGTCAATGGAGAAAAGTCTCCATCATAATACTTAAGCACTTTGGTTGTTGTTTCTTCACTGCAGTTGGGACAAGAAGTGTGGTAGCTATCACGGATATTTACAAATGTAAAGTAGCCTCACTTTTTTAATGTTTATTTATTTTTGAGAGAGAGAGAGAGAGATAGCATGAGCGGGGAAGGGGCAGAGAGAAAGGGAGACACAGAATCTGAAGCAGGCTCCAGGCTCTGAGCTGTGAGCACTAAGCCTGACACAGGGCTCGAACCCACCAACCATGAGATCATGACCTGTGCCAAAGTCGGTCACTTAACCGACTGAGCCACCCAGGCGTCCCTAGCCTCACTTCTTTTATATCTAAAATCCAATCATTTCTCTAATACCCAACTCAAGCTTCTTCAGTGAAACTTCTCACCACTCTCTAATTCAAGTCAAAATGATTTCTCCTTCCACTAAGCTGCATGCTTCTTGTTCAAGACTCTCACTTAGCACATAACTACATTTAATGTACCTTAAATTGCTGTTTAACTTGACTACTGTATGTGTTCTATTCATTGAAAAGTCTGAAAGACTTTAGGTAGGAGGACCAAGGCTGTGCACATCTTTAGAGAACCCACAATACAGCCACGATGCTGTTTCTATTAACATTCTATTAGTATCTGTTGATGATTAATATTACTGTTCAGTGCTTTGTGATGGTCTTAGGAATAGATATTCTTTAGGAGAAAATATAAGCGGTTTTCCATTATGAGAATAGTGAATGGGCTTACTGGTTTTAGGAAATGTTCATAAACTATCTATAATTTAAGTAACTTATGACTAAATCTCATTTTTTTCTATGACATAGGAATGTCATGGCTAGACGAGAAGATGTACACTTTTTATGGCCTTGGGCACAAAATGCTTTGAGGGAATTAACTGCTTAATAACAAAGGACTCCGAACAGGCTCTATCATTAGAGACTAATGGAAAGGGTAAATGAAACATTTTTAGACATGTATGTGATCATGCATATATAAAACATTTAAGAATATACAAAAGTAATTTGGCAATCTATTTCTCTCATTCGACAAACCATTACTGCAAGCCTACTGCATGGTGAGCTCTGTTTCAGACACTGGGGAACTAAAGGTGAATGAAACATATCAAACATTTGTGTTGGCTCTTTAAGGCAGATCCAAACAGAATCAATCTAAAATTTCATCTACCTACCTCCATGTCAAACCATATCACACATAGTTAAGGTGCTTAAAAAATACTTTATCTGTTTTAAGCAACGCAAATAGTTTACTTTGACCTAAACAACAGCAAGCTTTAATTATCCCAGAAACTCCTTCAAAGAGACACTGTTTCATTTGTATCTGTCCCCAAGCCCCAAGATTCCCAGGCTGTTGAATGAAGACAGAGAGATATGCTATAAGCAATACAAGCAAACTTACCCAAAGCTGTGTCTAAAGAAATGTTCCTTACCTACCATGAGGGCAGTGCTGGCCCAGGTACACCCTGCCCCTATCAATTTCTTAGCAGCTGCTGACATATTCTTATGCTTCACAGGAGCATGGCATTTTCTTCTAAAGGGAAAAGGCAAAAATAGAAAAACTTTTGCCAACCACAAAAATGTATATTTTAAAAATTGTGGAATAAAAATGAGCTGCTATATACTGTTAAAACCAGAGAAAAAGTAGAAAATAACAAGTACCAGCAACCCTCCCTACAACCTTCTGAATTGAATTGAGACAGAAATGGTACAGTTTCAGCTAAGCATCTTTATATCGGAGACAATTTAAAATGATCTAGCAATTGGGCAAGCTAAAAGTAACATGGTAACAGTCAAATTTACTCTTTTAGAACCAGAACCCATTTTTCAAGTGTGTTTTTAGAAGGAAAAATGCAATCTTTAATAGATCATGGGCTTTCATTTAACTAGAAATATACTACATCAGGAATCAGATTTTAAAATCTACACAGTTAATCTGACAATAAACTTGGCTGCTGAATTTGATTTTTCAAACTAATATGGTATGCTCTGTTCTTGCGTTAAATCACAGGGATTTCTTCTGGGATTGCAAAGGAATGAGCATTTAGCCCATCTCACGAAGGAAGGAGAGATTTCTAAGCTTTAAAAACAGGAGGTTCGCCTACATGATCACCTGGGACAAACTTGGCCAGAGCAAGCAGGCTAGAAGGTTATAGGAGCCTGGGAATGTTTAACATCAAGAAAGAAACTACAGCTCAGTAAGATCAGAGGGAATTACACAGGAAATGTGAACAGTAACCCTTTCATATCTCTGTACCCCCTCCCACTGCCTGTGATAAATGGAGTCCTGGAGCCGCCAGCTATGTGAATACACAAACCAACAGCAGAGGGGGACTGGGAAAAAGGAAAGAAGCCATTTTATATAAACACGTGTGCGTGCACATACACACACACCAGCAAAAATTCATGACATGATAAAAGTATGCTGTTCCAGAAAACTGCCGTTAGCCTTTCTAAATGCCACGTGTGCACTGTATCACTGCCTTATCCAACAGAGTCCTAACTAAAAGTTCCAAAGAAACATGAAGAATCAGGCGGGAGTCCGGGGACAGAATAGTTGGCAGACGCATCGTAAGTAGGGAAACGTGGCTCCTCTGAAGCTGACCAAACAAATAAGTCTCCACCCTGGCTTATGTTTAAACATCTTGTTCCTAGTTGGTCTGTAGGGAAAACATTCTTTCCACAATAAATAATGCGCAACTGAATCAGAAATTCCTACTCCATCCTTTATCTACTCTATGTAAAAGTTCTTCAGTATTATAAACCAGAAGCTCAGAGAATTCAATTAATTGTGAACTCTATCTAAAAAAACAGTTTAGAGTCAAGGCAAATTAAAGTATTTC
Source organism: Herpailurus yagouaroundi (assembly GCF_014898765.1). NCBI lineage: Eukaryota > Metazoa > Chordata > Mammalia > Carnivora > Felidae > Herpailurus > Herpailurus yagouaroundi. The sequence continues at coordinate 6,061,583 of NW_024412434.1, read as the reverse complement.
TTGCTTCTAATTTGAAAAAGCAAATGTGACTGTGCAGATCCTAAATTCCTCTAGAGACCTCTGGGTTGGGATCTCAAGAAAATAAGCAGCTCTTACCACAACTGCCTTTCAGAAAAGAGGAAATGCTCAGTTTCTATAAACAGGTGAGTTTAAAAGATTAATTAAAAACAAACAAACAAACCCACCCATGGCCCTCAGACTATAAGGTACTGGGGTGGGGCAGCAAACTAAATAAAGAAAAAAGTGATATTTCCAATGGGCTAAGCTTAAAATATGGAATGGAATTTCATAGGTCACTTTGGAGTAAGATTTAACTTTTTTCATTGGTATAACTTCAGGACAGAGATGGTTTGCCACAAACAGTAGGTTAAGAAATAAATGGAAGTAAACACGGAGATGACAAAGCAAACCACCAACAAAAGTCAAAAGGGTTATAGCTTTTTAGAACTATCCAGAAGAGGAACAATAAAACCAGAGGATTTTTTCCCCCCAGCAAAGTGCCTCCTCCAAAGTATACATCTTCTTCAAGAAACAGCCTATGCCAGTAGTGGTTTTGGACAATAAACGGCAACATCAGTCAGATGGCAAATGAGATTTAAACTGCAGACTTCCAAGTTCCCTTAAACATCTGATGTCTAATTTCTGGCTCACAGAGAGGCAGTCCCACACCTGTGCAACAAGCTAAAGCTGCTTGTCCTTTCCACGGATTTGGAGTTGCTGTAACATTTATGTTGGTTGAAACATTTGGGGAATGAGAGGGAGCAAAAAATAATAAACAAATTCTGAATAAGAAACCAGACTTCTGAGCGGGCTTTTAAGTAAAGATCACTTCCCCATTAACTGAGGACCCTGAAGTGCACTAAATGGAACCTCAGTGCAACTATCTCCCTGTCTGGAAAGGAGAGCTTACTTGTAGCGCTTAACCATTGTTTACTCATGTCTAGTTCTGATAAACATAAAAACCTCATATCCTCATTGAATGTTATTTGGGAATCTCAAAATAATTTAAGTATTATAACCAAAAAGACACCACAGCAAGATAATTCGATGTTTTTTTTTTTTTTTTTTTTCAAACAATGTCCCTGCTACGACAGAATTTAGTACAAATACTTTTTAGGTAGAGAGATGTTAACTTACATGTGTTTACTTTTATCTTGAAGACAAAGAGATCAAAAATGTCTGTGAACACTAATGTATAATGACAATGACATGATAATTATTGGGACCTTCGGCGTGTCTCCTTTCCTGAGAGATACTGTCCATGATCTTTTCAGTTCTTATGCTGGGCCTGAAGAAATGCTGACTGATACATACTAGGCCTTCAACATTTGTTAAATGACTCAGCAAGAAGGTCTCTTTTACTGCGTGAAAAATCACAGAGCCCTAATAGAGTACTCTCTTTCAAGTAATAAAGGATAGAAGCAACAAGCAGGTTAAGTCTTCAATACAGAGGCAATAACAAAAGAGGCAAAACATAGACAAGCCTTGACAAGAGTTATGATCATAAAAACAGTAAGAATATCACCTAATATTTGCACATTTGTACAGCACTTCCCAATGTATAAAATGTTTTATGTAATTTCAACCCCACAACTTTATAAAGTGGATACTATTAACATGATTGAAACAGCATAAAGTGGCTTTTTTGAGGTCATCCAGCTAGTTAAGCAGCAGAGCGGAGATTTAAACTCTTCCAAAAAGCTATCCCACTCATTAAAAACTCTTTATTTTGTCATGAAATTTTGAAAAGATCTTCCTCCAAATTCCAAAATCAGGGTATACATAATAAGCACCACCCTTTTCCCCCTCTCAAGCCACTCACTATCACTCCCGTTACCAGTTCCCATAAAAATTCTCAGAGCTCCCGCTGCCGCAGCCTCGATTTCCTCATACCAGAATGATGAAGGGCAAAAGTGAAAAGCATCTTTCAAAAACAAACCTCCTTCCACCTGGGTCTTGTATCCTGTAACTGTTCCCCAAAATAAGGACACTGTCACAGGCATAGGTTTTAAAATCCTTAACTACTGAGGAAACGTCTGGGGTTGTCTGTTCTTCATTTAGAATGAGTCAAATATGACACACACTACCTCTTCATTCCTAAAAGGTGAGGAGTCACCCTCACATTCCCAGCCTTGTGGCCTAGCAGAGACAGCTGTTCCAAGGACTTGGCTGACTGAATAAGAATAACACAACTCACAGAACTATAAGTTATACTCTTAGCAACTTTTAAAAATCATTCTAAATGTGTATTTTTGAAGTCTTATTAAAGAATGATAAACTACTGGGGCACCAGTTGGTTGAGCGTCCAACTTTGGCTCAGGTCACCATCTCACAGTTGTGAGTTCGAGCCCCACATTGGGCTCTCTGCCGTTAGTGCAGAGCCCGCTTCGAATCCTCTATTCCCCCCTCTCTCTGTATCTCCTCCGTTCATTCTCTCCAAAATAAGTGAACATTAAAAAAAGAAAAGAATGATAAACTATTGGCATTAGTAATTTAATGTAAATGTGAGGTATAATGAAGGTGAAAATTTATTCATATAAAACCAACTATCCCGACTTACCTCTAAAGCTTATTGAAGATTATTAAACTAAATTATATGAAAAAGGCTAAATATCTTATCCAGCGCATAGTAACAAGTCAATAAAAGTCAGCTGCTATTAGTAACATTATTGAAGAATTAAAAACAAAACATACAATGGAAGGCCATATTTCAAATGAACATGCAAACAATACATTCTGTGGATTATTTTTTAAATATTTATGCAAAACATAACCATCTGTTTCAATGCATCTGTTCAATGCATATAAATATATGCATATAAATATTAAAAAAAACAGTTTGGAAGAATAAATGGCAAAATGATGACCTCTGAGAGGATTGGAGGGTGGTGGTCAAAGGGAGCTTTTTAAACAAGGTTATGTATTCCATCTGTAAATAAAATTCAGTTTTTGAAAAGCAAAATAGAAAATACATTTAGACAAAATATCTTCGTAAGTTTCTTCAATCCCATGGTTGATTTCAGTAGTACATGAAAAGTTTACTTTTATTTTTAGTTAATGTATTCAAATGATGTCTAAAATCCCATTTTCTTTAGTAAGACCATTCGAACTTTGTTACATACTGCTTTCAATAATCTTCCTAGTGACATTCCTAATTGCTATATTAAAAATACCTGCTTGTGCAAGAAAAATATATTTTATTAAGTTTTAGAACAACTCAATGTATTTAATAAAGGGGCAAGGAGTCTTTCAAAGTCCAGGAAGCCATAAATCAGAACCTCTACATAAAAAGACTACCTTTTCCCCTTAAATTTGCTATGTGTTTACATTTAATAAACCACAGACAAAGAGTCAAGTCCTTGATTCTATTTAAAGCCAAGGGCTGCCTATTTAAAATCACCATAACAATCTCAAATGTCCTGAGTGTTGCTCTAATTAAAAATCTCTCCTCCAAGGCTCTTCCTAACTTCTAATTCTTGTCTGTGTTATACTGATGCTGGCTTCAAAATTCTACCTTTCCCTCTAGTTTATGACCATAACTTAGACTTCTTCATCCCATTCTTTTTTCCTTCAGATCATCTAGATTTGAGCCTATAAACTGTGGGCAAACCAGGTCACAAGAGCTCTTATTAACTCCCTCAGTGCAGCAAATAGCAGGCCTCCTGTGGTTCAGGCATGGAGGTAAGCCACATGTGCCACAGACCCAACCAGCCTGGGCTCCTTCAATTTACAAATCCAGTTTATAAATTAAAGGCCTCCAGGGTTGTAAAAAAAGATCCACATCTCAACGGATGAGTGATAGAGAAAGTAACCTCTTCCTTGTCCAGGAGACACTGGGCTGAATAGGAAATCCCCACCTCAAAGAGCTGTGGGATTCCATGATTGTGGGAGGCTGTGCAATCTCTTTAGATATATTCAAAACTCAAGAAAGCCCTTTCCTGTAAATTAATGGGATAGAGTATTTGATCAAAAGGTATCTTCCTCTAATTTCAAATAAAATATTCTACTTATAATTTGTAGCTGGTACAGGGTACTTCCAATAATAATTATAATAATATACAGCTTTATTTGTAGAAAATGAAAAGCACATGTATCAACAATGTTTATTCTTCTCCTGGATGCTCAGCTATGACTCATTAATATTAAGCTGCTATACCTACAAAAACATATGATGGTTCCTCCAGTAGTTGATGCTCTTAATTTTAAACATCTTAACTTTGCACAGAACTTCGAACTTTGGTAAAAAGTCCTAGATCTACTATATACTAATTGTCATTGGTCAAGTTACTCGAATGCTCTATGCCTCAGTTTCTAGACTAATGTAAATACTTACCTTAAAGGACGACTGTAAGGATCACTTAACTTGTTATACATAAAATACCAGCATGGTGCCTGACACAGAGTAAAACACTGTACAATTTTTGGCTGTTATTATTATCCTTACCATCAGAAATGTATAGCTCTTGGAAAAAAACAAATTTAAGCACAGATCACTGCAACCATTGAGGAAATAGGTTCTTTGAGACTGTTTAGTTCTATTAGAACACATTCAAAGTTCCCTACATCATTCTCTCCTGTGCATTCTGATGATTTATTCCCTCTAAATGCTTCAGCGTACCCTGTGCTCTAGTTATCCATTTATTCATCTCCCTCTGGACTATAAATGTCTTGAGAACAGGGATTCTATCTTACCTTGTAGTCTCAACATCTAGCAGAGAGCCTTTCAGAGAGCAAATGCTCTATAAAAACTTAAATGAAACATACCCTTAGCAATTTAACCTCACAAGCCCTTGGCCATGACATCAACTTCCTCGTGCAGAGCTGCGTTTTGCAACTCTTTATTCAAATCACCAAACAGAAGGTGAATAACCTTTTACATGATAAAGACATACAGTACCCCTCTATGTACAAGCTGAAGAGGAATCCAGTGTCCCACAGAAGAGTCTAGAATTCAAGTTGTTACTATCAGTAATAAAGGTCTTCCTCTACCAAGAAAAAAAAAAGTATTAGCCATTTATTTGTCTACCTACTCAAGTTTAGTTCTTAAGGACAGAGGCTACTGAATGTTGATCTCTGCATCCCTAGGTGGGTCTACCATACAATGGCCCTTTATAAAAGCCTATCACCTGCATTTTTTATCCAAGCTTCTAGTTTATTTTGAATTTTACTTGAATTTATTCATGACATGTCTTTATTTACTAGAACAAAAAACAAAATTTCTGAAATGAAACAATTCTCTTTTTTTCCCTAGAGGCTCTTGGTAGAGAGGGAAATAAATTCCTCACAGTGATGACCACAGAGAAGAGAAGCAACCAATGTCTGCTGCATGATCTTTTCCATGCTGCTCTGGATGAAGCCTTTGTCAGTGGCTCATCCTCCAGAATTGAGCCAGAACAAAGCCTTTCTTCAAAAAGAGTCACCCTTTGACTGCGGTATAGATTGTATTCAGTCAGCACGGTTTCCTCACTCTTTCACAGCTGTGACATGTTCATTATTTCAAAATTCTATCTGCCCACCCTGCTTGTGACCATGCCCAGTTCAGCTTATGACAAAAAGCCAGCTCGGGCAGCATCCTATTGCTGATCTCATGAAACATAAATTCAGCAGTAGCAGCCTTTTTACCACTCAGGAGCCCAGCAATGACAGACCTTCAGTGTGACCTTTAGCCTGATGTCTGAGTATTATCACACAGTGGGCCTACCTCCCAGCATTCTCAATCCGAAGCACACATCGCAATGTAAAAAGTAGTAACTTTCTGGGAGTCTAGATAAATATCTTTCTCAGGGAAAAATAGTGATTTAACATTCCTCTGAGTCATTCTATTACCAAACTACTTCCAGGTGTTATAATTGGGACTCCCCACCACAACATGTGTCACTTACCTAATATTAGGTCAGAGCATAAATACACAAGTCACATAGGATCCCTTCTTCTAACTCTCCTACTCAAAGTAGTAAGATAAGTGATTTATTCCTCTTGACTTTGCAAGATGAAATTAAGATGACTTCTTTGCTTAATGAAATTAAAAATAAAAATGCTGTCAAACAGAAACTTCTTTGCTATACTTGGTGCCCTGGTCAGTCATGGAGTTTTAAAGTTAGAAAGGATCCCAGCGAGTCATCGTCTTCATTTAACAGACCTAGCCTGAGGCCCAGGAAAGTTGAGTGGTTTGCCAGGGTCACACAAAAAAACAGAGAACCAAAGCTGGAAAAAGGCTTTCCTGCCTCCTCAGCCCATGTGCTTTCCACATACCACACTAAGATGAGACTCTTGCCAAGAACTTCACCATGACCCACAATCCTGGAGAGGCCGTTCTCAGCTTCACCTCACTCCCTACATCTTGGTAGTCCAGCCACATAATTATCTGCTAAAAAACGAAATATGAGAAAGACAAGACTTCCATCTCTAAAAATAGCTTCAACATCACTGTTTTCTTAAAGATATTACCCCTACCAACCGCTACAGGCTTCTTCCTACACTGTTTCTAAGACAAGTCTAAGTGTTATCTAAGTGTTATCTAAGATCCTACTCCCCTAAATAGTCCTCAAGTATATTGGGAAAAAAATGGGAAAGCCCCACATACAAGCACCTTATTAATAGAAAGGGAATGGAGCTGACACCCACTTGAGGTCACCACATGACTAGGAGCATTCAAGGTAGGGTAATAGCCTATCAAAGACTCAAAGCAGCAAGAGGACAGCTTCTGTCACTGAATAAATATTAATGAGAATCTAAGTGCCATGCCCTTTGTAACTTAATATAGGAATGACAGGGACATCTTAGAAAACAAGCTGACTAGTAAATAACTGTGAATATTCCCACAAATTCAAAAAATCAAAACCAAATTAAACTAAGATAAATGTTAACCCACAGAGCAAAAAGTCCAAAACACAATGGAAACAAAAAATAATTTAAAACAGAAAGCTTTAAACAAGATCAATGAAGTAAAGCCAATTAGATTAATTTTAGCAATAAATATAAATGAGTTAAAATATCCTTAAAAGACAAAGGTTCTCACCAGGTTAAAAAATGAAATCTATGCTCTACTTTTAGTAAATATCTAAAACACATGAAAATAAAGAAAAAATATAAATAAGTATAAAGACATATAGGAAAATATAAACTAAGGTAGCAATATTCATGTCAGCTAAAACACAAAGCACATGGCAAAAATTAGGAAGAGACTCATATTATTCTAACACAAGGTATAACTCTTAATTGAGATACTGACAGCAAATAATACATTAACACACATTCAAAAATAAAAACTGATATAAGGAAAAATTAACAAAATAAATTACTGATCTACATCTTTAAACCTTTGACTGACTAAACCAAAAAATAATTATAGAAGAGTTGACAACATAATAAATAATTCTAGTAGAAACCGTACTTCAAATTTTGAATTTTGACTTTTCCCAGGTTAATAGTATGTCATAACATTGAACAACTATAACACTGAACTCTCATGATGCTGGGCAGGGCTGCAGCTCCTAGTCAGCTATGTGATCACGAGGGGAAACAACCAATACACTTAAAACCATGCTGTACACATACAATTTAAGAATTTAGAAAAGTATATCAGTGAATTCTAAGGATGCTAGGGTCCCATCCCAATACATCAAATCATATGCTAGAAAGTGTACTGAGAATTCATTTACTTTCCTTTCTGGTTTAAGGATATTCAATTCATGTATTACTGCTTATATTGTGTATACTGATTTACCTAAATGGATTTGTCAGGCTGACTCAGTTTCAGTCTTACACAGAAGTCTTCTACTGTTAGACAGAAGTTAATCTTTCACTAGCTAAATAACTTTCAAAATTTGTGGAATGTTTTTTAAAACAACATTACTGAAGTACAGTTTATATACAAATACAAATACAAAATTTTATATATAAAATATATCTTAGTGTACATTTCAATGTATTTTATAAACATATATATCCATATAATCACCACCACTTAGGATCCAGAACACACTCATCATGCCAAAAAGTTCTCTCATACTCAATCCAGGTCAATTACACTGAACTCAGCTACAGGCAATAACTTGTCTGCTTATTGTCACCAAAGATTAAATATGCCTTTTCTAACATTTCTAATGTAGTAATCCAAGGCAGTAAATTGAATCATGGAATTTGTATTCTTTTGTGTCTGGCTTATATTACTCAGCAAAATGTTTCTGAGATTCATTCATGTTATGTCTATCAGTACTTTATCCCTTTTTATTGCCAAGTAGTATTCCGTTGCATGGATACAGCACAATGTGTTTATCTCATCACTAGTTGAAGGACATTTCGTCCTAGCTTGAGGCTATCATTAATAAAGCTGCTATGAAAATTCATGTACAAGTGTGTGTGTAAACTCATTTTTATTTCTTTGGGGTAAATATTTACAAGTGAAATTGTTGCATTTTATGGTAATAATATGCTTGCCTTTATAACACTGCCAAACTATTTTCTAAAATGGTCTTATCATTTAAAAAAATGGTTTTATCATTTAACTTTCCCTATGGCAAAATACATGAAAGTGGAATTGGTCGACATCCCAGCTAACACTTGCTCTTTTTAAATTTTAACTATTCTGATGAATATACAGTGGTATCTCATTGTATTGATTTGCTGTTTTCTGAGGTCTAATGATGTTGAACCTCTTTTCCTGTGCTGCACTGGCCATTCATTATTTTCTTGTGCATATATTTTTTAACTGGGTTGTCTTAATGAGTTGTAAAAGTCCTTTATATATTCTGAGCACAAGTCATTTGTCAGGTATACATATTGTGAATATGTTCTGTTTAAAGATTACCTTTTCATTTTCTTAATGATGTCTTTAGAAGAATAGAAGTTTTAAATTTTGATAGAGTCCCATTTGTCAATCATTCTTCTATGGGTCATGCTTTTTGTGTCCTAAGATCTCTTTGCATATCCCAAGTTCACAAATATTTTCTCCTGTGATTTTTTTTTTCTTCTAGTTTTAGTCTTTTGAATTTAGATCCATGATTCTTTTCAAGATATTTTTGTACATGAAGAGGTAAGGGTTAAGGTTAATTTTTTCACATTTGGATATCCAGGTGTTCTAATATGTTATATTGAAAGACTATTCTGTCTCCATTTAAATACCTTAGCATCAATATCAAAAATCAATTGACGTAAGTGTGTGGGTCTATTTCTGGATTCTCTATTCTATTCCATGAATATATGTCTACTTTAGGCCAACACTGCCTTGATCACTGTAGTTTTAAAGAGAAAGCTTTAAAATGTAGAGGAAGTCTTGAAATTAGGTAGTGAAAACTTTCCAATACAGTTCTTCTTTGTCAATTCTTTTTTTTTTTATTTTTTTTTTTTACTTTTCTAGGTCATTTAAATTTCCATATGAATTCAAAATTCAATTTCTAATTTTTCACTGCTAGTATATACACATAAAACTGATTTTGTAAATCTACCTTGTGTCCTGCAATCTTGTTAAATTCAATTACAAATTCTAGTGGCATTCAGGAGGTTTCTCAGCATTTTCTCTACACATGATCATGTTTTGTCAAATAAAGAGGTTTCATTTCTACTTTGCCAATCTGTATGCCATTTCTTTCTTTTTATCGTTTATTACACTGACTGAGGCTTCCATTATAGTGTTTGACAGGCATAAGGAGGGGAGTGGGGAGCCTTGGCTTGCTTCCTATCTTAGGGGGAAAGCATTGGAACTTGTGACTTTAATAAGATTTTAGTTAGAAGTTATATGTAGATGTCTTTTGTCAAGTTGAGAAAGCTCCCTTCTGCTTCTAGTTTCCCAAGAGGTTCGTTCTCTGAATGGCTGTTGAATTTAGTCCAATGCTTTCTCTGCAAGGATTGAGAGGATCACATAGCTTTTTTCCCATTTTTCCTGTTAAAGTGATGACTTAGAGTGGGAGAGAGCCAAAGCATAGGAGACTCTTAAAAACTGAGAACAAACTGAGGGTTGATGGGGGGTGGGAGGGAGGGTAGGGTAGGTGATGGGTATTGAAGAGGGCATCTTTTGGGATGAGCACTGGGTGTTATATGGAAACCAATTTGACAATAAATTTCATATATTAAAAAAATAAATAAAGTGATGACTTATACTAGTGGATTTTCCAATATTAAACCAAACTTGGACCCCAACAATAAACCTGTTTTTATACACTGCTGATTTGATTTGCTAATTTTTAAAAATTTTTAATCTACATTCATGAAAGATATCTGTTCATAGTTTTCTTGTAATGTCTTTATCTTGATTTGGTATTAATGTAATGTTGGTGTCCTAAAATGAGTTAGGAAGTGTTCTTTCTTCCTCTATTTTCTGAATTATTCCTCTTTTTTTTTTTTTTAATTTTTTTTCAACATTTTTATTTATTTTTGGGACAGAGAGAGACAGAGCATGAACGGGGGAGGGGCAGAGAGAGAGGGAGACACAGAATCGGAAACAGGCTCCAGGCTCTGAGCCATCAGCCCAGAGCCTGACGCGGGGCTCGAACTCACGGACCGCGAGATCGTGACCTGGCTGAAGTCGGACGCTTAACCGACTGTGCCACCCAGGCGCCCCATGAATTATTCCTCTTTTAAATGTTCGATAGAATTCATCAGTTAAAACATGTATGGGCGTAGAGTTATTTTGGTTTGGGGTTTTGGTTTGCTTTGTTTGCATGGAGTACTATTCTAATTTTATATTTCTTCCTGAGTCAATTTCAGTAATGTTTGTCTTCCAAGTAATTTATCTGTTTCATCAAAGTTGTCAAACTTATTTCTAGAGGTTTGGAATATTTCTTCTGTGTTTTTTTTTTTTTTTTTTTGAAAGAGCGCATGAGCGAGGAAGAGGGGCAGAGGAAGAGAGAGAATCTTAAGTGGGCTCCATGCTTAGTGGAGCCCGATGTGGGGCTCGATCCCACAAACGTTGGATCATGACCTGAGTCAAAATCAAGAGTTGGACACTCAACTGCCTGAGCCACCCAGGCACCCCTATATGTTTGTAATTTCTATAGAATATGTAATGATGCCTCCCCCTTTCAATCCTGATATTATACTTACTAGTGTGTTTTCTTCCTTCTTTATTGTTCTTGATTAGACTAGCTAGAGGTTTATTCATCTTTTCAAGGAGCTTACTTTTGGTTTCCTTGATTATCTGTTGATTAACTGCTTTCTATTTCATCAATTTATGTTCTTTTTGATCATTTTCTTCCTTCTACTTACTTTAGTTTTAATTTGTTCTTTTCCTAGCTTCTTAAAGTGGACATTTAGATCATTTATTTTACACCTTTCTTCTTTCTAATACATGCATTTAAAGCTAAACATTTGTCTAAACACTGCTTCAGCTATACCCCACATATTCTCACGTGTTTTAATTCTGATTCACTTGAAAACAACTTTTAATTTCCCTTTTTTTTTTTTAACCAATGCATTAGAAGCATACGATATAATTACAAATAATGAGGATTTCTCAGATATCTCTCTGATATTGATTTCTAACTTAATTGTTGGGACCAAAGGACATACTCCGTCATTTTAAACTTAATGAGACTTGTTTTATATATTAGTATATGGTGGGTTATGTTGATGAATGTTCCATGTGCACTTAAAAAGAATGTATATTCTGCTATTCTTGAATGGAATGTTTTATAAATGTCAATGAAATTACGATAATTTACAGTGTTGTTATACACATCTATAGCCTTCCTGATATTCTTTGTACTTATCCCATCAATTTTACACGAATGCTGAAATGTCCAACTATAATAGAAGATTTCTCAATGTGTTCTTTCAGCTTATCAGTTTCTGCTTCATGTATTTTGACAACGTAATATTAGTTGCATTTAAAGTTATTATTTCTTCTTGATGAATCAGTCCATTTATCATTATGAAGTGTCCCTTTTTAATCTTATTAACATCACTTGTTCTGAAGTCCACTTTGATATTAACATAGCCACTCCAGTATTCTTATATTAGAACCTACATTGTATATATTTTTCCATCCTTTTTCTAACCTATTTTAAGACTTTCTTGAGAACAACACAGACTTTACTCTTTTTTATTCAATCTGACAACTTTTGCCTTTTATTTAGACTACATCATTTAATATGATTATTGATACAGTTATATGTAGTTCTATCATGTTGTAGGTTTTCTATCTGTCCCTTCTGTTCTTTGTTCCTTTTCCCCTTTTTCCCTATCTTCTTTTGGATTATTTTTTAGGAGTTCATTTCATATCCACCATTGGTTTCTTATTAATTAAAACTGTTTTTCTAATCCTTTTAAGTGGATGCTCTCTTCTAATCTACCTTCAAAAAATATTACATGTTCATATATAAAACTCTTGCCACAACATGCTTCCTTTCTCCCATCCAATTCTTTGAGCTATTGTCATATTTTATTTTTACAAGTTAAAATCCCATTAGATAGACACTGTTTTATTTTTTGCTTCAAACAGTTACCTTTTTAAAAAACTAAAATGCAAAGAAAAAAATTATGTTTATCCACATATGAACCATTTCAGGTTCAGGGATTCTTTATTCCTTTGTATACTCCAAATTTCCATCTGGTATCATTTTCCTTTTGCTTAAAGAAATTTCTTTAATATTTCTTATAAGTCTGCTGGTCATAAGTTGTCTCAAGTTTTGAGACCAAAAAAAGCTATTTCTCCCTTATTTTGTTTCTTTCTTAATTTCCTAAAAATGTTTGTTAGCTATATAATACTATGTTGACAATTTTTTAGCACTGAAAAACATGCTATTAAACTGCATTCTGGTTTGAACAGTTTCTGAAAAGTCTGCTGCCTAAAATTCTTGACTTTATTCCTTTGTATGCAATATATTTTCTCCTCTCTGACCATTTTTAAGATTTTTCTCTTTATCATTGATATTCAGCAATTTTCTTATGATGTGCCTTGGTGTGTGTGTGTGTGTGTGTTACCTTGTCTGGGGTCTTTTTAATTTTTTGGATCTGTGGGTTTATAGTTTACTTCAAACTGGGGAAATTTTCAACCATTATTTATTTAAATTTTTTCCTCTCTCGCCCTCCCCCCAAATCTGAGAATCCAATTATACTTAGGTTAGACTCATGGTACTTCTATAGGGCCCCAAGTTGCTGTTCATCTTTTTCAATCTTTGTTCTCTCTATCCTATGGTTGAATTCTCAGTATGTTTTTAAGTTCACTGACCTCGTCTCCCAAAAACTCTAATCTGCACTTAATCACACCTAGTTACTGTATTTTTAAATCTCTGGATGTTCTGATTTTTTCTTTTTTATATTTTGTATTTCACCCCTCATTATGCTTATGACCATGGACCATATTTATAAAAGCTGCTTTAATGTACTTGTCTGCTAATTGCACCATCTCGGTTATTTCAGGGTCTATTTCTATTGTCTCCTGGTTATGAAAATTTTCTCTTGCTTTTTTATTAATTGACTAGATGCAATTTACTGTTAATTTTATGTTGCTGAGTGCTAGATTTTGTTGTATTAATTTATAGAGTGTTAAACTTCTGCCAGACAGTTAAGTTACCTGATTCTTTTGAGGGTTGGTTGTAAGCTCTTTTAGGACTTGTGTAGAGAAACCTTTATTCTAGGGTTCATTCTTATGAAGAGCTGGTAAGTTTTCATTTCTTACAGGCTGCCCTTGCCAGCTTCTAGGGGTTTCAAATTGCATGCACAGTTTGGTGCTCAGCCAGATCCTCAAGAATACCCCTATGCAGGTTTCAGGAATGCTTTCTGTGCCCAACACACTCCTCTCCAGGAGAACGAGATTTTAAGTGAATCAGACTTCCCTATCCTGCCTCCTTACTACTTCCTTCCCTGCTCCACAGTGAAAGATATTTCATTTCTAGATTCAGGTTACCGAACTGTAAAGGTTGAAAGGAAAACTGGCCTCCCTTTAAAAAACTCCCTTTAAAAACTGACTTCCCTTTAAAAACTTGCTTAGCATACCTTACTAAAAAAGGAGGAGGTGATGTAAAAGGTGCTTTATTTATACACACACACACACACACGTGTGTGTATATATGTATGTATGTATGTACATATATACATACACACACACACACACACACACACACACACCAGGAATTTAATACAAAAAAAAACATAGATTTTGCTTCTTAAGAAGCTTATGCTGAATAGGTAATAATATTGATAAATATTAAAAAGTAGGATTATCTACATCCAAACCATAATTATGCACAACAAAAGTATTTATTTCATTACCTTTGTTCTTAAAAATATTAGCCCTTTACTACTTGTGTTGGTAGATGCCCGAACTGAAGCCCTCACTAAACCATTAAATAGCCTATATATCTACTGGGGAAAAAAAATGAGCAGATGTTTTTGGGGAGGTTGAAGACATGTATGTGGGTAGCAGGAAGCAAATGTTTCCTCAAGGCTAGACTGTCATAAGCCAAGTTGATATCTTTTTTTAATTCAAGTGAAAATAATAATACAAGTATCATTTTCAAATTTTCTTTGAATTATGTTACAAGCATAACTAAGAGTCACTGAATGGTCTTTTAAAATAAAGATTCTTGGGGCGCCTGGGTGGCGCAGTCGGTTAAGCGTCCGACTTCAGCCAGGTCACGATCTCGCGGTCCGTGAGTTCGAGCCCCGCGTCTGGCTCTGGGCTGATGGCTCGGAGCCTGGAGCCTGTTTCCGATTCTGTGTCTCCCTTTTCGTCGTGCCCCCCCCCCCCCCGTTCATGCTCTGTTTCTCTCTGTCCCAAAAATAAATAAAAAACGTTGAAAAAAAAATTTTTTTTAAATAAAGATTCTTACCCAGGGATGGGACTAGGAAGAGATGAGTGAGGCATCTAAGGTGTCCATTCACTTTTCCATGGTCCCAGATCTGTTCTTAACAAGCACATAACATGAGAGTACTGAAATTCCTTGCTACTCAGAGTGGGATCCATGCATCGGCATCAACATTACCTGGGAACTTGTTACAAGTGTAGAATCTTGGGCCCCACCACAGATTTAATCAAAACCTCATTTTAATAAGATATCCAGGTGATTCATATATATATTAAAGTTTGAAAAGCAGGACCCTAGTTTATCCATTTCTTCTATTATTGAACTTCCATATTATTTTCAATTATTTTGCTTTAACTATTTTTCTATAACATTATATAGAACTCTCCTGCACATATCTTTGTGTTCTTGAGTAATTATCTTACCAGAAGGAACACATTAAAGTGGGAATTCTAGGGGTGGCATCTGGGTGGCTCAGCTGCTTAAGTGGCTGACTCTTGATTTCAGCTCAGGTCATGATCTTGAGGTTCATGGGTTCAAACCCCACATTGGGCTCTGTGCTCACAGCACAGAGCCTGCTTTTGGATCCTGTCTTCCTCTCTCTCTCTCCAACCCTCTCTGACTCGTGTTCATGCACTCTCTCAAAAATAAATAAATGTTAAAAAAAATTTTTTTGAAGTGGGAATTCTAGGTTATTATGTGTTCTTTCAAATTTGAAACTTCTAACCTGCTGTGGTCTGAGAAACCAGTTAACCAGGCTTGTTGGAGTTAGGAGTCAGAGAATTCACAGATCAATGTAACAAGTGGTTATGCACTTGAACTTGAATCCCAGCTCTGACAAAACCAGCCGTGTTAACTATGGGTGATGATGTAACCTGTCCAAGACAGTTTCCTCATCTGTTAAATGGGGACTATAACAGTATATACCTCACAGGATTGCCATGACGATTAAGTTAGTTAAAACAGATAAAGCACTTAAAACATTGTGTTATTTATATGTTTGCAATTAAGAGGAAAACTAGCAAATAAAGAGGCTCTAAGTGCACCTGATACACCATTTTAGGGTCTGAATTTTCAAATATCAACCAAATGTAGCATATAAAAAGCCTCTTTCCTCTCATCCCTGATTCTTGGATCTGTTCTAGGTAGATGAGATTGACAGAGAAAAGTGTATTACATTTAAGAAATGCTTCTTCCCTTTCTTTATCACATCATTATTGGTTTTAGAAGGAATGTGGATATATTCGTCTTCTGCTAAGGCCAGGTGCAATACTTAATGTTGATTGCCTAGATGCAGGAGGTCAAGAACCAAGATGCATAGGCAGTGGTCACACTACCTATACAATCAAGTAGGTACTACTGTTTATCTCTCCTCCCAGGAGAATTCCTGGCTCAGGGCAAGACAGGAATCTCAATACAGGACATAATCCAAATTGTAGGTTTTGAGTCAGAGCAGAAGTTTTGTCTGGGTAACGTCAATACAGTAACGAGGAAGAAGTCACATCTAAAGGACAGAGATAGGTAAAATGGGAAAGGAGGCAGCAAAGTCAGAAACCCAGAGAAGACAGAGAAACAAAATGCGATTCAAGGTGAAAGCATGTGAAGGAGTTCAGGCTTTCCTGGTCACAACAGGGTATTCATCATAGCGCTGATTTCATACTGGTCTGCTGAGCATATGCTGGGTGGGACAGGCCCTGGTGCTGCCAGAAGCAGTGTCACGCTGGAGGCAACTTTTAGATGTGCCATCCTATTATTTAGGTCCTAGCTACCAGAAGCAATCAAACATGAAGTACTTTAGTATCCAGAGACTCTGAAAATTACTCTTTCTTATGTCATTAATTCCAAGTTCCAAGGTTCAAGGGTTATAAAGAAACTGGAATTTGCATGAATAGCATTATTCAGGTCTAACTAAAAGCACTTATAACAAAGCTCTCTATTACTTAAATCATATTTTTGTCTAAGAGAAGGTAGGGGAATGGCTATATCCCTCTCAATGAAACATTCACACGCGATCACTAATTCTCAAAGAGTTTCTGAGGTAAGGGAAAGAATGAGGTGACTTTTCCATTTCTAGCAAACTCTGATCAAAGGCTATTAAAAAAAATAAGCTATTTCCAAGTATCATGCTCTTTACTTCTGCGACTCAGTGTACTTTTGTTTAATAACTAAAATCTATCAGGGAATTTGTTGTGTTTATTGTTTACTTTAGACCAAAAACTAATAAAAAATAAATTTTAAATTATTACTCAAAGTAATTTCCTTAGATGGAGACCTGGCCAATCCGAGTGGAATCAACCTTGATAGTAGTTCCTCTTTTTCTTAAATATTGGAAACTTCATCTAGAAGTGCTTACCCTTTATTGGTAAAAGCTTCCAGTATAAATGCAGGCAGATGAATGTGAGGAATACTCTGAGAGTAAGTGTTCTGAAAAAAATAAAAAATTCTAAAAACACATATACTCTCAGAGTTGGGAAGATCTACAAATGAATTCTCATCTCCTCCACTCCAGCACATTTTCCCTCCACAACTTGTAGAGTCTCAATCTGATCAGCCTCAACTTGTACACTGCCAGTGCTGGAGAACTCACTGTCCAGTGGAGCAGCTCAGTGTTACTTTTAAGCAAGTGTACTTGTTGCCAACTTATGCAATATAGCATTCATTACACTAAGCAGAAATCTCTCTGTAACTTCTCCCATTGCTTCTAGCCAGGTCTTTCCATAGCTCTAAATCTCTAGTTCCTCTTCCACTCGAAAGGAATTCCAAATACAGAAACTTGGAATAATAAAGCTGCAAAACTTCTAGTGTAACCTCACTCACTATGTACGCTGTAATTTTGTTTTCTCTAGATCTCCCTCCACTGGTATCAGGCTAGAGGCTGAACCGGTTGAAATGAGGGTATAGGGCAGGGAGTAACAAGGATTTAGTGGAGTCCAATGAACTTGGAGAACTTAAGGAACTGCAAAAAGGCAATTTACTAGAGCAAAGTGAGCTAGGCAGAGAATGGTAGGAGATACAGTCAGCTGGCAGAACACACAGGACCTGGTAGAACATGGTGAGACTTGGGGTTTTATCCTGAGTGTGATGGGTAGTCACCCAAGGGTTCTGAACAGGGAAACAGACAGGGACTGTTGAACATTTTAAAAAACCACTTATTGGGTGCCTGGGTGGCTCAGTCGGTTAAGCATCCAACTTTGGGTCAGGTCAGGACCTCACAGTCTGTGGCTTCGAGCCCAGTGTCAGGCTCTGTGCTGACAGCTCAGAGCCTAGAGCCTGCTTCGGATTCTGTGTCTCCCTCTTTCTGTTCCTCCCCTGCTTGCATTCTGTCTCTGTCTCTGTCTCTCTCAAAAATAAATAAACATTAAAAAGAAAACCCCACCTTTGCTCTTATATGGAGAACTGACCAGAGTGGTACAAGGAGGAGACAAGGAAGACCAGTTAGAAGACTGTTGCTATCATCCAGGTAACTTGGGATGATGACAGGTTGTATTATATTAGGGTAGTAGTAGGGGGTGGTGGCAATACAGGGGTATTTGGGATATATGTAGAAGACAGGACGTATAAACCTTACTGATGGGCTGGACATGGGTTAAGAAGGAAAGAGAAAACTCAAGATGGCTTTTGGTTTTTGGCCTGAGCAACTGTGTGGACCATTTACTGAGATAAAGAAGGAGGAGACAGGAACAGGTTTGGGGAGGAGAATTCAAGAGTTCTACTTCACACATGTTAGGTTGGAAATGTTTATTAGACTTTCAAATAGATGTTGAAGAGGCAGGCATAGAAATGAGCCTAGAGCTCACAGGAGAGATCAAGGTAAAAAAATAAAGCTGGGAGAAAGAAAGCATTTAAAACAAGGGGTCACATGAGACTGCACAGAGAATAAATGTAGAAGGCAGCCGAGGACTAAGCCCTAAAGAATGCCAACTTTTGGAGACCATAAAGAAGAGAAGATAACAAAAGAGACTTTGTAATTTTGTGTGTATTTTATGCTTTCCAGTGTAAGAGAGACTGGAGACTTAGAACTGCAGAAAGACATAGCTAAAACTGATGGAGGGAAGTTATAGAGAGATAGATTTCTGCACAGTGTAATGAGCACTACGATGAATAAGTTGTTAAGTAACTCTTACTCTTCTTCATAAAGCAGCTGGAATTACAGTTAACCCTTGAATAACATGGGTTTGAACTGTGGGGGGTCCACTTACATGTGGATTTTTTTTCCATACAGTATCATACTGTAAATGTATTTTCCTTACAATTCTCTTAATAACATTTTCTTTTCTCCAGCTTACTTTATTGTAAGAACACAATATATCACACATATAACATACAAAATATGTGTATGTGTTAATCGACTATTTAGTTACTGGCATGTCTGCCTGTCAACAAGAGGCTATTAGTAGTTCAGTTTTGAGGGAGTCAAAAGCTGTATGTGGATTTTTGACTTTGGGGTGGGGCAGGACCCCCAAAGCCCACATTGTTCGAGGGTTGACTGTATTTTATATCCACCAAGTCCACACCCAGTCATCATTATCTTCAAAAACTACCTTTCAAAGTCACATGCCTACTCTTTTTCTGAGTCCCGACCTATTGACTGAACCTGGATAGCTGCATTTCAACATGTCAGCGGCTCCATTACCCCATCTCTGGCCTCTGGCATTTGTTCTAGCTTCTGGATCCAAATTTTCACCCCCAACTAACAACTTCTAGTTGCCCAGCACTGACCAGGAGGCAGGTTGAGATCATGTTTCCCAGAGCTGCCAGAAGTTCTTGGCTTGTGATCAATGAAGCACACAATGAGTGAGTGCTCAGCAGTTAATCAAGTGACAGAGAACAACTGACACGTTAGGGAACTGTAGAATGAGCCAGATCAAGGCTGGAACAGGGACCAAGAGATTGTACTCCAGGCTAGTCACCCCAGGGGAATCTGCTCTAGGTCACCCAGTGTGATCAGACATCCTTTAACCCAGAAGAGTTGAGTGCTCTAAAGTTTACCATGTATCCACGGACTAAGAGTTTCCTGGAAGCTGATCACATTATGAACCAAACAGGAGGTACTTTACACCACACTTCAGCGCCCGTTCGTTCTGCACCAAACTCTCAGGTGCAGCCTAGAGATATTGTTACTTTCCCCACCACATCTAGAAAAGGAATTTCAAACTATTTTTGTGTTTGGGAAGATTAAATGAGATCATAAATAAAGTGGCTGGGACATAGAAAGTGCTCAATACATAATAGCTACTCACATTTATACTTTAGATGACCACAAAATAACAGTCAGGCAGCTGAATGGTAAAGTAGGTCTCTAAAAACTACTTTTAATGCTCTTCTTTAGCACAAAAGAATAATAAAAGGTTTTTTTTGTTTGTTTTTTATGTATGAACTATCATATGACCGATGGAATTTAAACTTGTCCCAAAAAAGCTCTCTTCCATTTTTCTGAACTTCCTAGCCAAGATTTAGCAAAAGGATGTTACACAAAAAACAAGTAAAGATGTCATTCTAATAATACAAGATTGATAACACCAATTCTAAATAAATACCATCAAGCAAAACAGAAATCTTCAAGCCTAATAATCATTCTGCAATGATCACTCAGGCCTGGGTTTGTTGTTTTAAATGTCTACATCCTTCAAGTATAATATATTTCTATTTCCCTTTATTAAATTTAAGTTTAACTAAAATCATTAAAGTTGGCAACAGAAGCAGGAAACCATTTATAAGGCCAGCATGGCTATTTTATCTTTATGTATGATAAAATGAAAATGTTATGTAATGAAAATGAAAAGTTATGTAATAGTTTCAGCAAACTACAGAGTTCCATTCTTGTAGTCTTTTAATATTTATAGAAATCTAAAAGAGCTATACTGCTAGAGTTCATTTTTGAAACTGAGAATTTCTATTATCTGACAGCAATCAATTATTTTAGCTCAATTACAGAAATGGCTATTTAAGAGTTCTGTTCATCTTTATTCATATTCCTTAACAATAGGTCAACTGTGTCTAGTACTTGACCTAGAAGCTTACATAGGTGTAACTGAAGGGTCTCAACTCCAAACTGAGTCCCATCACTGGTCTTTTTGCCTCCAATAGTACATTAAAGAAAAGAGAAGAAAAAGAAAAAACAGTGCACTGGGAACCATTTGCAGGTCTTACCTCTGTTAATACAAAGTGCTATACTAAACTACCAAAGACCACAGAAGCACCTTAAAAGAATCAAAGAGCAAGTGTGTAATCAGGTATAAGGAAGTCACAAACACCATGCCAATATCCAAAAACTGAAATCCCACACCTCCTATAAACTGAAAAGTGAAACCGATGGTCACATATTTCCTTGTATCTCTATTCACAGAATCTGGATTTTTAAAAGATAACTAATAATTTTGATTCCTCAAACTATCGCAGGGAAAAGTTACTTCTAAACTATAATTTTCAAATAAATAAACCTTGATTTTTTTCTGCTTTAAATGAATTTTTATTTTGGAATAATTTTAGAATTACAGGAAAGTTACAAAGATACAACAGAGTTCCTGTATCTCCCTCACTCAATTTCCCCTAAAGCTGACATCTTACATAGCCACGGTTTTGTCAAGACTAAGAAATTAATGTTGATATATTGCTATTAATTAAGCTATAGGTTTTAATTGGATTTCACCTGTTTTTTCACTAATACCTTTTTTTTCAGTTCTAAGATCTAATCTAATAATAATTATTATATTTTTATATATTACATATCTTATTATATAATATATATTTTATATATCTATATTATACTTCTATATATTTATATTTATATGTTATATTATTTATATAGTAAATATTTTATAGTTACATATATATTTATATTATATACTTATATATTTTATATTTATATTTATGTTTATATGTATCATATATATTTTATTATATATTTATTTTATTTTATAACATGTATATTTTTTATATTTTCAGTGCTTTAAGTATTTTCTAGTGCTTTAAGGTGCCAAGCTTATGTGTCTTATTAAATGTCTTCACTATAAATACTACAGAAAATAAAAGTACAGGCTCCCTGGAAAATATGACTTATTGGATATCAGAGAAATGTTATACTATGATTCATGTAAACATAATATTTCTACTAACATTTTACTGAGGAGAAAAAGAGATAAATCACTTTGTCAGGAACCTATGAGATCAAATTATTTAATGTTTCATAAATATGCTTGTCTCTTACCTATCTCCTAAGGCTCCAGTAAAGAGTCATAAGATATACAGTAAATCCTTTTAATTAATCCTGTAATAGAATATAAAGTATTATTATAAGCATATTCAAATAATCCATTTTTATCAAACATATGTAGAAACTGCCTTCTTTTCATTCTCAAATTTAATTTTTAATTACTGTATATTTTTATTAAGATATCACAATAACTAACTTAAGGGAGAATATAATTCACTAAATTTATTACACCTCTTTAGTTTAAAAATGAAAGCATGCAAAATTTAATAAAAGTTTTAAGACAAACAGAAAATGTACCAGAAAAAAAAAAGAAATGCCAAATGAATAAAACTGACTAGGAAGAATGCTTCGCATTCTTTTCCATGTACATAATGCCGTGCAAATTACTAAACAGTCACAAACAAGTGAATCATATCGAGGACACAGACTTTTGATGGGAAAATGGTAATCCAGAGTTTGGAGTTAGGAGGTTTCTGAAAAACTACATGTCTGGTAAAGTGTCCGTGTGTGTCAGTTTGCCTGAGATGGTCCCAATTTATGCCTGTTGTTCACTGTGTCCCACTCAATGTATTATTTATCTTAGATTTTCTTAGTGCTTTTTTTTTTTTTTTTAATGGTAGCAGTATAATAAGCCTGGGTTTTCACTTTTAGGTTCTGCCATTATCTTGTGGAGCAGTATGAGATGCATGTGCAGAGAACCCAGCTGCCAATTAACATGTGGTTAAATCTGAAAGACTTTAAGCATAAAGGCATTTCTGGATGGGCTATAACTCATACCTCATTCTCAAAAACAATACCTAAGCCAGTTTCAGGGGGAAAAAAAAAAAGTGCACTCAGGCAGGAATAGCTCGAGACAATTAACTCCTTCAGCCTTGAATGGAGGTGGAAGAAATATTCAATACTGCTGCCCCTGCTTATGACTAGTTCGAAGACCATATTAAGAAAAGCAGATGGAGATGTTTTACATATTACTCTATAAAGAATGACTTTTCATTTAGATCAAATGAATGCTCTTTAAACTTCTCCCTCTCAATTCTAATTACAATTTATCTTCTTTACACAAAGTTAAGTGACAGCTGTTATTTTGATGGCTCTATTAGCAGAAGAAATTCACAATTAAATGATGTCAGCTTTCTATCAGTGTCAGGAGATACATCAAATAGAAAACTCAGTTAATTCCCCCTTTTTTTTCTTACTGATTTAGAGAGTAATTCAATAAAACAATATGCATACAAATGTACTGTTAGGCTAATAACATACAGAAATTTTATATATTTGCAATAACAGCATAAAGGAAGCAAGTGAGAAGAAAGTTGTATTAGAGTAAGGATATAACACCAGATGGGAACTCAAATCCACAGAAATATAAGAGAATGAAAAATAGGCTGATATTGCTAACTCTATAAATACATATTTGTTCTCCTTTCTTCTCTCAGCTTCTTTAAAAGAGACATAGGATTATATAAAGTAAAAATTATAACAATATATTGTTGGGTTTATATATATATAAACATATATATATATACATAGAATACATATATATACATAGAAGATGTATAATAATAGTAGGAAAAAGTGGGGAGAGAGAAAAATGGAGCTATACAGGAGAAATGTTTATTTTACTGAGTATAAGTAAAAATGAGAAGTAGATTCTTCTAAGTTAAAATGTATATTGTAAAACCTAGAGCAAACACTAAGAGAATAATTCAAGATGTATAATTTAAAAATGATTAAAGGACTCAAAATACCACACTGGAAGATATTCACTTATTTCAAAAGAATTCACTTAATTTAAAAGAATTCAAGAGAACAAAGGCATGAGACCTACAGAAAACAAAAAGCAAAACAGCAGATGTAAATCCAACCATATCAATAATATTAATTGTGAATGGATTAAACAACCTAGTCAAAAAGCAGAAATTATCAGATTGTATTTTTAAACATCCAATGACAGTTGACCCTTGAACAACATGGTTTGAACTGAACAAGTCCACTTAACATGTGGATTTTTTTTCAATAAATACACTATAGTACTGTAAAAATCTTCCTTATGATTTTCTTAACAACCAACATTTTCTTTTCTCTAGCTTACTTTATTGGAATATATACCAAATAATATACAACATATGTCTGTAACATACAAAATATGTCTGTTATGTTACTGGTAAAGGTTTTTGGTCAACAATAGGTTAAGTTCTTTGGAGTCAAAAGTTTTATGTGTTGGATGCCTGGGTGGCTCAGTTGGTTACAGGTCCGACTCTTGATTTTAGCTCAGGTCATGGCCTCACTGTCCACAGGATCGAGTCCCACATAGGGCTCTGTGCTGACAGCATGGAGTCTGCTTGGGTTTCTCTCTCTCTCTCTCTCTCTCTCTCTCTCTCTCTCAAAATAAATAATAAAAAATTATTTTAAAAAGTTTTATGTAAATTATCAACTGTGCAGAGAGTCAGCACCACAACCCCCGTGTCATTCAAGGGTAAAACTGTATACACAATATGCTGTCTACAGGAGACACATTTTATGTTCAATGATACAAATAGGTTGAAAGTAAATGGAAAAAAAAAGACACACTATGCAAAGAAGAACCATGAGAATCAGAAAAAACAAACTTTAAAACAACAACAAAAGAACTGAAGGAATAAACAATTCAAAAATGAAATTGGAAGATGTCATATCCCCTTTCAATATTAGATGAACAACCAAGAAGAAAATACACAAGGAAATAAAAGATTTGAAAAAAAACTATAGGTCAACTAGACCTAAAAGACATCTATATGATACTCCACCCAAGAATACAATACACATTTTTCTCAAGTGCACATGAAACATTCTCTAAGGTAGACTGTATTCAAGGCCATGTACCAGCCTCAATAATTTAAAGTGATTAAAATCATGCAGACTGTTCCATGACCACAATAGGATGCAATTAGAAATCAGTAACAGAAGGAAATTCTAGACAAATATGTGGAAATAAAACAATACACTGCTAAATAACCAATAAGTCAAAAAAAAAATCATAAAGGAATTGGAAAACTCCCTGACATGAATGAAAACAAAAACACAACATGCCAAAACCTATGGGATACAGCTAAAGAAAGCAGTGCTTAAAGTAAAATTTATCATTGTAAATACTTATGTTAAAAAAGAAGATCTCAAATGAATAACCTAAATTTCCATCTTAAGAACTGAGAAAAAGAAGAGTACACAGAAAAGCAAGAAGTAAGGGAATAATAAAGATTGAAGTGCAAAAAAAAAAAAATGCAATAAAGAATAAAAAAACAAAAAAGAAAATCAATGCAAACAAGTTGTTTCTTTGAAAAGATCAACAAAATTGACAAATCTTTAGCTAGAGTGACTGAGAAAAAATAAAGGTACACACAAATTACCAGAATCAGGAATGAACAAAAGAACATTACTATTGCCTTCCAGAAATAAAAGTTATTATAAAGGAATATTATTAATAACTGTACATCAACCAATTGAGTACTTGGATGAAAAGAACAAATTATTATTTTTTTTTTAATGTTTATTTTTGACAGACAGGAGAGACAGAGCATGAGCAGGGGAGGGGCAGAGAGAGAGACAGAGACACAGAATCTGAAGCAGGTTCCAGGCTCTGAGGTGTCAGCACCTCTCTCAGCACAGAGCCCGACGCGGGGCTTGAACTCATGAGCCGTGAGATCATGACCTGAGCAGAAGTTGGACGCCTAACCGACTGAGCCACCCAGGTGCCCCAAAAAGAACAAATTCTTAAAAAAACAACTACAACTGACAGAGAAAACATACAAACTCTGAATAGGCCTGTAACAAATACAGATTGAGTTAGTAATTAAAATACTTCCAACAAATATAAGTACAGACCCAGAGGGCTTCACTGGTAATTCTACCAAACCTTTAAATGAGAATACCAATCTTTAAAGAAGTCTTCCAAAACAAACCAACCAAACATATACATGAGGAGAGAACACTTCCACAAGGCCAGTATTACTTGATACCAAAACTAGACAAAGACATAAGAAAACTATAGACCAACATTCTTTATGAATATAGATGCAAAATCCTCAACAAAATACTAGCAAAGCAAATCCAGCAATATGTAAAAATGATTAAAACCACAACCAAGTAAGATTTACCCTAGGAATGCCAGGTTGGTTCAATACCCACCGACCAAGAAACCCAATCAATAATATATTAACTAAATTAACTAATACTACATTAATGAAATTTTTAAAAAATACATGATAATATCAATAAATACAAAAAGAGTATTTGCCAAAATCCAACACTCTCTTATCACAAAAAGCATTCAACAACCAGGAATAGAAAGGAACTTCCTCAACCAGACAAAAGACATCTATAAAAACTCACAGCCAACATCATACTTAATAATGAAAGACTGAATGTGTCCCTCCTACAATTAGAAACAAGAGAATTGTGTCCTATTTCTTACCATTTCTACCTAACAGTTCACTGCAAGTTCTAACCAATACAACTAAGCAAGAAAAAAACAAAAACAAACAAACAAAAAAAGATCCAGATTGGAAAGAAGTATAACTATCTCTATTCGTAGATGACAGAGTTTTGTGTGAAGAAAATCCTAAGGAATCTACTTTAAAAAAAGTTTTTAGAATAACCATGCTCAGCAAGGTTGCAGGATACAAGAATATACCAAGAAATTCTTTTTTTTCTATACAACCACAATAACCAACCCAAAATTGAAATGATAAACTTAAGAAAGCAATTCCATTGAGAAGGAAGATTAAAATATGGAAGATTTTAATTGAGAAGATTAAAACACTTTAGAATGTATTTAACAAAAATAGTATAAGACTTGCACAGTGGAAACTACAAAATACTGTTCAAAGAAATTAAAGACAACTTAAATGGAAAAACATGCCATGTTGATGAACTGTTAAGACTCAATATTGTTAGGATGTCAATACTCCCATATTGGTCTACATATCTGGCACAATTCCCATTACAATCCAAGATGTCTTTTCTCCAAAAATTGACAAACTTTTACTAAAATTCATATGGATATGCAAGGGACCTAGAAGAGCCAAACAATCTTAAAAAAGAAAAAGAAAGTTGGAAGACTCACATAACCCGATTTCAAAACTTACTATATAGTTACAGTAATCAACACAGCATGGTACTGGCATAGACATTTCTCCCAAGAAGATTTACAAACATCTAATAAACATATGAGAAGATGCTCAACATCATTAACCACTGGGAAAATGCAAGTAAAAATCACAATACATTTTTAATCAATTTGATATTCAATGAGACACGACTTCATGCCTATAATCAAAAATAGAAATAACAAGTACTGATGAAGATGTGGAGAAATTAGAATCCTCTCCATTGCTGGTGGAAATGAAAAATGGTACAGTCAATTAGAAAAACATTTTGGCAGTTCCTCAAAAGTCTAAAAGATAGAGTACCATTTGACCCTGCAATTCCCACTACTAAGTAAGTACTCAAGGGAAATGAAAACGTACACCCACTCAAAAACTTGAACATAAATATCATAGCAGCATTAATCATAATAGCCAAACAAAATGTGGCATATCCATTCAATGGAATAGTATCCAACAATAAAAATTAAATTATTAATAATAATTTAATATTAATTAAAATATTAATATATGTTACATCATGAATGAACCTCAACACACTATACTAAGTGAAAGACCACATACAGTAAGATTCAACTTACATGAAAAACCAGAATAAGCAAATGTATAGACTGAAAGTAGATTATGGTTGTCAGGCTGGGTTGATTGGAAGAACAGGGATAGGCAGTGACTGCCAACAGATATAGTCTTCTTTTAGGAGGTGATGGAAATGTCTTAAACCTAGATTGTAGCAATGGTTGTATAATACTGTGACTACACTAAAACCACCTAATTGTATACTTTAAATGGGTTAATTTAATGACCTGGAAATTGTATTGCAATTAAAATGTTCTTATTTTAGTTGAAACCAAACTATAGTGCCTAAGGAAGCTAATTAACTCCACAAATAATTTTTTAAAAACTTAAGTGATTATTATGAATATTCAGATAATGATCACTTAAGAGAGAAGAGAGGATTGTGACTGACACAGGACACATGGAAGAGTTTTAAGGATGATGGACAAAGTTCTATTTCCTGACCTGGGTGTTATCAGCATTGCAATCATTCAGTAAACCATGTATTTTATAACGTTTCTTATAGCATATGTTTTATTTTATAATAAAAACACATTTTTAAGGGTCATATTTGGATTTTTTTAAATATAATTTATTGTCAAATTGGCTTCCATACAACACCCACTGCTCACCGCAACAAGTGCCTTCCTCAATGCCCATCACCCATTTCCCCCTCTTCCCCACCCCCCCATCAACCCAGTTTGTTCTCTGTATTTAAGAGTCTTTTATGGTTTGCCTCCCTCCCTTTCTGTTTGTAACTATTTTTTCCCCCTTCCCTCCCCCATGGCCTTAAGTTTCTCAAGATCCACATATGAGTGAAAACATATGATATCTGTCTTTCTCTGACTTGTTTCACTTCGCATAATACTTTCCAGTTCCATCCACATTGCTGGAGGATTTCATTTTTTTCTCATTGTGGATTTTTAAAAAATAGGAATTTGAGATTATATCCTAATCATCTGACTAAACTATTTGCTAAGACAATAATGAAAATATCCTCTATCTGTATACATTTATTGAGCATTTGAAATGTGGCTAGCATGACTGAGGAACTGAATTAAAAAAAAAGTTTTTATTGAAGTATACTTGACATACATGTTATATTAGTTTCAGGCATACAACAGTGATTGTCAAATGTATGCATTATACAGTGTTCCCCATGCCTAAGTGTAGTTATCATCTGTCACTATACATTATTACAATGTTATTGACTACATTCTCTATGCTGTGCTTTTCATCTTTATGACATTTATTTTATAAATGTAGTTTTATACTTTTTAATCCCTTTAGCCTATTTTATCCATTCCCCTCTGGCAACCACCAGTTTTGTTCCCTGTATTTACGAGTCTGTTTCTGGGTTTTTGCTTGTCTGTTTTGTTTTTTAGATTCCACATGTAAGTGAAATGATAGGGTATTGGTCTTTGACTTATTTCACTTAACATAGTACTACCTCTAAGTCCATCCATATTGTTACAAGTGGCAAGATCTATCATTCATTTTTATCGATCAGTAATATTCCACTGTGTATACACTACCTCTTCTTTAACCATTCATATACTGGTTTTCCATATCTTGGCTATTATAAATAATGTTGCAATAAACATAGGGGTGCACATATCTTTTCAAATTAGTGTTTTTGTCTTTGGGTAAATACCTAGTAGTGAAATTACTGGATAGTATTTCTATTTTTAGTTTTTTTAGGAACCTCCATAATGTTTTCCACAGTGGTTGTACCAATCTACATTCCCACCAAAAGTGCACAAGAGCTCCCCTTTCTCCACATCCTCGCCAACTCTTATTATTTCTTGTCTTTTTGATACTAGCCATTCTGACGGGTGTGAGGCAATACTTCATCGTGGTTCTGATTTGCATTTTCCTAATGATTACTGATGCTGAACATCTTTTCATGTGTCTGTTGACCATCTGTATGTCTTCTCTAGGAAAATGTCTATTCAGGTCCTCTGCCCATTTTTAATCAGATTACTTGGGCAATTTCTGCATTGAATTATCTAAGTTCTTTATATATTTTGGATATTAACCTCTTAGAAATATCGTTTGCAAATATCTTCTCCCATTCAGTAGGCTGCCTTTTCATTTTCTTGATAGTTTTCTTTGCTGTACAAAAGCTTTTTTGGTGTAATCTCATTTAGTCTTTTTTTTTTTTTTTTTTTTTTTGCTTTTGTTTCCCTTGCCTCAGGCAACACACCCATAAATATGTTGTGAAGGCCATGAAGTCCAAGAGATTACTGCCTATACTTCCTATGCTTTCCTTTAGGACTTTTATGGTTTCAGTTCTCACATTTAAATCATTAATCATTTCGAGTTTATCTTTGTGTATTGTTTAAGAGTGGTCCTGTTTCATTCTTTTACATGTAGCTATCCAGTTTTACCAATACCATTTGTTGAAGAGATTGTTTTTTCCCCATTGCATATTCTTGCCTCTTTTGTCATAGATTAATTGACCATATAAGCTTGGTTTCTTTCTAGGCTTTCTATCCTGTTCCAGTGTGTGTGTGTGTGTGTGTGTGTGTGTGTGTGTGTGTGTGTGAGAGAGAGAGAGATACTGTTTTGGTTACTACAGCTTTGTAGTATATCTTGAAATCTAGGATCTTGGTATCTCTAGCTTTGTGCTTTCTCAAGATTTTTTTTGGCTATTTGAGGTCTTTTGCGGTTCTATACAAATTTTGGGATTTTTTTTGGTAATTATATAGTTTATTGATGTGTTCACTGTCTTACCTCATCCATTATGGTATAATTTCCCTGAAGGCAAGAAGTAAATCTGTTTTAATCACTATTATATACCCCCACCACCACACTAATGTATTCCTTAGCACTTACAAAATCTCAAAGAATCATTAAAAATATCAGCAGTACATAACTAAGAAAAAAATTGTAATTATATGAGCTGGAAATTTTATAATTGTTCTAGTTCTATGAAAAATATAGTTGGTATTTTGAAAGGAAGTGCATTGAGTCTGTAGATTGTTTTGGGTACTATGGACATTTTAACAATATCAATTCTACCCATGAGTATGGTATATCTTTCCATTTGTTTGAGTCATCTTCAATTTCTTTTTTCAACGTCTTATAGTTTTCAGAATATAGGTCTTTCACCTCTTATGTTAAATTTATTCCTACGTATTTTTTTGGCACAACTGTAAATGGGATTTTCTTAATATCTTTTTCTGCTAGTTTGGTATTAGTGTATAGAAATGCAACAGATTTCTATATATTAATTTGTATCATGCAACTTTACTGAATTCATTTATTAGTTCTAATAGTTTTTTGGGGTTTTCTATATATGAGTATCATGTCACTCTTAAGTAGTGAAGTTTTATTTCTTCCTTACCAATCTGGATGCCTTTTATTTTTTTTTCTTGTCTGACTGCTGCAGCTATGACTTCCAGTATATGTTGAATAAAAGTGGTAACAGAAGACATCCTTGTCTTATTCCTGATCTTACAGGAAAAGCTTTTAGTTTTTGCAACTGAGATAATGTTAGCTGTGGGTGTGGGTTTGTCATATATGATCTTTATCATGGTGAAGTATGTTCCCTCTAAACCCACTTTGTGAAGACTTTTATCATGAATGGATGTTGAATGTTGCCAAATGCTTTTTCTATATCTATTGAGATGGTCATGTAGTTTTTACCCTTCCTCTTGTTAATGTGATGAACCATGTTGACTGACTTGCAGATACTGAACTCTCCTTGTACCCCTAGAATAAATTCCATGTGATCGCTGTGAATGATTCTTTTAATATATTGTTGAACTTAGTTTGCTAATATTTTGTTGAGGATTTTTGCAACTATGTTCATCAGGTATTCCTGGCCTATAGTTTTCTTTTTTTGTAGCATCTTTGTCTGGTTTTGGTATCAGGGTAATGCTGTCCTCATAAAATTAACTTGGAAGTTTTCCTTCTTCTATTTCTTGAAATAGCTTAGGAAGAATCAGTATTAACTCTTTTTAAATGTTTGGTAGAACTCAACTGTGAATCTACCTGGTCCTGGGCTCTTGTTTGTTGGTAGATTTTTTGCTACCAATTCAATTTATTACTAGTAATCAGTCTGTTCAATTTTTCTATTTTTTTCCTGATTCAGTTTTGGAAGATCATATGCTTCTAGGAAGTCACCTGTTTCTTCTGTTATCCAACTTGTTGGCATAAAATTCTTCATAGTAGCCTATTATAATCCTTTATATTCCATGATGTCATGACCTTCATACAGTGTCAGTTGTTATTTTTCCTCTTGCATTTCTTATTTGAGTCCTCTCTTTTTTTCTTGACAAGTCTGGCTAAAGGTTTATCAATTTTATTTATCTTTTCAAAGAATCACTCTTGGTTTCATGGGTCTTTTCTATTTTTTTAGCCTCTATTTCATTTATTTCTGTTCTGATCCTTATTATCGCCCTCTTCTACTAACTTTGGGTTTGTTTGTTCTTTTTTCAAAGCCCTTGGTGTAAGGTTAGATTGCTTATTTGAGATTTTTCTTATTTCTTGATCTATAACTGTATCACTACAAACTTTCCTCTCAGAACTGCTTTTAGTGCATCCCAAAGATTTTGAACTGCTATGCTTCCATCTTCATTTGTCTATATGTATTTTTTCATTTTGTCTTTGATTCTTCGTTGACCCACTGTTGTGTAGTAGCATGCTGTTTAGCCTCCATGTGTTTGTGTGATTTTCCAGTTTCCTTCTTGTAATCAATTTCTAGTTCTACACTGCTGTGATTGAAAAAAATATGCTTGATATGCTTTCAGTCTTCTTAAACTTGAGACTTATTCTGTGGCCTAACAAATGATCTATCCCAGAGAATGTTCCATGTACACTTGAATGTGTATCCTGGTGTTTTGGGATGGGATGTTCTGGATATATATGTTAAGTTCATCTGGTCTAATATGCCACTCAAAGTCACTTTCTTCTTTTTAAATTTTTTTTTCAACGTTTTATTTATTTTTGGGACAGAGAGAGACGGAGCATGAACGGGGGAGGGGCAGAGAGAGAGGGAGACACAGAATTGGAAGCAGGCTCCAGGCTCTGAGCCATCAGCCCAGAGCCCGACGCGGGGCTCGAACTCACGGACCGCGAGATCGTGACCTGGCTGAAGTCGGACGCTTAACCGACTGCGCCACCCAGGCGCCCCTCAAAGTCACTGGTTCTATCCTATGTCTATACTGTCCAATTATTGAGCACCTGAAATGTGGCTAGCATGATTAAGGAACTGAATTGTTAATTTAATTCTAACTAGTTTAAATTCAAATATAAATAATCATATGTGGCTGATGGCTACCACATGGACAATGCAAGCTTAGAGCATACAACTACTATGAAATTTTTGGCAGATATATATTTTCAAAAATAGTGGATAAATAAGCTAACCTTTAAAACATTGAAAATAAAATCTATATGTAACAGAGATGGCAGCTTTATAATAACCATCACTTTTTAAAATGTGCATAGAATTCTCAACAAGCAATGAAATAGGGAGTGTGTATATATATGTGTGTGTGTGTGTGTGTGTGTGTGTGTGTGTGTGTATACACACACACACTCCCTATTTATATATATATACATATATATATACATACACACATATATAATATACATATCATATATATATACACATGCATATATGTGTAGATATATATATCAGAAAATTTTGCAATCAGTTGTGCTTATCCCACTTGGCAGAGTTCTTAATATGCCCAAAAACTTAACAGCAGCCCTATTTCCAGATTTCACCCTAACTCTCCAGGAAATAAAAAAGGTAACCTAATTTGAACATCACTCATGTGGTTTCTACAACCTATCACCAACCCCTATAAATTCTCTAAGAACCATAAATTCCACCCAGCATCCTGAACAAATCCAACTATATATAAAGTCTAAGGTGTTTCTGTCACCCTCCTGTTTGTTTCCGAGTCCTAAGTTTTTCAGATTTGATTTTATGACCAGTTTCTATCAGTAAAAATGATCCTTAATATTCATTTGACAAACATTTCTTATTATGTTAGGTGCTATATTAGGAAACAGATGAAAAGTACAATCTTTGTCCTCATAGAAATTATAGCCTAGAGGGAGCAAGTACCCAATAAACCTGCAGAACTGAATAGTGTTTCAGTACTAAATGAGTACCATTTATATACCTCTATGGTTGTACAGAAAGGAACGCCTAATCTCCAGGAATAGAAAAGGAAAGGGACCAGGGAAGTGAGGCAATAGCAGAGGCATCCTTGGGCTAAGTCTTGGAAGATAAGCAAGACCTACCAAAGCAGTGAAGGGGGAAGGAGAAATGTTTCAGGCAAAGAGAAAACATGCAAAGGCTCAAAAGCCCAAGAGAAGAATTAAGTCAAGCTCAATACTGAAGTACAGTAAAGAAGAGGGGAGAAAAAGCAAACACTAGACAGGTGGGTAGACATAATCCTGAAGCTCTTTGCTTGCATGGCGTGGAGTCTGGATTTTATCTGGAGGGTTTAACAGCCCAAAGAATTCTGAGCTCAGGAATAATATGATCAGACTTGCATTAAAAAAAAAACAACCACTCTGCAACAGTATGAAGTATAAATAAGAGAAAATATGCAATTGGATATATGACAAGCACTTTAGAGATCATTCCAGTAGCATAAGTGAAAAGAAATGAGTGTTCAAACTAATGCAGAGACAATAGGGATGGAGACAAAAATGATGTACTTGAAGGACATTTAGAGTAGGACACATGAATTGACTATATATGGGGGTAAGGAAGAATAAAAAACCAGGATGAGTTCCAGATTTCTTACTTGACAAAAAAAGACACTGGTATTCATCAATAAAACAGAGATTACAGGAAGAACAAGAAGGGCAGGTTTGAGAGGTAATTTTGAGTTTTGAAAGTCGGGAAAAAGGTAGTAGTTAGTAAAATCAATAATATCAAAAGTAAGCTCAAATGTACAAGCCCCAGCTCAGACTTACTGAATTAGAAACTCTAGAGATGGAGCCCAGTCAACTATGTTTTTAATCACCCTCTACATGATTCTGGTGTGTGCTAACCCTACAGAACCAATGGTCTTGCCAAACACTACCAGTAATCGGGTGAAGAATCAGGCAATCAGGTGGGCACTGATGATGACAGAAGGGAAAGGAAAGGTTAAGCAGAATCCAGATTACAGTAAATTTAAGGACTACACTGTAGGAAGAGAAATGGAGACAGCACATGTAGATTCTTTCAATATAGCTTTAAAAGAATGAGAAGAGACACAGGTGATTTAAAAAAGGATGAACAGTGGGGTGCCTGGGTGGCTCAATCAGTTAAGCCACCAACTTCGACTTCGGCCTAGGTCATGATCTCACGGTCTGTGGGTTTGAGCCCACATCGGGCTCTGTGCTGACATCTTGGAACCTGGAGCCTGCTTCTGATTCCGTGTATCCCTCCCTCTCTGTCCCTCCCCTGCTTGTGCGCGCTCTCTCTCTCTCTCAAAAATAAATAAATGTTAAAAAAAAAAAAAAAGGATTAACAGAATAAAGTCCTCTAAAAGGTAGAAAAAGATTCAGAGCCCAGGCAGAAGGAACTGGCCTTGGAAGGTATGGCAGGCACCAGTGGGTGTCTTCCAGGTCCACTCTCCTTCCTGGACAACAGAATCTTAATTTAGTTCTTCTCTGGGAAGTCAGGAGGGCCACGAATCCTGACTAGTCTAAGCCAATCACAGGACTTCTATATCTCTTGCCACGTACCAGTTTAGAAATGGGCTATATGATGTAAATTCAACTAGTGAAGTCTGCTGAGAGGTTTCTGGAAAAGTGTTTTTTCACTCTTAAAAAAGACATAAAAAAGATGCTATGGCATGAATTTTTGTGCCTCCCTCCACCCTGACAAAATTCACAGATTAAAGCCCTAATCCCCACTGTGATGGTATTTGGGAGGTAATACCATTAGTGTTCTTATAAATGAGAAAGAGACTAGAGAGCACTCTCCCTCTGCCATGTGAGGAAACAGCATAAAGGTGGTGGTCTTCAAGCCAGAAAGAGGCCCTCACCAAGAATGTTCAGGCAACTTGATCTTGGACTTCCCAGACTCCAGAACAAAGCAAAATAAATGTTTGTGGTTTGAGCCACCCAGTCTTTGGTATTTTCTACAACAGCCTAAACTAAGACAAGAGACACCTTCCTTTCTTACAATCTTGGGTTCTTTTATACGAGGACATAAAGCTTGGAACTAAAGCTGCCTGTCATCTTCAGACCAGAAGGAGACAAGCCTGAGGACAAAGGCTAACTCATCTAAGATGTTTAGAAAAGAAAGACAGAAAGATCCTGAGAGCCTCATGACAGCAGTTAGCTGCTACATGAACCAACTATAACACCATCTTTCTTCCAAATTTCTAGTTATATGAGATCATAAAATTAACTTAATATTTTCAGTTTCAATTGGGTCTTCTGTCACTTGCCAGCTGAAAGCATTCTGATACTGAAAGACATTTTCACTCAGATGGATGTGAATAAAATTAACTTTGCCTATTGGAGACATGGGAATTTGAGGGACTTCCAGACTAAAGTTTCATTTATTAAACAAAATGAAGCTCATATAGATCTATTTTATAAAGGGACAGGCCTTAACAGCTCTATTCTGCTTTAAAATATCTAGTATTTCTCACAATAACAATAGTTAGCCACGAAGAAGATGATGGTGATAACCTCATGATTATTAACGTATTTTTAAAAGCTAGGTATTTAAGCCTTGTTTTGTTTACCTTCTGCATTCCCTTTGACTTCAGCAGTGAAATCATACCAATGTCTTTTACTTTCTGTTTGTAACAATTTTCCGACTTTCTTGGTATATAACATCATACCACAATATAGTTTACAGAGGAAACCTTTAACTTGAAAGAACAAACACTCTGAAAAGCAAACAGTGTATTAAAAGGTTTCTATTTTTATTTCCATACCTTTTCTAAATCTGTTCAAGAAAAGAAAACATTTCAACTACATCTGTGGAAAATCAACACTGTGGCCATGTAGATAAACACTAGAGAAAGTGCAATTTGAACACAAATAACAAAAAGCCCTAGAACTGTATGTGTATCCAAGCAGTCCCCAAATGGTGAAAAATAAAATTGAAAGTTAAATTGTAAGACAGTTTTTGAAGCCCAAAACATTTTTCCTATAGAAACAATGTTACTATGAGTCATTCCGGTCCTGGGCCAGTCCATAAAACCCTTATAAAACCATACGCATAAGACTATTGTTTGAACTACACCCAGGCAGAATAATACTTTTTCCTTTAGAAAATATATCATTTTCTCCCTCCACCCTCTACCTAGTCCCAGGAGAAAGGGCCTAGCCATGGACTCTGTTCACCTCTCCAACCTCATCTTTCACTACTCCCCACACCACATGCTCTGTGGGTCAGCCCCACTGCCCTTCTTCAACCTGCAGGGCCTTTTCCCTTCCCAGCCTTTGCTGTCACGCCCTCCCCCACATCTTCTAGGTCATCTGGCTCAGGCTTCTCTTCTCAGCTTAAATGATACTTCCTCAAGAGATAGTTCTTCATCCCCACACTGAATCACAGGTGTCCTTGCTGTACTCCCCCACCTCAGTATCTCTCACACTGTACTGTAATCACTTTGCTTATCTCCCCCGTAATCAGTCATTTGGGTGACACATCTTATCTGCTACTATTTTAGCCCTAGAGCGTAGATAAGTAGCTGGCATTTTGAAGCTGTTTAATACATATTTGTTTGTATAAATGAATTTACCTAACAGAAGGTACTTCAATTCATTTTTAACCTGACCAGGGAATATTTAACCTGATCTATGGTCATTACCAAGAGATAAAGGAGTTTTCCAAAGACTTCCCCACTCCTGAAATTTGTACATACACACTGTTCATAGAAAGGAGGCCGTCTATCCAATTTCTTCCCCATTGCTAGTTTATAAAGTAACTTAAATGGAGCATTAAAATTCTGGCAAACGGGAGTAAGTATATACTCTAATTACCCTTACCTCTTTCTTGTAGGTAATGTCATTCATTCTTACAGCTTTTACTACAATCGACGAAATCCTGATTCCCAAATTTGTATCTCTAGGGCTGATTTCTCTCTTGAGTTAAAAATACAAATTTCCAGGTGCCTACAATTTTATACCTAATGTCCCAAAAGGACTCCACTCCAACCTTTCTTTTCTCCTGTGTTCCCCATTTCAGATAATGACATTACCAGCTGGAAACTAGAACCTGACACTCAAGTTCTCTCACCCTTGTTATTTAAAGGTTGGTCCATGGACCAACAGTGCTTGTTGTTCATGACCTGGAATCTTTTTAGAAACATAAGACTGCCCCACCCCAGACATGCTGAATTAGGATCTACCTTTTAACAAAATCCCCAGGCAATTCAAGCGCACATTAAAATCTGAGAAACACTGATCTGTAATTCCTTTTTCTCCCTACCCCCGCACTTCAAGTCCACCAAGTCTATACAGGAAAACGTCTCATATATATTCCCTCCCATCCATTTCTGTCACTGCCCTGATTTAAGCCATCACCTCTTGTCTGGAACATTGCAGTGGCCTCTTAGTTGATCTCATTCCTCTAATCCACTGGTTCTCATCCAGAATTTCCTAAGAGACACTCTGTTATACAGCTATTAATTTGAGAAAGGCCATATGGTTGGCTGGCCAGAACTGTGCATAATATATAACTTGTCTTATCTATGTTGCAATCGAAATCTAGGGATGATTACAAAAACATCATATGGGAAAGCATGCAAAAATCAAAGCGAAGAAGACTGAGAACCACTCTTCACGTGTCTCCTCGAAACAATCATTCTGCATATGGACCTCAGTTTTCTTTCCAAAATACAAACACAATCATGTCATCTCCCTCTCTAAAGCTTTTCAGTGGCTTGTGAACACATCATATACTTCCACACCTCCACCTCTCTGTTTATACTTTCCTTTTTCTGCCTTTTGGCAAAAATCTAGTTCATCTTCTGAAGTCCTGCTCAAGAGTCATCTCACTGGGAAAAAAGTCATCTTATCTTGCCGATTTTCTTGGTAAATAACTGCTTCTCCCTCCTCCTGCACCCCACCATATGTTCATCACGTGATCATGGCTGCCCATCTTTCCTGCCAGACAAGGACTCCCCTGAAGGCATTCTGTATCTCAGTCACCGACAGATGGTAGATACTCGAAAAATGTAAAAGAAGTCAATTACCATTTATATCTGAAATCATCAAAAGCTGTATAACGTATCACTGATAATGTGAATGCATTTATAAACTCCAAAATACTAAGCACCATATACCTAGGAGATGGAATCATTTGGAAAAAAAAAAAAAAAAAAAAAAACCACGAAAAAGGAAAATACTTCTCAACCTATATACATTCAATCATAGTAAAAGTTCAAGTATGCTTGGAGACTTAATTCATTCACATAAATGCAGCTACCCTGTGAGCCCACAGTCTGGGGAGGTCTACCCTGTTTCCTGATAGTTACACCAGATAACTCAACAAGACTAAGAGTGTAGCCTTTGATGAGGAGAGGGTGAGAGAAGTCTGCCAGCTGACTTTAAAAATTATACATTTTAGCATGAAGATTACAAAGTTATCTTTATGTAATAAAGAAAATTATTTATTACCTATAATTTAAAATCTTTAAAATTTCATGTTTTGGGGCGCCTGGGTGGCGCAGTCGGTTAAGCGTCCGACTTCAGCCAGGTCACGATCTCGCGGTCCGTGAGTTCGAGCCCCGCGTCGGGCTCTGGGCTGATGGCTCAGAGCCTGGAGCCTGCTTCCGATTCTGTGTCTCCCTCTCTCTCTGCCCCTCCCCCGTTCATGCTCTGTCTCTCTCTGTCCCAAAAATAAATAAAAAACGTTGAAAAAAAAAATTTTTTAAATAAATAAATAAATAAATAAATAAATAAAACCAAAAGTGCAAAGTGAGAAAAAAAAAAAAAGAACCTTGAGGAACTTCTTTTTCAGTGGTCAGGTAAAAGTGAAAGAACCAACACAGAAGACTAAAAAGGGTTAGCCAGAACGGGAAAAGGAAACCCAGGAAAGGGTGGTGTGACAAAGGCCAAAAGAAGAGTGTTCCTAAAAGGACCGATGCTCAACAGCAGTCCACTCCATGGAAAACAGCTAAGATGGCAAGTGGCACTGGGAGGGGGTAGGCTGTTTGAAAGAATGGAGGAGGTATGCTGTGGGAGTAAGATAACAGAGCCACGTGGGAAGACTGCTCAGCAGTTTTGAGACTGCTGAGTATATCCCTGACGTGAAATCAACAAGCAGGTAGTTGGGCTCATCCAGTCCTAAGGCTTTGCCAGATAGGAGAGATCAAAGAGATGCAAAGGAATTGAGGGAATCTTCCGCAGTGCAGCTTGAATTGGGGCAGCTAGGCTAGATAAGGAAAAACTTGATGAC
Source organism: Herpailurus yagouaroundi (assembly GCF_014898765.1). Lineage (NCBI taxonomy): Eukaryota > Metazoa > Chordata > Mammalia > Carnivora > Felidae > Herpailurus > Herpailurus yagouaroundi. The sequence goes on along the minus strand of NW_024412434.1, from coordinate 6,021,548 downwards.
AGAAGGGAACTAATGAATAGAGAAAAATGGGGGAGGGTGTTAATGAACTGAAAAGCCTTGATGAGTCATACACATTTCCATATCAATAAATATACTCCTCTACCATGCTTTTAACTGTTCCATAATAATATAGCCTATACCTTGATACTATTAAAGTAAAATCACATTTACTTTAATAAGAAAGAGCTATTTACTATTTGGACACCGCTCACCATCCAATTTACTTTGTCAGGTCAAACAGCATTTGTGGAAAAGACCATGCTGTCATAAAAAATATGCTAAGTAACAGTCACAGTTTATAAAATACCGGCTTTTTCATTTGCTAATGTTGCAACTTTGAATGACTTAACCTTTCTGATCTAATACCTCTTAACAAACTGTGGTAGGCACAGTAGGCATAACAATGCCCCTTCAAGGATATCTACCATCCTAATCCCTGGAATGTGTGGATATGTTATGTTACATGGAAACAGGAATTAAGGCTACTAAGCAACTGACCTTAAAATAAGGAGAGTATCCTGGAATATTTAAGTGGACCCACAGTAACCACAAGGGTGTTTGTTAAAGGGAAAAGAGAGAAGCCAAAGAGTCAGAACCAGAAAGACTGCATGTCAGACTTGACCCACCACCGCTGGCATTGTACATGGAAGGAGACCACAAGCCACAGTATGTGGGCAGCCTCTAGAAGCTGGAAAAGACAAGAAAACTGATGCCCCCTAAAATCTCCAGAAAGGAATGCCACCCTGCTGACAGTAACACCCATGCTGGGCTTCCATAGGGTAATAAATTTGCATTGTTTTAAGCCATTAAGTTTTTGTTAATTTGTTACAGAACAACAGCAAACTAATACACAAGTAAAATGAATCAACTTCATAAACTGTGTAACCAAGAAAATATACATAAAGTACCTAACAGAATGCCTAGGATATAGAAGTATTCAAATAGCTGCTAAAGATATTAATAGTGCTACTACTATTACAGCACCAAAAACAATGGTAGTCCAGCGAAAGAGCACTGACTCAGTTCTAGAACTTACTCTCTGACCTAAGACATCTTAGTTAACTTTAGACTCATTTCTCTCACTTGCAAAGCAAAATGAGGGGGCCTAGAATACATGACTTCTAAAGTTTCTTCCAGCTCTAAAATTTTATGGTTCAAAACCTAATTCCTTAATGACATTCTACTTATTGCTAATTAACAGATTCAGAAAATCCTATTAAATAAAAATAGTAAGCCAAGCAGTTTTCATTTAATGTTTCAACATTTTCAATATTTTATATTGCTGAGTTACAGCCTTATAAAGTTGAGTCATGGCATAAAAATCACAGACCTGCAAGCAAGGAAAAATATCTAAGTCATCCTGCTACTATTTAAAGGCCTTACAGTCAAACTACAATAATATCTTCTCAAGTAGCTCAAAGTATATTCCCACACATTACCTCACTTATTCGTTTTTTAATAGCTAAAGAGATATAATTCACATACCGTGCAATTAACCCTTTCACAGTAGATGATTCATTGGTTTGGTATATTCAGAGTTGTAAAACTATCACCACAAACAATTTTTTAGACTATTTTCCTCATTCTAAAAAGAAACTCTCTAGGCATTACCAGTCACTCTCCAACTCCCTTCCCCAACCCTCCCCGGCCACTAATTGACCTTCTGTCCCCATGCCTCTTCTCGGCATTTCATATAAATGGAATCATACAATATAGAGCATTTTTGTGTCTGGCTTCTTTCACGTGGCATGTTTTGAGATTCATCCATGTCGTAGCATGGTCAGTACTTCACTCCTTTTTCATGCTGAATGATATTCCACTGGATCCTGTGAATGATATACCACATTCTGCTTATCCGTTCAGCAGCTGATGGACATTTATTTGGGTTGTTTCTACTTTTTAACTATCAGGAATAATGCAGTTATGAACACTAGTGTATAAATGTTTATGCGGATGTGTGTTTTCATTTCTCCTGGGTTGAGACCTAGGAATGGAATTGCTGGGTAACATATGGTAACTCTATGTTTTTACCTTTTACATTTTTTTTAATGTTTATTTATTTTTGAGAGAGAGAGAGAGACAGAGAGAGAGAGACAGAGCGTGAGCAGGGGAGGGGCAGAGAGGGATGGAGACACAGAATCCGAAGCAGGCTCCAGGCTCCCAGCGTCCAGCACAGAGCCTGATGCAGAGCTCGAATTCACAAACTGCAAGATCATGACCTGAGCCGAATTCTGATGCTTAACCCACTGAGCCACCCAGGCCCCGATGTTTTTACCTTATAAAGAACTGCCAAGCCATTTACCAAAGCGGCTGCCTCTTTTTCTCCCACCAGCACTGTATGCATGTTCACTCCAATCTTACCAACACTTGTTATTATCTGTCTTTGATTATAAGCAAATAGTTGGTACAAAGTGCTTTCTTTTGTAGTTTTGATGTGTATAAGCCTATGACTAATGATGCTGAGCATCTTTTCATGTGCTTATTTACAATTTATAAGTCCTCTCTGGAGAGATATCTATTCAGGTCCTCTGACCATTTTTTCACTGTGGTGTCCTTTTTACCACTGAGTTGTAAGAGTTCTTTATAAATTCTGGATATAAGTCCATTGTCAGATATCTCATCTGCCTGTATGCATTTTGTCCCACTCTATGTACCTCATCTAATCTTAGTGCAGCTACTCGCACTCAATAAACAAATTCTGTGCTACCATCCCTATTTTACTGAGAGAATTAGTATTTTATATGACTAAATAGACTTGACAACTGGCAGACTCAAAAAACATAAATAAATAAAAACAACTTACAGCTATGACCTATTTTCATTAATTTAAAGGAGCCATAGCAACATTGTGACAGCACATCAAGGAAGGAGCCTTCATCCAACTGTGATGCTGTCCTGTATCAATAACCAGACAATATTATTTCCACAGGTATCTCAAAGATGATTCATTCATTCATTCAAAAAATAGTTACTGTTACATGGCAGGTGCTATGCTCAGGATGCATCAGCGAACATGACCAAGTCCTTCATTAACCTTACAAATTGGCAGTGTTAGACAAAATCCCTAGTGCTAAATCAATGTCCTAATGGCAAACAGTCCAAACAAAGAAATTTATCTTATTGCTTAAAAATCCCCCTCAAGAAACATTACAGATTTTAATGCAAGGGATACCCTATTTTTTTTTAATCCAAAGTGTCAAACTTATTTTGTGGCCCAGGATGACCTTTTTATAATGCAGCAGTGCTTACTTTAATGACATCTGTCAAAATGAAACCTGAGTAAAGGAAGAAAATACTCATATTTTTACCTTTAACAAGAAAAGCCTAAAGATTCAGAGTCTATACCATAGCCAGTTCCTAACTCATGCTGAAAAAAAATGTTATATAGCTCCATTAAACATAAAAACAGTAATATAGAATTACAAATCCAACCAGCTAAAAAGGTAGTTCTAACCTTGCCTATCAAAGTATCCTCAATGCAAAGCAGAGGGACCAAATAGCCCTCAAGAGGCTGAAGGCATGGCACTAAATGGCCCACACGAACTTTACATTTCTTGGCTTTGTGTTTTGCCCCTTAAAGAGTTCACACAAATGTTACACTCTAAACTATAATATATCTATTTTATTTTTTCCATTTTTATTTTAGAGAAAGAGAGGGAGCGAGTGGGGCAAAGGGGCAGAAGGAGAGACAGACAGACAGACAGAATCCCAAGCAGGCTCCAACTCAGCAAAGAACCCAATGTAGGGCTCAATCCCACAACCCTGAGATGGTGACCTGAGCTGAAATCAAGAGTCAGATGCTCAGCCGACTGAGCAACCCAGGTGCCCCAATACGTCTATTTTCTTATTTTACAAAGTTACCATTCTTTTTTTTCCTTTTAATTCTTTATTTTTATTTATTTATTTTTTACATGAAATTTATTGTCAAATTGGTTTCCATACAACACCCAGTGCTCATCCCAAAAGGTGCCCTCCTCAATACCCATCACCGACCCTCCCCACCCTCCCACCCCCCTTCAACCCCCAGTTTGTTCTCAGTACCATTCTTTTTCTTTAATGTTTACTTATTTTTAAAAAAGAGAGAGAGAGAGAGTGTGTGTGTGTGTGGGCAAGCAGGGGTGGGGAGGGCACAGAGAGGGAGACACAGAATCTGCAGCAGGCTCCAAGCTCAGTGCAGAGGCCGACATGGGGCTCGAACCCAAGAACGCTGAGATCCTGACCTAAGCCAAAGTCGGATACTTAACTGACTGAGCCACTCAGGTGCCCCAAAAAGTTTACATTCTTAATTAGAGTCAATAAAAGAATCTGTTGAGAAAGATAGTTTATGATTAGAACTACATTAATTTTTGCTGTGCAAATTTAGTAAATTAAATAACCGCAAGTAAAACTAATACTCGGGATGATGTACCATGCCTACCTCATAGTTTTGAGAGTCCTCAACACGCCACTTTAAATGGAGGGCATGCATACTGTCGTTTGGTTAGCTAGGTGCCTAAAGATTCAGAAGGCACAGGCTGAGCCTGGAGAGTATGACTGGAGGTGATCCCAGAGATGGCCTGCTGCAAGACAGGCAAAAGCACAGATCAAGGCAGGGCTCTTTCCACTGTGAACTGAGAGGCTGGGGTTTCCTGGAGGTGGCTCGGTGTTGCTTCAGGGAGTCAGAGAATAGCTGCTAAGTGGACAGAACACAACACCACCAACTTCCGTTTCCACTGCTTTCACCTGTCTTACACAGCAGGCTTCCAGGTAAGTTCTCTGAAGACTAAAATCAGACTCCAAAAAAAAGGTCTGAGAACCTAAATGTAGAGGAAGTCTTGGCTAGGCAGACAACATAACACTGTGCATCACATCTGAAAGACAAGTGAGGACCCAACGGAAGAATGAATAATGAAGCTGGTGAGGGGCAGAGTCAAAAACAGGAAAGGGTGCGGCATAAGCCAAGGGTCGGGGTCAGACCTGTATCCACTGAAAATAATGCCTATTGTGGAGTGGGTGTGTCTGCTTATAAGAGCGGCAAGGGGATCCTTCACCCAGAAGCATTCAACTGCTGACATCTTAAACTCCAATATGCACTTATAGGCTATAGTCGCTTGCCCGTCTAGCTCTCTAGATTCTTTACCTGCCGTTGCCAATCAATCCTCCACAAAGCAGCCAATATGAGCCTTCAGGAAAGTAAAATAGATCACGTCACTTCTCTGATTCCAACTTTCTAATGGGTTTCCCATGACACTTGAATAAAATCCCAAATCCTACCGCAGCCCTAAAGTATCATGGCCCTCAGTAATTACAACTCCTCCTCACTCACGCTCCCCAGTTACCTGGCCACTCCTCAGGCAAGCTCTGGGCCAGGGCTCTGTCTGCCATACTATTTGCATACCCTGGGATGCTCTTCACATTGCTGTATCCTAACTACATTCCAGTCTCTGCTCAGAGATCATCTCTTCCAAGAGCCTTTTCTTGTTCACATCATCTAAAATAGCATCTAAATCACTCTCTACCCCCTTACCCTTCCTCATTTTTCTTTTTAACATTTTCATATATTCATGTGTATTATCTATCTCCCCTGTAGAAGTAAGCTCTAGTAGGGCAGGTGCTTCGTTTTGATCACTGTTTTGATCTTAGTAGCCATGCCACAGAGAACAGTGTCTGGAAGATAAATACTCAATATTTATTGAATCAATGAATAAATAAATCTCACTTGATCTTAATACGTTGAAGATTCCAGTTTTTCCTCATGCCCTCTCTATTTTTTCCTGATCCATTAGCCATGCTCCAGGCTTCACTTCCTATCCACTATAAACCTAAGATCTGATCATCCAGCTTTGCCCACTCCCTTGCCTAAACTTAACTTTCTTGCTGGCTTGTCCTTCTCCTAAACCAATCTAAGAACCTACTTCTTCCCTCCCACAACCACACTGGAGATTGCTGCTATAAAAGCCCCACCCAAGTGGACCAGAGATGCTGCAAATGCAGTCTCCCGTCTCAGCAGGTCCTTGCTTGCTGCTGCCCATCAAACAGTAATAAAAGTATAGGATGGTAAAACCAAATGTTATGTAATAATAACTGTGCAAGTGTAAGAACTCTACAGCAACAAAGAAAATTGGTATCATGTGAAAATGTCAGGATTTTTACATGAATATGTAAATACGCCTCTGAAATATAAAGGAAATCACAATGTTCAAAGGAGTTTCTTTATTTCTAAACTCTTTGTTAGACAGTTTGAAAGATAAACTTTCACAGAAAGAATATATAAATGAAAAGCCTCACCTGAAAAAAAATCACTAAAAATGATTCTAATTTTCCTGTTTCCTGTTTCCATCACTGCCATCTGTATTAACCAAGATATAGGCTACACTACTACAATAAAACCAAGAATGTAGTGGCTCAAACCAGAGTTTACTTCTGTCTTGTGCAGTAGGCCTGAGACAGACAAGTGGTCCCAGCAAGGTGGGCAGGTTCCTCCCTGAGGGTTCCTCCTGAGGGTCCTTCTCTTCTGTCCTGTCACTCCTCTGGGGCACTGCCTTTGTCTGTATGATGGAAGCTGGCTCACCTACACCTCGCCCATGGGGACAGGGGAAAAAAGACTACGACATACAGCAGATGTTTAATATAAATGTGGTTTAGAAGTTGCACACATCACTTCCACTCCCATCCACTGGCCCAAACTTAGATATGTGGTCTCATCTGGCTACAAGAAGCCTAAGGAATACAGTTTCTGTGTAGGAACTATGTGCCAGCAAAATATCAGAGGTCGGAGTGCATCCTTCTTCCCACTCTGAAACATTCCTCTCCTTTTCTAAAGGGATAACCTGAAGTCCCAACCAGTTACTGGATTCAGCTCAAAGCCTAAGACCTCTGGGTGATACACAACCTCTTCAACAGATATCAATGTGTCTCTGTCCCAATCCAGTGACCCACAAACTAATAGAGAAATAACTTTGTTCTCTACCACCACCATCACACCCAATATACAATGGAATACAAGTAAGATTAATGCAATTAAGTCATTTTGAAAAGAATGGCAAATAGGTATTCTTACCAATCACAAAATACGACTGGACAGGAATGGCAACGAATCCCCCGACTCTACCAGGGAAGCAAGTTCCTTGGTTTAACTCAGGTTCTGTGTGCCTGGTGGGGAGAGAGACTCATTTGTTCATTTGTCTGTTGAAGCCTGGCTTTGTCTCTGGAAGATATCTTTTTCCATTATCCCTTCTGGCAATCTATGAAGTGAACACAGGAGAGTATGTGCTCCAATGAGGCAGGAAAGAGCTAATAGCCTATTTCCCGGGGGGTACATATTTGGGGGGTCAAAGACGGCTTTAGTTGTCAAACAATGCGAAACCATCACAAGTTTTGGCAAGCTAAACTTGTGGCAACATAATCGTCTCAAAATCCCCCACGTCTTCTTGTCTTCAGTCAGTACCACGTGAAAGTAAGGACAACTAAAGATTTAATCTGGTGGTAGATGCTAAGTTTGTCAATTCTGCCCTTTTTGATTAGCTGACCTCTGAGGCAGATCCATCCCTCTGTACCTCAATTTAAGGTTAGCTAATTTGAGGTCATCTGATTCACAGGACAGGATGATTACACCACCACACCCCATTCACATCAGTGCAAGCCATGTGACTTAAAATGTTCTTCCTGCCTGACTGATTTCAGGCTCAGCCACCCGATTAGCTTTGGCCAATAAAATATGAACAAAAGTAACACCTGTTACTTCCAAGCAGCGGTTTTGCAAGTCTCCTCTCCCTCGGAAACAGAACAGCAATGTCCCCAAAAACCTATTCCTTTGGCTTGGAGTGACAGAGGATGGTGGAACAGAGCCACAGACATGTTATGAGTAAGAAATAAACTTTTGTTGCTCTAGGGAACTGAAACTCTGCATTTGTAACTGGAGCTTTACCTAGCTTAATTGACTGGTTCAGGTGGGAAGATAAATCCTTCATTTGATCCTTGCCTAGCCTGGCTTCCACCTTTCTCTGGCCAAGAAAATCTAATGAAGTCTCCTAAGAACAAATCTAACCTCTCGCTGTTTGGGAAGAAGAAACCATCTTTCCAACCCTGCAACACCCCATATTACTGTCCTTTCAGTTAATTCAAAGCATAGGCCATGGACATACAGAACTTCCTTTAGTGAAATCATACCCCTCCCAGCTCTATTTGCAAACTAGCTAATTGTTCTCTTACTTGACACCCTCTTGCAGTTCCTTGCTAAAGCAGCTGGTCAACCTATGTTAGCAGCCTCACATTAGGAGTCTTTCCAATCACTTCCCTGGGGGTACAAAATGGTAGACACACTGATTGCCTTCCAAGTTATCAGAGGTGACAGTTTCACCAAGCTTTTGCCATAGCGTAACAAGTTTTCCAGCCTATGACATGGTGCCTAACCGTCTGCTGACCAACCACTCAGCCAGTGCCATGTACTTTAGCTATTTATTATGGCAACACCTCGCTTCAGGTACCAATTTTGGCATTAAATTGGGTATGAAGAAAGCTGTTGTGATAAAATGACAACAAATACAGTGACTGAAACAAGAAAGTTTATTCTCTTCCTGGAAACAGTAAAGAGATAGGCAAGTGCTTAGGGGAGGATGAGTAGTAGTTGGTTCTGTTCCACAAGGTCATATGGGGACCTAGGCTGACAAGGGATGGCTCTGCCATCCTCATCACAGGCTGCCTATCTCTGGGTTCAAGGTGGTTGTTACCATTCTAGTTGATGCAGCTTTCCAGTCAACAGGAAGGTGGAGGCAGCGTAGGGAGATGAACAGGACAAGCACCTCACCTTGAAGAAGTTGCACATACCACTTTTGCTCACATTTAACTGGCCCCAACCTAAACACACAGATATCTCCTATAGTCAGAAGAAGTAAGAAGATACAGTCTCTAAGACGGGTTCCAATACTAACAGAGAAAAGGATATCCTAGATACTGAGGAAGAATCAATAGTCTCTGCCATACCTCATACAATCTATTCTCAATTGTCATCAGAGAATTTTTGTTAAAGCATATTTCAGAGTTCAGAGAGTGGCACCCTCTGTTCAAAACCTCCACTGGCTTCCTATTTCACTGAGCATAAAAACCAAAGTCCTCACAATGGCCTACCATCCTTATGCAATCTGCTCCTTCCACTACCTCTCTCACTTCATCTCCTGATACTCTTCCCTTAAAATAAACACCAAATGTATTAAAGATCTAAATATGAAAGGTAAAACTAGGAAGCTGTTGAAATGAAAAGTAGGGTAATACATTTGTGACCTTGGAGTGATGAAAGATTTCTTAAGATCTCAAAAATATAAACAAGATGGGAAAATTCAGATGGAACTGACAGAATTGACTCCATCAAAATTAAGGACTTGTTATTCAACAAAAAAAAAAACTCTACAAAACTAACAGGCAAAAGTATGGGAGAATATGTTTGCAACTTCTAACAAAAAAAAAAAAAAAAAAAAAAAAAAAAAAAAAAAAACAAGGGATTAATATCCAGTGTATGCCAAGAACTCTTGAAGTTAACAACAAAGACAGGAAATGCAATTAAGAATTTTGTAAGAGACAGAAGCAGACAATTTAGAGAAGTAAAGTTGTCAGATAAAATACAGAATGCTCCATCATATTTGAATTAAAGATAAGCAATAAAAAAATTGGTATATGTATATCCCAACTAATGCAAGGGTATATACTTACACGAAAAATGTATTTGTTGTTAATCTAATACTCAAATCTAACAGGGTTTCCTGTATTCTTATTTGCTAAATCTGAAAACTGTAGGTGAATTTTATATGGCTAACAAGTAAATGAAGAGAAGCTCAGCCTCAGCAGTAATCAAAGAAATGCAAATTAAAACTACGAAATACCATTTTATATCCATTTATATTAGCAGTTTTTTCCATTTTACTATCACCTACCTAGGACTCTATTTTTGATCATATCACTAGGCAATATAAGCCCACCTATTCCCAGAGGTGGGCTTATATGCACAGAGAAAAACCACATTTCAAATCCATTATTTCATACATATAAACAAAAGTGTAACCATGCTTAGGCATCAAAGACACCTTTTTTCCTAGGAAATTTAATTACCTATTTAGTATAGATTTAGAAAATTTAAATGCTGAGGCTAAAAATGTTTGAGTATCATTTACCAATTAAACAATAGCTCTTCATAAACAACATGATGTTAAGTTTAATAATGGGTTGAGATTAAGCTCTTAAGATTAACTATCATAGCAAGTCAAAAACTTGTGCTATAGGTAAAAACAAGAATCAGGCTTCACATTTTCAAAGAGCTTTCACACAAAAATGCTTTATCTAAATCATAAATGTAGCTTTATCACTGGATAAGACTCATCTGGAAGGCAGTGAGGTATGATAACAGCTGTAAGTTAAGAAAGGAAATAAGGGCTGCATATAAACGTGGCAGTACCCATTCTTTTTTTAAAATATTATGATGTTTTTCCATGTAAATACAGTACACAGGCTATTTTAAATAAAACTTCAACACAAAATAGAAAGTATATCAAAAACTCCTTTTGCTTTTTCTAACTTCTAGGATAAAGAATGCCCTCTGAGTTTATTTTAAAACCTCAAAGGAAAACATTTTTAAAGCTAAAATACTACTGTGAGACATCAGTTTAGAAAAATATCACAGTTCCAGCCAATTGTCACAAACAGCTCTTTATTTCATTCCAAAAATTAAAATATTCTAAATAAAAATTAAACCGAAATACTTTGTAAAAATGATACTATGATATAATTGTGGTAAAATGATTCACAGACACTAAAATCATTCAGCCTACCTTATATAAGACACGATATAACCATTAAATCTCCTAAATGTTGATAAGAAGAATTTGCCAGTTAACTTTCAAAAAGTAATCACCTCTACATGTATCTCTAACAACAGCAAAACAGCAAACTTGTAGATCTATAATTCAGCGTCCATCAAGACTACTGTGGCAGGCATATGATACGACACATTCCCACAAGAGAGAAAAACAGACATAAAAGTAACAGCTATCACCACAGTATTTAAAATAGTCAAGTATTTCCATAAATAACATATTACCTTTTTAACTATATATCAAAATAATCCTTGAAGCAGCCTGGGTCCCAAATAACACATAATCCTGAGACTGGTAGATAGGAAACAAATTACATTCACTGCACTCATTTCTTTTTTTACAAGTTTCAGAAGGAAAGCAAAATCAAAGTGTGTATTAGCGCGAATGCTAACAAATGTTTGACACAAATGTGGAAAATAAAAAGTACCTATTCTCCAGCTTCGAGAAAGGAAAAGATTATTCTTTGGCTCTTGTCCCAAGCTGGGAACAAGTAATCACAGAACCGGTTGTAAATATGCCCCAATGTATCAACCCTTCAACTCTACTCAACATTTCCACGTAAGTACTCAGCTGAGGAAGTCAGCCGAGCGGCAACTGCCTTGCTTCAGGACACTTGCTCCTCAGCACCAGCCAGACCCTAAACCCCAAGTTTCAAGTTGGCCAATCCTTAAACTGTCTCACTGAAAATATGCCAATCCTACAACTCCATGCTTCCTCAAAACCCTATCTACGTACATCTCTGCCTGTTTGGAGGATTATATTCTGCACATAGAGCTCTCCCTTGCTTAGCAAGTATGGAATCCAGCCCGGCTTCAGTTACACGTCAGTGGTGGTCTCTCCCCTCAGTAATACAGTATTATGTCCACTTGGATATGGCATTTTTCTTCATGGAGATAAGAAAAATATTTTGTCAGGACAATTCAGTTTTATGGAAAATTGAAAATCTTCACCTTTTCAATATAATTATAGTCCTTGTTGCCCAATACACAATTGCACAGACGAAGGTCTTTTTCCTTTCCTTCTTAATCCAAGACCCACAATTTCACACTATCAATTGTCCACATTCAGCCAGTGGATGTATTATACGAAACATTAAAATTTCCAATTATAGACGCATAAATACAGAGAACAAACTGGTGGTTGCCAGAAGGATGGGAGATTGGGGGAAAGGAATGGGAGGTACAGGCTTCTGGTTATAGCATGAGTAAGTCCCATGGATAAAAGGTACAGCATGAGGAATATAGTCAAGGTATTGTAGTAGCTTTGTATAGTGACAACTGTGGTAAGCACAGCACGATGTATAGGGTTGCGGAAGCACTACGCTGTTACACCTGAAGCTAATTAAACACTGTGTGCCAACTGCCCTTCATTAAAACAATCTGATTTTAAAAATGGGCAGAGTAACTGAACAAACATTTTTCCACAGAAGACATACAGATGGCCAACAGGAACATGAAAAGGTGCTCAGTCTCACTAATTGTTAGAGAAATGCAAAGCAAAACCACAATGAGATATCACCTCACACCTGTTAAAATGGCTATCATCAAAAAGACAAGAGATAATAAATATTGGCAAAGCTGTGAAGAAAAGGGAACTCTTGTGCATTGTTGCTGGGACTGTAAATTTGTGCAGCCACTATAGAAAACAGTATGGAGATTCCTCAAGAAAACATAAAAATAAAACTACCGTATGCCCCACCAATTCCACTTCTGGATATTAAAAAAATTTTTTTGATTACTGAAACTTACATCAAGAATTGAATATCATCAAATAATCTTCAAACATGAAAGCTCATCAAATATTTGAGTATATAGTCTTTTTGAAAAAGTTAAGAGAAACAGCCTCAAATGTGACATAGAAGATGGCACTGGCTAAAGAGAATAATGGGTTTCTAATTTAAAAATTAGAACCAACGGAGGTACTATCCCAAATATACATCACTCATCAGAAAGGCAAAATGAATCATGCCGAGTAGGTTGCCTCACCCAAATATACTCAAATACAGCTGAGAGCCATCTCTTCAGTCTGCTTTTGGACTCAGACTGCTCGAACAATAAATTCTAAATAGCAAGTAGCACTACCTTATGGTTTATCAAAATTCAGCGAAGTTTCCACTCAAGTCCAATCACAGGATTACAAACACTGGATTACCTATTCATTCAAGTGACAACATGAACATCTGACAGGTGTTGCAGGACACCAGAATGCTCCCCCCCCCCACATACGCCATTTTGATATTCTGATTATTTTGAATCAAAGATATTTAAGAAACAGCAGGTGCAAGGACGTTATGACTCTCCTTTTTCCCTCCTGAAAGCAAAAGATAAAACTCCCATGTGAAAAGTATTCTTATCAGCAGAGATGGTGGTGGGAGGGGTGAGGGAGAACTGGAGGTGGAGAAACCTATACAAAGAAATCCTATTAAACTAATCCTTATCTTCCTAGTTACTTCTTCACCATTTACTACCCCTGGCCCAAACTCCTCTGGTCTTGTCAATTCTTCACAAATTTATTGTTTCTTTGTCTAAAATGTATAAAAGCTTCCTGTTCCGGCTACTACTTTAGGTCTTCATCTAAGGTTCCCATGTACAAGTAAGTTGAATAAAATTTGTATGTTTTTCGACTATCAATCTGTCATATCAGTTTAATACTTAGGCCCAGAATGAGAACCAAAGAGGATGGAGAAATTTTCCTCCCTTATAGTGTTAAGAAACCTACTTAGGTTAAGCATGGATTTGGTGAATTTATCCAGAAACTGTCAAATATACTTATTAGAGAATACCTGGAGAAGCAGCATAGGTCACTGGAAATAGTCAAAACTACATTATGAGTTGGGTGACCTTAAGTTACCAGTTTTCAAAGGACAGCCAGGAAAATCAAATGAGAAAACAACAACTAGTAACTTTAAAAATGTCCTAAGCATCAAAACCTCTGAGAGTCCTAAATTTGCTTTCATCCCTAACTTGCTGTAATGTATACAGCAAATCTTTTGATCTGTTCCCTCATCTGGCAAATAGTAAGGGTAATGCATGCTCTGCACATTTCATGGGGTGTTCATGAAAATCGCAAATCAAAATGAATGTGAAAGGATTTTTGAAGTGAATAAACAACCACGTAACTGAGATAGTTAATTCAAAATATGAAGGAGACTCATACTAGCAAATCTGATACAACCCAGGATTGCATAATGCCAAAATTAATTTTATCAAGAAAAAAAATCATGGCTGAAAACAAACCAAAAACATTAGACATACTGGCAATCAAAAAAAAAAAAAAATTCAAAGCCATCAGCTACAAAAATTCTTTTCCTTGCAATAAATGAACCAAATTAGCTCAGTTCTCCAACAAACTAAAAGCAGTTGAACACAATCTTTTGTTCAAGTAAGGTGCTTGCCACTTGCAACTACCACCTCAATCTCTAAAACACCAAAAAAAAAAAAAAAAAAAAAAAAAAAAAAGAAAAAACTTATATCTTGCAGGATTTCTCAGCAGCAGTATTGACATTTTGAAATGGATAATTCTTTACTGTTGGGGTTGTCCTGTGCCTTGTAGGATATTTAAGAGCATCCCTGGCCTCCATTACTATATGACAGGTACCATGACCTCACACACAGTTGTGACAACCAAAAATGTCTCTAGACATTGCCAAATGTCCCAAGAGTGAGGTTGGGGGAAGGAACAAAATCATCCCCAGTTGAGATCCACTGAGCTAAATTCATAGTTGCATATATTCCAGTATTTATCTCACTATAGATTGGTGGCCTAGAATGCAGCTTAAAACTAACACTTTTGCAATATAGAACCAAATAAAAAAATGCTATCTATAGGATAGTAACATCTTAAGAATTCTAGGTATGGCAGGTTGTTATGGTTAAATTATCCCTTCCACTAACATTCTGTTTTTGCTTAATCCCCTCTAAAATTTTCTCCTTGCATGTTCTTTTGCAAAAGCAATTTGGTTAACCCGTCACTAAAGCTTAGTCTCTACCAAGACTTACTAATAATAATTACTGTTTGTGTGAAAAAAATCAAGCCTCAATTAATCTGTAAGTAACCACGTGTCAAATGAATCAAAATTAAGTGACACGTGGGTCACCTGGGTGACTGAGTCGGTTGAGCCTCTGACTCTTGATTTCGGCTCAGGTCACGATCCCAAAATTGTGGAATCAAGCCCTGCAGCAGCATGGAGCACACTTGGGATTCTCTCTCTGTCTCTCTCTCTCTCTCTCTCTCTCTCTATCTCTCTCTATCTCTCTCTATCTCTCTCTCTGTCCCTCTCCCCTGCTCTCTAAAATAAAAAATTTTAAATAAAACTAAAATTAAAAAAATTAAGTGACAATTGTTTATATTATTTAAATATATTCAATCATTTACAATGCTAAGTAAAAGGACACAACTAATATTCAGCTTTTACTGCAAATACAGAAAATATAAATGTATACACATATGTACACACATATATAAGTTGAAGGTAGTATGCAGGAATAAAAGAAACTACAAGTAGAATTTTAGAAATTATATTTAATGGCCACTACATATCATCACTGGGCTAGACATAATTTTCTAGAAGAAACAATTTCCATATATTTAAATGTGTACTCTTAACATAAAGTAGTAGTTTCTAAATTTGCTCATGTAAATATAGTTTGTTTTTTTTTAAGAATCTGGATTGTATAAGTTATCTAGGATGGTCACATTTAGAAAGAGGGGCTTCTGTCTGCAAACAGGAAGACTTACCACAATCTAGCACAATTAAATAACCATCAACCTGCCCTCGCTAAGTTTAAACTTAAAAAGTGACTAAGGCTGAACAATCAGCAGGCCCTTCAAGATACTTTGTACCATTTATGCATATCTGATATTCCTGGGGAAGCCAGCTGTGATTGTGGTATAAAGGAATACTAATCATTTCAACTCCATTAAATTTAGGGAAGCAACAATAGCAGATTTAAAATTTGCAAAACAAGATGGCACATCTGTATTTGTGGAGGGTTCCTGTTTAGATGTTTAGAGTGAAGGGGCGCCTGGGTAGCCCAGGCAGTTGAGCGTCCAACTTCGGCTCAGGTCATGATCTCACGGTCCACAAGTTTGAGCCCTGCGTCGGGCTCTGTGCTGACAGCTCGGAGCCTGGAGACTGCTTTGGATTCTGTGTCTTCCTCTCTCTCTCTCTCTCTGCCCCTAACACATTCACATTCTGTCTCTCTCTCAAAAATAAATAAATATTAAAAAAAAAAAAATTAGATGTTTAGAGTGATGGTGAACCGGGTTATCCAGATCAACTCTCCCATGGAAAGCTAAAAAAGCTAAACAAGATATAATTTTATATACTGTAAGAAAAAACTCTGAAATTAATCCAAAATCTACCATGGTGCAATTTTATATAATCTTGTAATGGTTCAAATTTCAAAAACTCCTGATAGGAAGTAATAAAATTGTGACAAATGTATTGAAGTTATAGTATACCCTTACAGAGATCTACAGAAGACACTTATTTTTGTGCATATTGTTCTAGTTTCTAGGTTCTACCACATTCCAGATATGAGATGTAATCTATAATTCCACCTATGACATACACCACCAGATCCCCTTTCTATGACAAAAATATATATATATATGTATGTATATGTATATATATACATATCTCAAGTGTTAAAGAGATCATCAGCAGAGAAACTGAAACTTACTCCAATATGTGGAACTTTGGCGTGATACACTGAAACCAGTGGAAACCTGCCTAAATACCTCACACAGCCCCTGCATCACCCTCTATTATGCAAGCTGCAACATCTCAAGCCAACTCCCTTATTTCACTAGTGAGTCCTGTCAACACTGAGGTAATAGAACTGGAAAAACTCATCACTCCACAATGATACTAAAATATCAGAATTTATTTCATTTGGTAAAAATTACACCGTTGCCAAATAAAACTAATGCAAGTATAGTAAAATATGCAAGATTATGAGTAATTCTTTTGTGGAAGAGGAGCCTCAAATTCACCATGCAATTGCTAAGGCATTCTTTTGCTCCTTTGACCCTCTTCGTGCCCCATCCCTCAAGTATATGGGGTGGGGGATGGGGGGGGGGGCTGCAGAAGGCCAGAATGAAATAATCAACATGTATTTATGCATTTAGTCTACTCTGGTTTTATTCCCACAGGTTTTTCCTCACACTCTGCTCCTCCAAGGAGAGTGCTATGATTTATTCATCTCTGAACTCCCAAAACTTAATCAAATGTCTTACATATAAAGTCATCCCTAACAGCTACTACATGGCAGGCACTGGATTAGGAACCAGAGACAGAGAAGTAAAAAACATACAGACCTCACCCTCATAGAACCTCATAGAAAGGGGATCCTGGATATTGGCCGTATGAACCGAGCAAAGTAACCAAAGTCTAGTCAGCATGGCCCAACTGCCTGCGTTCTTTACTCCATCGCCAACCAAGGCTTAGATGAGGCACAAAAGTAGGCTTTCTTTTCAGAAATGTAAATGCTGAGTATCCAGCTCTGACCATTCCTCTAAGTTCCAAATGCGTAAATCAAACGTACTGTTAATGTCTGTAACTACCTACTCAACCAGTCAACTTATAGGTGGTTACAGACATTAACTGTGTGGATCCGAAGCCAGAGACTGCTTGGTTTTGAATCCTGGCTCCGTCACTTGCAGGCTGGGTGATTTTAGGCCAGCCACTTTTAACCAACCTGTGCCTCTGTCCTCTCATTTGTAAAATGGGGATCATAATGATCTCTAGCACGTATAACTGTTACGAGGATGAAATTAATTAATACACGTGAAAGTGCTTAAAACCCTGCCCAGTACAGTTTACGGCTACATAGTGCTTCCTATTACTACTAGCTCTGGTACTACTAGGTCTACGAGGCATCTGAAAGTTGTCCAAGACAGAATTCATGACCTTCGCGGCCAAGCCCTTTCTCCCTGCTCCCTCAACAGCACCACTGTTCTCCCAGCCTGAAACCGAGGAGGTCATGACTTCGCCCTTTTCCTCACACGCCAGATGTAAGCCCACACCAGCAGCTCTACCCTCAAAAGCATATCATGAATTCGAGCACGTACTATCGTCTCTACAACCACTTTCCCAGGCCAAGACACCAGCATCTCTCCTCCAGCACAGAACGATACCCTCCTACTTCCCCATGGTCAAGTGGCCCCACTCCCTGACCTTACGGCTAGTCCTCCAGCCAAGAAAACTAACATCAGACGCTACTTCCTTGATACAAACCTCCCAGTGGTTTCCCGTCACACCTAGAGTAACACTACCATAGCCTACAAGGGCCCCCAAAACCCAGCCTGGTCCTCCAACACCGCCTGCCACCACTTTCCCCCTGTCCTTGCTGCGATCTGTACACTCATCTTGCCACGCCTTGGCCACCTCAGGCTAGCGTCCACCTCCCAGCATCGTTCCTCCGCTGCCCCTGCTGAGAGGCACGACAGGACTGCCACGTGGAGCATGGACTCCGCGTCAAACTGCCCAAATTCCATACGTTTAAGCTGTACGACCTCGAGCACGCCTTTCTGGGTGTCAGTTTCTTCATCCACAAAAATGGGAGATAAAAGTACCTACCTCGTAAGTTCGCTGTAAAAATTTAGTGTTTACAAGACTACCTCAAATACAGTGAGTCCATGTGTTTACTGCTCTTATGATCCCTGCCGGAAATCTTCTTACCTCACGCTCTTCCTCTCGGTTTCATGGATTCGACGGTCACCTCTTTCGGAAGGCTTTCCCTGACAGACCCTATCTACACCTGCTCTGTTCCCCCACTGCCATTCTCTTACCTTCCTTCACCTCACTCTACTTAATCACTGTCTGAAATAATACTGTGTTCTTATTCTTTGTAGCCCATTCCCCCCCCCCGCCCCCCGGAAAATGAGCTCCACCAGCTCGCAGGATAGTTGCTTGCTGCTGTATTTCTAGTTCTGACTTAGAACCTGACTTCTGAACGAACACACCTCTTATCCAGGCTAGGGGACCTACGGAGGTTTCTTAATAACAATAACCACACTTAGAAACCCTTTCATCCTTACACTTACCCTCTCATTGGTTCCTTGAGAAAGCAACAGTAAATACACCATCATCTCCCATTTGAGACAGGAAAAGAAAATCCCAAGTTGGGGTGAGCTGTCCTTGGACACAAAGTTATTAAGTGGAAGAACAAAGACTAAAACCCCTGCTCTCTAATTCTAAGCCTTCTCAAAGGAGGTTAAACTGGATTTACAGAAATGTGATCTCTCCATCTCTGGAATAAATACACCCTGTGATGTGTACAATAGAATTCCCTTCAAAGGTCCTAACAAATACTTATCCCTGAACTTGAGAAGTATTACAGTACTAAGTCATCAATAACGTGCTAACCCTTGGCAAGCCAAAACTTTCAAATTCAAGTATGACCATCAGCTATTCCAAGTGGACACAACAACTCTAAAACTGAGTATACCCGTGTCGAGTATAATGCACTAGTTCAAGCAAGCTGAAAGCTTTCTCTGAAAAACCCAGACAAGGGGATCTCATTTGTCCATTGTCAAGAACACTGTGATAAGGATACCAGTCATTTCTTGATCCCTGTTCCACTAAGTTCAGTGACAACAGTTCAGATCGCCCATCCGACTCAAGTGTTGTCCATGATCAGTGGGCGCCAGGGGGTTAAGGAGGCAAAACTGTGAAAGATCCCTACCTACCAGACCTTTGTTAAATGGCCATTGGCCACCACGTTCTCAGAATAAGGACTGCCTTTCTAAGCTTTCACCTACCAAGTTTACATGCTTGTGTTACCTCACGTGCTCTCACAACGTCCCCGGTTCTGTACGAGTGCCAATTAGGCCAGGGGCTGCTTTACCTCCATTTTACACAAAAAGGAAACTGAGGCAGCAGGTGGCTATCTTTATAACCGGTCCTCAGCGATTTGGTCACTTGCAGAATCCCCAAAGAAGCCCAGATGTGGAGTCTCTGAAGAAACCCTCCATACCATACTTCACATGTCAAACTCCAGGGCTGAGGGGAATCTAAGTCCCTTCATCAAAGAAGGAAAAAAAGGGGGTCGCTCCCATGTGGACCCTCCTCCATCCCTGTCCTCGGTCGCAGGCTCCTTGAGCCCTCTCGGCCCCAGGGGAGAAGTGAGGGCCTGTCCTGCGGGGCGCGGCCTCGCCTCCCCGCACTCTCGGTCCCGCCCGTCGCAGAAGGTGCACTCCCGCTCTGGGCGGGCACCTGTCCCTTCGCCACGTTCGGCGGCTCCCCAATCGCCCAATGATCAAACGCCCACAGCCACCACCGACACAGGGAATGCAAGCAACAGAGCGAGCCCCGCAGGCCCAGGGAGCTGCAGGAATCCTTAGAAACTTACAGTTTTCCTACAGCGTGCGCGTCACGGCGAGGTGACGTCACGGGACCCGGCGTTCGGGAAGGTCAGGTCTCTGGGCGCCCGGCCGCACCGCCCCCACGGCTCCGCCCTGCGCGCGACGGCGGGAGAGACGCCCCTTTCCTCGGCGGCTCCGCCCCCGCGGTGTGGCGCCGGGAGGAGGCGCAGGCGCAAGTGGCCTGTGTGGCCGCCTCCTGGGGCGGGGACTGCTTGAGAAAGCTTCTCAGAAAACCTGTGGCCGAGGGCAGGGGACACTAATGGAAAGGGGCGTAGACCACCTCACCCCCACCCCAGGAACACATCGAACTAGCTGTCGCCCTGGGGGTTGGAGTCGGACGCCAGAGTTGTGAGGTAGACTTTCCGCAGACATTGCCTCCTTCCCTCACGTGTTCATTAAAAGTTCTCCACGTGTGGAAACAGCCGTTAGCTCCTCACCAGGTGCCTGCGACTCCTCGAGAGGGAGGAGTCAGCTCTCCCGCCGTGCCCAGCTCCCACCCGGCTCCGCCCCCGGGCCCGCCCCCGGCTCCGCCCCAACCGGACCTGCCTTGGGTAGGCCCCGCCCGCGATGGCTAGACCCGCCCCTCCGAGTCCGCCCTTCCGGCTCCGGCTCCGGCTGCTGGTTCCAGAGTGCGCCCGCCTACCTCGCCTTGTCCCGGCGCCGTCTTAGAGGTTTTAGTGTGTGTTTCTTACTGGGTAACCCGTTTGGCCTCTGTGTGACTACTTATGGATTACCGTTCACCGTTATTAAAAGTAACAAACGGTGGTTCCGTGTAAACAAATACGTACACTTCTTGGCGGGTGTAAACTTTCCACAGCCTCCCACTCCTGTGACCGTACCTTCCAGTGCCCCGGGTCAATGCTTTATATCTGCTCTTAGAAAGGACCAGTTATGCTTAAAAGATGACTCAGTAGAAGGAAAACTAAATGCCCGAGGAACTAACAACAGTGTATTAACAGATTATCTCTGGCTTGTAGGATTCTTACATTGCTCTCATAAGCGGGAAAAACAATAAACATGGTTAAAAGTGGCTCAGACACATTTGTCCTGGGAGAAAAATAAAGGATGGGAAAAACAGGCCTTGGAAGTAAACGCCAAGGTGGAAATATTGTAGATAGCAAGGATCTCTTAAATACTTGGAATCAAGACAAATGGCTAGATCAGGCATGGGATTTTGCCAGGCAGCTCCAGTGTAAATAAAACTTTGAAACTCTCATTGAAAATACTGTAGTATTTTCACAGAAAGGAGAGATTACAGGAGAATATTATTAGCCTTTAACTCGATATCTGAGCTGGTTAAAAAAAATGTGTATTCAGGAGAAATCGAAATTTTTGAAAAGTTTCTGATGTGGAGAATATTTGTACCTCTTACTATATTTTTATGCAGGGTTTTAAGTATTATCAAATAACGTAAAAAGTTTGTAAAGTCTGTACATGATCATTACAACACTAAATTCCCCCGCCCGGCGGGGGGGGGGGGGGGGGTAGGGAAAATAGGGGAGTTTTGAAAAATGCTACATATTTTCAAAATAATGATACTGATATTTTTCTTTGCAAAACAACAATTTTAAGAAATTGTAAATTTCAGTGTTAACATACTTATAAAATGTTTTATGTATATTATGCCAAAAGCTGGAATTCTCTTTTGAGATTCCAGATGTGCCTATGGGAGTGTTTCACAAGTAAATGTCATCTCTCATTTTTTGGAGTGGAAATGGATAAGAAGTATACATCAAATTCATTCCGTGTTTTTAACATAGAATACTTTTGCTTCTGTAAGATGGTTTAACAGGATGCATTCTTTTTTTTTCCCCATCTTACTCGTTTTTGGTTTTTATTTTTTCTCTTGCTACCTCAAGATTTAAAGCAAAAGCAAACACAAAAACTTCCGATATTTCTAGATGCAGGAAAGAAGTAATGTGGCTAAGTAAAGACTGACAAGCAGAAAGGGCACCCAAACAAAGAGGAACCTCAGGGAACATCAAGTAAAAATTTGTGAGGAAATACACATCCAGATTTAGTCAAGTTTCTGTGACAAACTGGAATCTGACCTAAATAAGAAGCCAGGAGCTAGGGTCAAAAGTGTGTTGATATTAGAGAGAGGAACTGTAAGAAGAACGTATTTCTTCAAGAAAATAAAGCCCTGGACATTCAAGCCCTGGACCAGAGGGACTAAGGGCCTCTGCTCTGGCCCTTGGGGTTTCAATTTCCCCTGATGGCTCTTCCTCTTTGATATCTGCTGCTCCTGGGGCGCCTGGGTGGCGCAGTCGGTTAAGCGTCCGACTTCAGCCAGGTCACGATCTCGCGGTCCGTGAGTTCGAGCCCCGCGTCAGGCTCTGGGCTGATAGCTCAGAGCCTGGAGCCTGTTTCCGATTCTGTGTCTCCCTCTCTCTCTGCCCCTCCCCCGTTCATGCTCTGTCTCTCTCTGTCCCCAAAATAAATAAAAACGTTGAAAAAAAAAATTTTAAAAGATATCTGCTGCTCCTAGCAAGCTAGCTCCCAGAACACTCTACTTCATAACACTTCCCTTGGTCCTACACTACAGACTGAGAAAAGCTGGACTTTAATACTAGGGGAAAATAAAAGGTCGAAATATAATAGCTACTATTTGAGTGTTTATATATACCCGGCACTGCATTATCTCACTTAATCCTTACAAATGGATAAGATAAATGCTGTTATTATTCCCATTTTACACACAAGGCAAACAGGGTACAGGATACTACGTCAAGTATCTTACATCACACAGCCCCTAAGTAGCAAAGTCAAGATTTGAATCCATTCTCCAGAATCCACAGCCATAACCATCGATCCGTATGAAGTTTCATGTAACAATACAAGAAACAGAAACTCAGGGGGTGGTGCCTGGGTGGCTCAGTTGGTTGAGCATCCGACTTGGGCTCATCCATGGTTCATGGTTTCAAGCCCCATGTCAGGCTCTATGTTGACAGCTTGGAGCCTGGAGCCTGCTTCAGATTCTGTATCTTCTTCTCTCTCTCTGCCCCTCTCCAGCTTGCACTCTCCCTCTCAAAAATAAATAAATGAACTTTAAAAAAAAAAAAAAGGGAACAGAGACTCAGAAAGTCCAAAAATTAAATTCTAGCTCCTAAAGACTGATTCCATAGGTATCTTTTTCATTATTCCCCAGCCTGTCTTTGCATGGATGCTTCTATTTCATTGTTTAAGGCACCCATCATGACCCAGTAAGTTGATTTTATAACCATTAATAGATTGCCACCCTGCAAAACACTAATCAGAATCCAAAGTATAAAATATCAGATTGTATCACACATAATGAGGGTAATTTTTCCCAAAGCATATACTTTGGGAAACTCTTGTTTCAGTAATGCATGTGTATCCTGAGTTGCTGTGCCAATGTATTTCCTACTATGGGTCTCAATCAAAAAAAGTTTGAAAAACACTATTACAAGCCACCTCTTGCCTGACTTCCATGCATATTTCATCCTTCAGAATTAAGATCAAGAGACACCAAATCCCATTCTGCCACCCCCTTGCATCTGTGTCAGCTCCAAGATCTGGTCTGAGATATCTCTTTCCAGGCAGCCAAGATAATAATCAGGTCACTCTTGTATCCAGAAATGCTCCTGTCTCTAGTGCAAGCCCAAAAGGGTCCTAATAACTTAACAATAGAATAAACATCCACAAACCAAGAGTTACACAGAATAAAAGAGAGATTGTTCAGAGCAAGGAGCAGAGATAAGGAGCTTAGTGGAATGGAGACCTGAGACAAAGATTGGAGAGCTATGGAGGAGCGTGTGATTAATAACCACATGGTCTTTCACACGTCTGCTGTCACACAGTTTGCAAAGTATTTCGTGTCTCATTTTATCAGCTGTCTTCCCCCATCCCTTTATTTAGCTAATCCTCCCCACCTTTTGGTCCCTTCTTCTCAGGAACTCCCCCTGAGAGGCTTTCCCTAAGCTGTCTCTGCTCTTGGCCTTGAAAATGATTTTAATTTTCCTTCTCTGCTAGACTGTAAGCTCTGTGAGAGGAGGGACAATGTTGGTCTTGTTCAACCTCAAATCCTCTAAACTTGTAGCTGAACACCCTAAGTAGGCACTCAAGAACTATGTGTGGAAGGAGGAATGAATGCATTGATGAACTCAAATTTAAAGACTGGCTGGTTTTCTTATTCAAGATGCTAGTTGTTTTCTTAAAAGGGGGGACTGTGTCAGAGTGCCTGGGTGGCTCAGTCAGTTAAGTGTCCGACTTCAGCTCAGGTCATGATCTCACAGTTCGTGAGTCCAAGCCCCACTTCAGGCTCTGTGCTAATAGCTCAGAACCTGGAGACTGGTTCAGATTCTGTGTCTCCCTCTCTCTCTGCCCCACCCCCGCTCATGCTCTGTCTTTCTCTCTTAAAAAAAATAAAAAAAATAAATAATAAATAAATAAATAAATATTGAAAAGGGGACACCGTGTTAATAGAAATAATACTGAGAAGAAAAATCCTTTAAAAGGAAAAACATTTTGAACAACGATGCAGCGTATCACAGCAGAACACTGAACAGGAGCAACTCTGTTATTAACTGAGTACTTTTGTTCAAGTCCAGTAACTTCTTAAGAGACTTCAGTGGGCTTAATAAATGTTATTTGTAGTGAAGGTCCTAATAGAGTGTTGCCCCAGGGGAACTCTGGGAAATCAGGGCAGGCCACCTGGAGCCTAATTTGCATAAAGTTCCCTAAAAGAAACTGACAGGCACTGGGAGCTGGCAATTAATCCTTTTAAACAAAAGATGTTGGACAAAGGCTTCCCCCAACCACAAGAGGGTGGGATGGGGGAGTATGGAGGGAAATGGAAGACAAGTAACTAGTGTCATTGCTCCCAGGAGCCAAGTTCATGATTGAGTACAGGGCCAGGTGCATGCTTTTGAGTATGGAGTTGAAAGAAGCAAACTGCCTTTTTTTTGTGAGTGTGTTGGGATTGGAGGGCAAGGGTGAAAGATGCAGGAGAAAGGAGAGGGTGTCAAAAATATTTACAATTCCTCAAGGGAAAAAAAAAAACCTCACCTACTACAGCACAACAGGCAGAATATTCCAGAAACAGACCTCTGGGTCTTTGTATATACTGTTCTTCCTCCCTGGAATCTATTTTCTCCCTTATCTCTTAGAAAAGACCTACTCGTTCTTCAAGTTCAAGTTCTACCATTAACTATCTCTGCTAGTAATAATAGCCAACCTTCACTGAGCACTTGCTTAGATCTAAGGCTCAGCACTCTCTGTAAAACCTTTAATCTTTACAACAATTCATTTTTTTCTTAGAGGTGCAAAAGCAAATGGTGCCTCCTGTAATTGATGGCATCTTCAATTTAATAACAAATAGTGTGTTGTATTAAAACTCTTTATGCTTCTTTCTCCCCCACAAAGCTGTGAATTCTTTGAAGACAGAGCATGATTTACTCCACTTTGTGTCCTTAGTGCCCCATGCAGTTCCTGGCACATAAAAAAACATTTGACAGACTTCTTGAATTCAGTTGGAGAAGATATTTCGTCTCCAGGGCAGAGTGACAGGTAGGAGCAACCTAGGAGACAAAAGTCATCACTGTTGACACCAAAATTTGTGGTTGTCCCCAAGACCTCATTGGCCTGGGGAAACAAAGCCACCTCCATCTCTGAGTTTTATCCTGGTTAAGTCCTATCTGGCTGTAAGGTACATGATAGTGCCCCTGGGCAATTAACTCAACATGTCTCTTCTCCACTTGACAAATTGTCATTTATTATTTGCCCTTTATGTTGGGGTCACACAGTTTTTAACCAATTAAAGCAATTATACTAAGGCCAAATCAGAGTAATATTTTAAAATCTGATTTTGAAAACTCCAATTAAATTGGAGATGGTACTCAGCTCACAGAGGTGTTTGATTTGTGTTTTTACATTTTTGAGTGGACTATCAGAAAGAAGATAACACATTTTTTTTTAATTTTTTAACGTTCATTTATTTTTGAGAGAGACAGACTGTGAGTGGGGGAGGGGCAGAGAGAGAGAGAGAGAGACATGGAATCCGAGGCAGGCTCCAGGTTCTGAGCTGTCAACACAGAGCTGGACGCGGGACTCGAACTCACGACCTGGGAGATCATGACCTGAGGCAAAGTCGGACGCTCGACCGACTGAGCCACCCAGGCACCCCAGGAGATGACATATTTTAAAAGCAGGCATTTGACTTCTTCCAAAAAGTCAGAAGCTCTGATGATGTCGGCTGCCCAGTCACCCAGGGCATTCATCACTGGAGTGAAGCTGCCTGGTTCGGAGGTGCAGATGTTCCCCATTTTCCCATAACCCCACCTTGGGGACTATTTAACCTACCCCTGAAGGCACTTGAGTTTATGACGAACCTTGAAAGTGAAGGGCTTGATCATTTAAGTCTCTAGCTTAAGAAAGATCATAAAACCTGCAAAATGAACAGCTTTGCCCAGAAATTCAGTAATGCTCTAAATGATTGTCAATAGTCACATTTTCCTTTAGAAATAGATTTTTCACAATGTTTATATATGTCTTCTAGAGAAGAAGTGTTTTTGTGCATTAGGGATATTGCTTTTTGGTATTTTGTGCATTAGGATACTGCTTTTTGGTACTTAAACAAAAGAGAAAAATACTTAAGAGAAATAGAGGGCAAAATAGGCAATAGAGTTCACAGTACAGCCAGGCATATGCGACTGTTGTACTGACTGATTCGCAGAACACGCACTTAGCCTGCAACTTGCTTTCCTTGGCTTCTCAGTTCTCTTGTGACACATGGGAGGAGGGAAGTGAGTGTTAATTATCAGGTTCGTGTGTTGTTCTATACCACAAATGGTAGTCATGGTCACTTTTACATTACACTTTAAAGTAAACTCTGAGGCTATATAGAATGTGAGTATTTCATTAGTCTGTTATTTTGGTGAGATTCTCTTGCCTAGACATGTGGTGGGTACTGCTATTGACATTGGTCGCAAATCACAAAACAAAAAACAAAAAACAAAAAATGCCACAAGATAACAGGCTTGAACTAGATTGGTTTATTTCTCTCCTGTATAAAAATGTCTGGACATAGGTGATTCAGGTCCAGTTTGCCCATGTCACCTATCCAGGGACTCAGGCTCTTTCCATCTTGTTGCTCAGTCATATACATGACCCACATTCCCAAAGTCATCTCACAGTCCAAGATGGCACCCTAGCTCCAGTAATCCCCCAGCATGCAAGAAGGAGAAGCTCCAGAATATCCTGCAGCCTGTACTCCTCAAATCCCACTTTTTCCAAGAAGCTTTTCTCAGCTAATTAAGAGACTGAAGTGTTAATTTCTAAATTCACTTAAAACCTACTTTTCCTAGATTTCAATCATTTAAATACTTAAGATGTATTTATATTATGCATAGTCTCAATATCTCTGTCATCACCATTGTTCTTAAATCTAGAACAATGATTCTCAACCTTGGCTGCACATTAGAGTGGCCTGACAAACTTTGAAATGAAAAAGCAGTGCTCAGGTGCTGCTGCTGGTCCAGGATCCATACTTGGAGAACAACTGCAAAGGTGAGAGAAGACTGTCAGCTGGGGGCTGGGGAAGGGGGCTGTTGAGAGGGGGTTCACACCAGTTGTAGATTCTGTCCGAGGCTCACGTGTACACAGGGCCCTAGGGAGTATGTGTGCCAGGGAAGCTAGATGCCAGCCTAGGATTCTATACAGATGGTCCTGAGGCTAAATGTGATCCAGAGGCGTGAGGCTTCATATCTGTGAATGGATGACGAAAACCCTTGGGCCAGGATGACCAGGACTGGAAGTTACCAGGCACTGAAGGGCTGAGGCTCTTCCCCATTATTTCTGGGTTTATGTACAACCCTAAGAGAAGGAATAGGAGCCAGGAAAGATAGATAGATGATATATAGATAGATAGATAGATAGATAGATAGCATTTTTGACCTCTCTAGTGTGGAAACTAAGTCAGGTTGGATTTAATTTAGAAAAATTAAAGAAATGTGATAGCTCTTTTGACTCAGATATCAGGGAACAAAATTGTGGATTGACAAAAACTGATATATGTGCAGGAAAATACCTTATATTTAAACAATAGTTTATTGCCATATGTAATTTCTCGTGCTCTAATTATTATCTGATTAGAACTACAAAGCTATGCTTTAGAGTGAATACAAAGCAGAGAGGTGATGTCAGGAGAAACAGGATGGGGGCACCTGGTGGTTCAGTCAGTTAAGTGTCTGACTCTGGATTTTGACTCAGTTCATGACCTTGCAGTTTGTGGGTTCGAACCCCGAATTGGGCTCCACACTGCTGACGGTGCAGAGCTTCTTGAGATTCTCTCTTTCTCTCTCTCTCTCTCTCTCTCTCTCTCTCTCTCTCTCTTTCTCTCTGCCCCTCCCCCACTTGCATGTGCGCACACATACTCTCTCTCAAAATAAATAAATAAATAAATAAATAAATAAATAAATAAACTTTAAAATTTTCACAAATAACAAATATATAATTCAATGAATTTTAACCAATAAATAAAGCCATGTTCCCACCAAACAATTTTAAAACACATATATTATGGAATATTCTCATCACCCAGGAAGTTCCCTTTTGCTACTTTGTGGTCAGTCCCTTCCCCTCCTCTGGTCCCTAGTAGCAGTGTTTCTTTTGCCTTTATATAAATAGATTCGTATAAATAGAATAATATAGTGTTTTGTGTCTGGCATCTTTTACCTAGTGAAATGTCTATGAGATTTACCCACATTGTTGTATCAGTAGTTCAAGCCCTTTTTTATTGCTGTATATTATACAATATTCTGGATATATTATAATCTATGTTATCCATTCACCCATTGACACACATTTGAGTTGTTTCCAGTTTTGTCTATTATAGATTAAACACCTATAAGCTTTGGAATACAACTCTTACGTTTTCTTTTGTCTTGGACAAATACCTTGTAGTGGGACTGGATTTTGTGGTTAGTATATCCTTAACTTTGTAAGAAAATTTTAAACTGCTGTGCAAGGTGGCTGTACAAATTTACATTCTCATCAGTGATGTATGAAAGTTCTAGTTCCTTCACATTCTCGCCAACATTTGGCATTGTCAATCTTTCAGTTCCTTTGTTGTTTATTTTCTAGTGTTCTATCTAAGAAAGGTTGGACTCACCCAAGGTCACAAAGAATTTCTCTTTTGATTTCTTCCACAGGTTTTGTAGCTTAGCTTTCACATTTAAGAATATGATCCATTTAGAATTAGATTGTTGTATAGTGTGAAGCAAGAGTTGAGTTTCTTTTTCTTTTCCCATATTAATAGCCAGTTGTTCAAGCACCATTTATGTTACAATTATCTTTCCCCAACTGAATTACCATAGTACCTTTGGCATCATCTTTGGCATCTTTTTTTTTCCCCCCCACAAAATCCCATCTGATCTCTTTCTAACTAATCTTTCCTCACTTGAGATCATCCTTCTCAGTATGGTCAGATTTAGGCTAAAAAAATAAACCTCCACCACCACCACCACCACCAACAACAACAAAAACGTAAAACCTCTGCAGTGGCTTCTGTGACACATTGCTCAGATCCCCCCACCTCTTCAGATCCCTGGATGGAGACATTTGTTCCAGCTTCTGGACGTGTTGGTTGGTGATAGTTCACAGCTGTGTCCCTCTCCAGGCATTCTCCCATCTGCGGGAATCAGCCATGCCCAAGGCTACCCCTTATCTCTGGAGACAGCCCACATCCAGTCATTCTCAGTGTGGGTAAGAGGCCTAGTGGCCTGGCTTCAAGGTAGGACAACTCTGAACAGCCATTGTGGCTCAAGAGCTACAAGGGATCAGCTACAGCCTCTGATGCATCTGCTTTAAGGCCCAACTTCCCCTCTTCCCAGCCCTCCTTCCCCTTACTCTCTTAGAAGTACTGTTCCCAAAACTATTCCCTATATGAGTTGCTGCATGCACATCTCAGGGCTTCTGTGACTATTTCTCAGGGAGTCTGACTTCTGATAATCTTAGAGCTGATTATGTCATTTCTCTGCTTACAGTCCTTTGCCTACAATCTAAAGTAGTATCTCCTCAGTGAGGCATACAAAGGCTTTCATGGATTGGCTCTAATTCATTTCTCTCTCCCCAACTTCTTCTGTCACCATGGACTCTGTCCTTCAGATAACTTTATTCATTTATATCCCCTCATTCCCCATTACCCACTTCTTTGCATATGGAGCTTCTCTCTGCCAAGGATAAATTTCCCACCTTCTGCTTATCCTTCTGTTCTGCCCTGGTCAGATGTCACCTCCTCTGGGAAGTCTTCATGTTTCTCCCCACAGTACCATATAACTGTTTATATAAGAATTTGCCATCTAATACTGAAACTTATTTGTTTACCTATCTGACTCTTTTACTAAATTATGAACTTCTCTAGGCAGGGACTGAATCCTGGGCCCTGTGCCATCATGGATTATAGATTTGCAATACATTTTTGGTGAATACATGAATAATATATACCAAGATCAGATGGGCACTGTAAAAAGTATTCAACATTTGGAAATTTTTGCTGTATTTGGTTCATGGTTTCGTATATCTAGAGTGTCATGTATCTCCTTTAACATAGTCTATATATTTTTTTAATCTTTTTAAGATTCTGGACTACCATGTTGACTGGCAACAAATCCAGGCAAATACTTTAAGATGAAATGAAATCCAAACCTCAGATCTTTAAAGTTAGTTCTGTATATATATATATATATATATATATATAGAGAGAGAGAGAGAGAGAGAGAGAGAGAGAGAGAGGACTGGGAGAGACTAGGGGTAGAAATATCAATTATTTCAGGGGGAAAAAAAGACAGAGAAAGAAAGAGGTGGGGAGAGAGACCTGATTAAATTGGATTGGTTAGTTAGAGACTGGAAATTTTCCTCCCTTTCCCAAGAGGCTTATTTTTTATCTTTCTTTTTCACACTGCAAAGTGTCAAATTAAATTGCAAAGTTAATTCTCATCACTAAGGAAGGGATTCTAAATGTATTAATTAAGGATTACTGGGCATTTTAATTTTATTCATGAGAATGAAAACTTTTTAATAATTAACTGTGTTCTCTTTTACATATTTACATTGTTATAGCATATTACAATTTAACATCAATGCACTAGACTCTAGTTTCCAGAGACTTGGATGACTATTTTAAAAGAAGAGCTGTGCTTATTGATATATTTGATTTTATGAATTATGATACTGGAGTTCCCTTGAGAAATCATGTTCTCTTTTCTTTAGAGATGAAGTCCTTACCAGGACGAGATCTTATCTTGCAGGAAGCCATGAATCCACTGTGGAGAAGAATGATTTGGATTTCACTCTGGTAGAACATGAAGTACTTTTTGAATTCTTTACTGTCTCTTTCAGTGATTTATATTATGCATGAAAATAAGCTTTAGCATTTTTCAAAACAGATGAATCTATGTTTATGGAAATTGAAGTTGTGCTGCAGGAAAAATCTAAGAGAAAAACACAAAAGTATTTCTTTTTTGGTAAGGTAGCAATGTAAAAGCAAGTAAAAAAAATGAACAAGAAAAAGCAGTGTTATCTTTGAAAATCCAGGTATTTATGATTATGTCAAAATTCATATTTTAAACAGTGAAGCATTCATTGGAAACGTTGGAACTGTCTTCTTTGCAAAATAAATGTTGAGAAGAGTGTAAATTCTAAATGATGACATATATTCTGAAAATAAAATTATAAATTTATAAATTTAAAATTAAAAATATGTCCCTTTTTCCAAATTTGCTTTACCTTTTAACATTTAGCTTGGACCCTTCTGCTATTTTTGCTCAGTAAATCAGCTATTCTAGTTCACAGAGAATATTAAAAAAAATATAACTGTAGACAAAGGAAACAGCAATTGAATGATGCAGTGTTTTAAGCAAACTAAATTATAGTGCTTCCAATGGCAGCAACAGTCAGAGGTTTCTTTTTTAATTAAATCATGAGTTTTTATTAACAAAATAAAAGCCTTAGCTTTTTATATACGTACAAAGAAATTATGTGCGTAGACGCACATTGTGCCCTTGTCACCTTGACGGACAGAGATTATTATTAACAATAGTGTAATACAGGCGTACAGAGAATGTGGAATTCTGTCTGTCTCTTTTAAGATTTAGATCCTGCCAGTGGGTAGCAGCTGTTTTAAATTTAAGAGGACAGGAATGGGTTAGCGACATTTTGTAAGAAATAAATGAGCCCTCAGCACACACCAATTGCTGGTAAATTCAGAAAGTGATCAACATTCTTCCTTGAGCAGGAAAATAAGATAGGAAACGCACCTGCAAAGACTTATTTTCAAAACAGAAAAGATGTTGCTGTGGAACAAAGACATTTGCCAAAGTTTCTCCTTTCTACTCTTTACACTTTTTCCCCCATCTTTTGTCTTTTCACATTCAAGACCATCTCCTGATTTCAATTATTTTCCTAAAATCTTAGAGATTTTGAATTAACTAATACACCCCCCCCCCCAAAAAAAATCTTGACAACTCAAAGGTGTCAACTTCAATTTTAAAACCAAGAAAGTAATTTTCCATTAACATTTGCTCAACATCACTTTCTTCCTTTGGTCTATGCTTTTTTTTTTTTTTTTTTTCTCTATGAAAATAGCATCAACATTTTTTAAAGAACCAAGCAACAAAAATCAATTAAAAAAACAAAAAACATCAGAAAAACAAAATAACTGTATAATAAGCAATATAATAAAGGGGCTGCTAACACCATATTAAAAATAGCTAGTATATTTTATGCTTTATCGTCTGGTTGGCATTCCAGACAGTTGGTGAAAAACTTTGAACAAACCTCTGAGTCAGTAGTGTGAAATTTTAAACTATAAGCTTTCTAATATTTTTAAATATCATGTAATTGATGTGAATGAGACAATTTATATATCTTAATAAACCTAATTTAAAAGAAAAACTAATTCCCCCAAGTTGCCATTTTAATTTCCTGAAGTAGATTCCTATGTCTGTCACTTAACACCCTATAAACTATATGTATTTCTTATTTCCTTGTCTTTAAATCATAATCCCAGAAAACCTTTGAAAAGAAGGATCTCATATTTAGAAGTAAATGAAAAGCTGAGATAAAAATATAGGATAGTAATGTAGACTATACTTAATATGATCAAACTATAGTTCTCTGCCATAATTTACTTTTAAAATTAGATGAATATCATCAAAATAGTTCCCTGTATCTGTGGTTTTCAGAACTGTGTGTAGGTTTTTGCCATCATCAGGGATATGATCCACATAAACACATACACACACACACCAAAGAAGCTGAGGTAAACAATTAAACTGAATTGAACAAATTAAACTGAATTAAACTGACAAGAAGTATTTGAGGCCATTTTCAGGCCACATAATACATTAAAATAGAGTATTTTCTCAAATAAGTCCAGTCCAAGCTTTAGAAAACTGCATTTTAGTAAAAGGATACATAATAATCATTCCTTATAATCAAAATTAGAATGCAAAAAATTTAGAATGTAGGGAAGGTAAAAAGAGAAAATAGTAGTAACAAAAATTCTGATTACAATCATTTACATTACTGCTCCCAAACATGACATGACAATGTGAGAAAAAGTTTCTTCATGACTGTGATTATAAATCCCCAATCATTACCTACCAAATCACATAAAATTAGAACCTAGAATTAAAACAAAAACAAATAGGGAAAAGACCCTCAGAGTGCCACCTCAGCAACATGCTTGTCTAATTTTGATATGTTGTTTTTCCTATTGCTATTGGGATTGAAAAACGTTTGCCCTACACTATTATTTGAATATAAAATTTGAGTCAGCATTTGGTCACTCCCTTAAATTTCAAGATCCTTGGTGGTACAGAATACATTTGTACTTATCTATCTCCCAGTATTGTGCTGTGCACATAGAAGATCCTTAAAATGCAATTTAAAAAAGACACAAATTGGA
This sequence comes from Herpailurus yagouaroundi, assembly GCF_014898765.1. Taxonomy (NCBI): domain Eukaryota; kingdom Metazoa; phylum Chordata; class Mammalia; order Carnivora; family Felidae; genus Herpailurus; species Herpailurus yagouaroundi. Next base: position 5,987,411 of record NW_024412434.1, on the reverse strand, counting down.
GTACCTGGGTGGCTCAGTTGGTTAAGCATCTGACTTCAGCCTAGGTCATGATCTTGTTGTTCCTGAGTTCAGGCCCCACATGGGGCTCTGTGCTGACAGTTCAGAGCGTGGTACCTGTTTCAGATTCTATGTCTCCCTCTCTCTCTCTGCTCCTCCCCCACTCATGCTCTCTCTCTCTCAAAAATAAATATTAAAAAAATTTTTAATGTAAAAAAAAGACACAAATAAAACATAGCATGGCTTGTCTTTTAACTTAATCACAAAGACATATTAACAGATGCTTTGAAGGAGAAAAATCAAGTAAAGCTAAATCATAGAAAATAGTTGCCAAATCCTTTAGCTAGTACCTTAAAAGGGCAACATGATAAACTTTAATGACTAGTTCAAGTCTTCAATCTATGGGAGCAAAGTGGGAGAAGCCCTGAAGCCTCAAACCATGGAAATCCAATTTTAACCTAAACAAAAAGTATTTTGTTGAAAACAGTTTCATACATTAAGAATCCTTGATGCATATATTTTACTAATTTGTCTTTAATCCTCTGAGAAAAGAAATAATGCTGAGACAATCTACCTTACAAAACGTAACACAGTACCCCAAAAATATGCAAAAGTAATTATTGCTATTAATTAAGGGTTGGAAAATTTAAAAACTCTATGAAAGCATGTTTAAGGAGAGAGCATCAGCAACAATTTACAAAATTTCAGCGTTCTGAAATGAACACATAGGCCCTGAGAGATCTAGTTGAAATAATATTAAATGTATCTATTGTTATATATTTTAATTTCTTATATTGGAGATGTAAAATTAAAACTTATTACAGAATAAATGCTAATTTTTCAAAAAGTAGACTTACTTTAAGATCTATTACATTTTTCTTAATGTTTATTTATTTTTGTGAGAGAGAAAGATAGAGTATGAGTGGGGGAGGAGCAGAGAGAGAGGGAGACACAGAATCCAAAGCTGACTCCAGGCTCTGGGCTGCCAGAACAGAACCCAAAGTGGGACCCAAACCCACAAACCATGAGATCACAACCTGACCTGAAGTTGGACGCTTAACTGACTGAGCAAACCAGGTGCCCATACCTTATGTCAATAATTATCAATCATATGGTCTTACAAGGTATTGTGATATTGACTGAGTAGGAGAAAAATATTGGTAAAGCACTGATATTCAAGGATCTTTGAGTTTAATAGAGACAATAAGATAGTAGGAAACAAGTAAAGCAATACATGATATAAAATTCTATTATTCAATTTCAGCTTTGAATATAAGTTCTAAATAAACACTTGGCAATCAGATTTGGCAATGTCATTATAAGCCATAATCAAGTAGGTTTATTAAGTGAATTAATATATATGTAGTTCTTAGAGCATATGTAGTGCTACAAAAGTGTTAACTATTAGCTATTTATTCCATAAATGTAAAGGTGATTCAACATTATGAAAAATACCTAGCTTAGTACATTAACAAAGAAAAAATGTATTTGTCAATATATAATAAACACATCTGACAAACTTCAACAGCAGTTAACCAAAACCCAGCAACCACATACTAAAAAGTGAATGGTTAAAGTTATCATCATTAAAATCAGAAAATAAATAGGAATACCTACCTACTTAACAATCAGGGGTCAATCAGAAGGAAGAAATAACACCAGTTATTTTAGCAGAGAGAATTTAACATAAGGAATTATTCACTAAGTGTCAAATTATTCACAAAGTAAAAAAAGTTTAAAAAAAGAGAGAGAACTTGGAATCACAGAGGTAGTAATTGCAGAAAGTAGCCACCATCCTATGATTGGGTGGGATCAAGAAGAGAGATTGGATTTATTAAAACTTAGAAGTTTAGAGAAGGGCCCTTGTGAAAATGAAACTCAGACCCCTGGCATCTCTGAGTAAGGGAAGGGGAGCGCAATGGGATGGCTTCTGTACATACTGGAAAACCATTTATGGAATTCTCCTACTGCTATTGGATGGAAATGCTGCTGCCAAGATGAAGAGGCATTGGTGACATGACACTCATGAGAACTGGGAACAAATAAGAATCCCTCAGAAAAAAATAAGAAAGAACAAGTCTTCCTTCTGCAGCCTGGGATCTCCCAGCAGTATCCCTGTCAGCAGTTTACCATGGAGCACTATGAGAAGCAAAAACATGGTTTGCAGAGTTCTGGTTCTGGCATCAGAAGTGAAATATCAAAGGGTAGGTCTGGAACTAAGAGACAATATCTTAATTAATGGCATATTTACTATTATTGTTATTCAAAACTATTTTGGAGATTTAGGCTAATATGGAAGGTAAGAAAACAAAATAATCAATAATAATCAGTATAAACACTGGATGAAAAAAGGGAGAAAACACTTTACTTGCAGAAGATATTATACCTAGAAAATCCAAGAAACTTTAGTAAATTATTTTTTAAGTAAGAGAATTAGGTAAGGTGGCAGGATATAAGACAAATATACAAACATCAGTGCCTTGTCTCTGTACTTTTTGTGTTGGTTAACTTTGCTGTGTAACAAAACAAGCCTAATATGGCAGTTTTATTTCTCAATTTCATTTATTTCTCAATAGCAAACATTTATTTCTCAATTTCATTACCTGGGAGCTGAGGGTTGGTGTTGGTAGACACTGTTTCATGAGTCTCATGTTTCTACATGTCCTGTTGGGTCTGCTAAGCCTTTAAGACCTTAATCATTTTTTTACCCAGCCATTTCTCAGGTGTGTTTGCAATGAGCAACCTTGAGGGAGGACATAATTTCTACCTCTAGGACAAAGAGCAAGCTTGATCACTGCTTGCTATGAAACGATGGGGTTTAAAGTTCCATGTTCCTCTCCTGTAATGCAACCTACTCTTTGTTCAGGTATCCATCTGAGCCCCTTCACATCACCAGTGTGGGAACAGAAACTCAGGAAAGCCACACAATCATGTTGACATTCTCGATGCTGCTTTTGTTGTGATAGTTTTTGTCTCTGACCCAGGAGTAAGTTCTTCCTTCAGTATCCATGAAACTGGCAAGTTAAGTCCTTAGCTTCAAAGTGGGGTAAAATATGAGACCTTTCAAGTTCTTGACAGTTGGCTGATATTCTTCTCTAAGCTATGGGTTGGTTGCAGGTCTGCTTCACAAGTATTCTCATTCCAGGAGCTAGGCTGAAGGAGCAGCTCCTACCTGCTCATTTTTATGTCAAAAAGCAGAAATTCAAAAGGCTAAGTGAAATCTCACAATTGAATTTAGAGCTCCTGTTTGGGTGTGTTTATGTCATATTCGCTCATATTCATTGGCCAAAGGAAGTCATATGGCCAGCCCAATTGGGAAAGGAAGTATGCTTCCTCTCTAAGAAGGTATTGCAAATTATATTCAACAAGCATGGATGTATAATCCTCTTACCATAGAGGGAGTAGATAATGATCATTAATACAATTCACCATACTAGTGATAGCCAGTTAAATACAAATGAAAAATAAAACCCACCTTTTCATGATAGCAAAAACAAAAACAAAAATGAAGTTAACAAATATCATAATGAAAATTATAAAAATTATAACTATATGAAGAACTTTTTCTCTTGAAAGACATAAAATCTCAATAAATGAAAACTTATGCCATGTTACTAAATAAAAACATAATATAATTAAAAATTCTTTCTCCACTTTAATACATCTTGATGCAAATCAAATCAGAATCTGTTTTCGGTGTTCCTTAAAATGAATTATATGTCTGTGGCTGGACCAGCCATTAAGTGATAAAGTAAGTTGCAAAAAAATGTGCAAAGAATACTATTATAAAATAAAAACCCTACATGTTTGTGTGTTAACATAAATATGACTATATGTTTGTGGGAGCATGAAGAATAGGGTGGATATATAGCTTGATTTGCATCAGAGAGATGGGTTTGTAAGGACACTATGGGAATGACTCTTCTCTTTATGTATCTCTGTATTGTTTGACAATGGAGTTTATTCCAACAGCAAAGAAGAAATCAGAGAATCGTGAAAATATTTTAAATCTTACCTCAGTCTCCATTAAAAGATGGCATGTTTTAGGTCGTTGACATAAATGTATGCACAGAATGAACAAATATTTTGTTTATTGGGCTCAGGTATGAGGGGAGACTAGGCAGTCATCTTCTGCTATCAGCAACACTTTACTTTTCTGAATCAGTTTGGCAGTCTTGAAAACACTCTTCATTAAAATTTTTTTTTTTGTATAAGGGAGCTGAAGATGTCCACCAAAACACAGATCTGATGAGGCTCACTTATATATCAAGGCTAAATCTAGGTTTATTGCAAATAAACGTGTAACTTCCTCAGTGTGTTTTATGTCTAACAACACAACTCAAAGGAACCATATAGCACCTGTCTCAGCTTTAATGACATTTAAATCAAATTCATACAAACCGTATTTCTATATGGGTGCCTTTTTTTTTTTTAGAGCGCAACTCTGCAGCATGTAATATTAAGTAATACTAGAACATTTTAAGAACAAATTTTAATAACCATGAAGACTTTATATAAATTAGCCCTTTTATTTTTAAAAAAATGTTTATTTATTTATTTTGAGAACGAGAAAGATAGCATGAGCAGGGGAGGGGCAGAGAGAGAGAGAGAGAGAGAGGGAGAGAGAGAGAATCCCAAGCAGGCTCCACACTGTCAGCACAGAGCCCAACACAGGACTCAATCTCACAAACCATGAGATCATGACCTGAGCTAAAATCAAGAGTCAGACACTTAACCAACTAAGCCACGCAGTGTCCCTAAATCACCCCTTTTAATCACTCGAGGACCAAACTACACAATGCAGGAGAAATTCTCTGAGAATTATGCTTTCTGAATGCTGCCAAATGTTTATCTGAGAGGATATTTTGAAACTTTTCCAGAATGTTCCTTTCTATAGTCAGGCCTTAGAATGTCTTTCCTGATAATACCACACATTGAACTTTGCCAAAGATCAAATCATTGCCTTTTCTTACCATTAGTTCATGGATCTTGTGACTGCCCCTAAGAACTCTGGGCTGTACCATGTGTGGATGCATGACTTATGGTTCAAGGTGGTATGGAAGAAAAAACTGTTTCTCAAACCTTTTGGGATACAACTAAACCTAATAATATCTTTGAAGGCCTGTCAAAATTCTTCTGAACAAGTGAGCTTTAAAAAAATTGACAGGAATGCGCATTGATCTTACTCCAGTAACACAGGACTCACAGTGAGGAATTCCTTAGGGGGGGAAAAATCAGAATTATTCACTGCTAAGCACCTAAAACTATGCCCAGCAATCTATGAGAATTATTCATATCGCTATCAAGGTGGTCAACCCCATGAAAAGTACTAGAGTGTATGTTTTACTTTATGATTATTTGAATGCTCATGGCAAAGTTCTTATGTTCCATCCTGAAGTTTATTAGTTATCAAAAGGAAATATATTTGGCTGAAGGATGTAGGGGCCTTATTTTTAGAACATCAAGGAAACTACCAATTACTTAAAACATTCAAAAATAATAACTTTCATTGGTGCTTGGCATATTTGGCAGATATATTTGGAATTTTGTATATAGAACCTGACATTTTAAGAGGTAAACACCAATATTAATGTGTTTTAAGTATACTTTAGGCAGTTATAACCAAAATCCAGCTATAAGAGAGTAAATTGTTAAAAGAATGTTCTCCTCTTTTCTGACTTAATTCTTCAAAGTGATTTCAAAGAAAAAAATGTAAAATGTCATTTAGTCTGCCTACAAGATAAATTCAGGTAATATTTTCCTGATATTGTGGCAGAAAATTCCATTTGGAAGTTTAAAAGGAAATTTTTACTCACTAACATACTGTCTTTGCCAAACGATCCCCAGGAGGAGATTTGGGGAATCAAATTTGATCTAGCTCTAACTTCCAGAAAATAATTTGGAAAACTTTTAGATAAAATATTCTTATTTTACCCAAAATAAGTGAGCAGGCCTTGCATGCCCTTACCCAATTTTCATTGATTCTATTTGTGAAACATATTTCTTTAATTTTTATATTTCTGGCTATGAAAACAAAGTAGCATGATAGCCTTGATGTTAAAAATGGCCTATGTTGCGTTCTTGCTTCCAAACTCTTGTTTCCAAAGAAAGCTCAAGTGCAGGCCCAATATGCACATAAAATCACACAACTAAGAAGAAAAATGTAGGCCTCAAGTTAAAATTAACATTTTCTCCTAAAATACAGCTGCTTTTATTTATTTTAGTTGTGATATTTAATTAATTCTACCATTTAAAATGGAGTGAAGGGGCGCCTGGGTGGCTCAGTCGGTTAAGTGTCCAACTTTGGCTCAGGTCACAATCTCACTGTCCGTGGGTTCGAGCCCCACGTCGGGCTCTGTGCTAACTGCTCAGAATCTGGAGTCTGTTTCAGATTCTGTGTCTTCCTCTCTCTCTGACCCTCCCCCGTTCATGCTCTGTCTCTCTCTGTCTCAAAAATAAATAAATGTTAAAAAAACTTTTTTTAAATGGAGTGAAAGGAAACTGTGGCTCAAATAAAGGGAGTAGGTTAAAACGATTCTTGCCTCATATTTTGCTATGTCAGGGAATGCACTTTTTTTTTAATCTGTGGCAATAGAAAGCTGGTTGCAATTCCCTGTCTACACTGTGTATTTTAGGCTTCTGTGTCTTCTCAGATCATGCCTTCCTTTCCTAAAATTCACTTTTCCTCAACTTATTAGCTAAGCTAATTCCTCCTTGTCCTTCAAATGTCAGATCAAGTAAGCCACTTACTTACTCTAGAAAGCTTGCTTCAAAATGGAGTAGCCTTGCCTCTATTCTGCACAACACCCTCCTCAATGCTTTACCCAAGCAGTTTCTGCAAACTGCACTCCATGCTTCCTGGATCATATATATATATATATATATATATATATATATATATATATATATTTTATTGTATACATGCAGCCCCTCGCAGACTGTCTGTTGCATGCTGGTTTCTCGATATGACTTGCTTGCCCTGTATTTATAGATAAATACATTTGGGTTTTTACATGGCACAGAATAAATGGACAGGAGCTAATGATTAACTAGGTAGTGGTGCTAGTGGACAGTCAGGAAAAGGTATACAGAAGAGGCGACATCAAATAGAATTCTAAAACTGAATAGGATGTGCCACACAGAGGAGTAAGTTGATAGGTGCATGTGCAGAGAGAATCTCGGGCAAGGAAAGAGCATATATAGAAGTGGAGGGAGGAAGAGAAGGGTATCAAGAAAAGAGGCAAAGAAATAAGAGGAGGTTTAAGGCAATGGGGTGCCAAGGGGACTGTGGTAAACTGGAGGTCCATGCTTCATTTAGAGCAGGGGAGTCATGGGATGCCTGGGTGGCTCAGTCGGTTGTGCATCCGACTTCGGCTCAGGTCATGATCTCACAGATCATGGGTCCAAGCCCCACATTGGGCTCTGTGCTGACAGCTCAGAGCCTGGAGCCTGCTTCGGATTCTGTGTCTCCCTCTTTCTCTGCCCCTTCCCCACTCATGTGTGCTCTCTCTCTCTCTCTCTCTCTCTCAAATAAAGAAACATAAAAAAAAATTTTAAAGCGAGGGAGCCATTACCAGGCTTTTATAGACTCTTCTCATGTAGGAATTTTGAGCCAATATTGTTATATCTGGTTTATTTTTTTCAAGTTAGTTAACATACAGTGTAGTCTTGGCTTCAGAAGCAGAACCCAGTGAGTCATCTCTTACATGTAACACCCAAGGCTCCATCCCGAAAAGTGCCCTCCATAATGCCCGTCACCCATTTAACCCACCCCCCCATCAACCCTCATTTGTTCTCTGTATTTAAGAGTCTCTTATGATTCACCTCCCTCTCTGTTTTTATCTTATTTTTCCTTCCCTTCCCCTATGTTCATCTGTTGAATTTCTCAAATTCAACATATGAGTGAAATCATATGATATCTGTCTTTCTCTGACTGACTGATTTTGCTTAGCATAATACTCTCCATTTCCATCCACGTTGTTGCAAATGGCAAGATTTCATTCTTTTTCATCCCCAAGTAATATTCCTATATATATATATATATATATATGTATATATATACATACACACCACATCTTCTTTATTCATTCATCAGTCAACGGACATTTGGGCTCTTTCCATAATTTGGCTATTGATGATAGTGCTCCTATAAACATTGGGGTACATGTGCCCCTTCGAATCAGCCTTTTTTAAAAGATATGCTAGAAATTGGATATAAAATGTCCCAGGTTTTAGATATTGGTAAATAGTAATTTACAGTTCTGACACAGGCTAGAAACATATAGTCTTGGGCCTAATTTGTCCAACAACTTTCATTTTATGCCCGTAACAAGCATGGGACCCATACAGAACAAGCTGTCTTTACGCACCAGGTCAGTGGTCAGGTGGTGGTGTAGGAATTGTGTAGAAACATTCATTTCATCTCTGTGGCATTTCCTAGCGAGCAGCACTTTCTGATGAGAGTGTGTCCTTATTGTGAGGTTATCTGTCTGTGTGGGAGCACTGCTGAATTTGTGGGGAACCCTCAGGCATTTCACACTCATGAGTGGCATGGAAAGGTCTGGAAAAAAATCACCTCAGGTAGTTTAGTTTCGCACTGTAAATAAACCACCAAGGGAAAATGTAAAGCGGGGACAACAAAAGGCCCCAAAACAGAAAAGTGTGGGAACACCCACATTCAGGGCACTGGAAAAGAAGAAAAGGGGTGACACAGGACAAGGAAAACAAGGAGGTTTGCCATGGAAGCTGAGAGAGTAAGGCCAATGAGGTCATTCACTATAATTATGCTTATGCTATTAAGTATGTTTTATTAATGAAATGACATGAAAGGTAATTTTAATGACCATCAAATTATTTCTTCAGTATTCTTTTGTGTGTAGTTTCAAGAGTTAACATCCCTGACAAATAATACCGCATGAGAAAAAGATTTGAGGCCAGTTTCACATCTGCTTTACTTTAACCTTTCTACACAGGAAAAACAGTCCTGATGATTTTGCCCAGTTTCTAAACTTGGAATTGTCTTACACGGAACTGAAAAGCCCTCACACACAATGACATTAATCTCGTAGCATCAAAACTTGTGGAAAGCTGGCATGGAATTTTCTTCTTAGATTCGAAATTCCCCTAAGGAAGATCAACCATTAGTAAACAAATACGGGGAGATATTCAACCCCATTGGCAATCTGAGATACACAAATAACAGCAGCAGTAAGATAACCTTTATAGTTTGGAATAATCCTGGTTTCCAGGGCTGGCTGCTTTTGTTGTTAATTCCACTCTGAAACATTGCTGGAGGTAGTACAATTGGGACAAACCTCATCAAAAATAATTTGACAATGCGTTTCAAGAGCCACAAAATATACTGGCTCTGCATTTTTTTTTAATTGAATTCTATAAAACAAGAAAAAACTACCCATGTAAGGGTTTTTGTATCACCTTTACTTACAAGATATTCAGTATACCTAGAACTACTATTAATTAGTTTAGTAGATTGAGGTTTTGTGTCCCTTAGAAACAGAGACTGAGATGGGGACTGTTGTGCAGTGATTTAGTGACAACTCCTGCAGGAGACACATGGCCTACAAGGTGGGAAGGGACCCATGCTGGGGCTGAGGAAGAAGCAAGGTGAATCCATGGGTTCAACTGAAGTCTAGTCTCAACTTGAACCCATGGGCAGCATTGCCACACAGCATTGTCCCACGTAGAAAAAGGCTCTAGCCTTTTGCGTACTGCCAGTCACTGGCTGAACATTATCTCTGGGGTAAGGGCTTATCTTCCCCTGCACTTGGGCATGAGGCAGTTCCTGTCAACTCTGGAGAAGGGTTCAGCTCACAGTGCCCGGAGAAGGATGTACTGGCCCGGGAACAGGGGCCTGGACACTGGCCCAGGTCGGAGAATATAATTAATGTGTAGAACCCAGCTCAGTTTATAAAGTCTAGTACTCATCTAAGGCACGTCTCCCAGACTCCAGTCAGGTTTTAGCAGCCTAACCCTATCCCCTTTTCTTCTCAGAAAACCAGGCCCCTTTATCTGAAAATGGCTTCTTCTAGTGGGAGCTGAAACTGTATCTCCCATACGTCCTGCCCCTTGGTCCCTTCTCTCCACCCCACCTTTTACCACCACTCTGGTCATAGATGAACAGCCGAAAAAATTGATGAAAATAAAAAGGAGACACTGGTAGGTGGAAGGCAGAAGTGTGGCTTTTCCCAGTTCAACATTTGGAGAGTGTATCTGTTTTGCTTGCTAATGCCAAGCTGGTGTATCACAACAACAGAATGGTGAGCCAGAAGCTTGTCCAGTCTCCTTGGGGAGCATCTGTCCTATTCTGGCTCTGGCTGTGGGGCGTGTGACTTTCTATCCAAAAATGTGCTCCTCAATACAACCCTTGGAGTGGTAGTGGAGAATCAGGCTTGTCTTTTGCATATGGTCTTCTTAGACTTAGTTTCCACTTCTAATCTTCATGTTTATCTTTGAGGGAATTGTAAAGAGAAGTTGGGAGGAATCTCAAAGCTATCAGGTTCGTGCAGTCTTCTGCCAAGTTAATTCAGAAGGTTTTTTAAAGGGGAAAAAAAAGTTATTTGCACATTTGAGAACTTTTTTGAGAGTTCTTTTGAATTGATGCCTTTTTGCTAAAGACTTCCTGTTTAAACCAGATATTCTTATTTCTGCATACACTTTAGAAATAAATGTATATATGCAAATTCGAGAGTCATAAATGAAAGGCACTGAGGCCTTTCCACCTGAAGTCTCAAAAATATTCAAGAGATAAGGGGATCTAATGCAGTATTGGAGTCTGAGATAACAGAGAAGCATGGGAATTCAGGAAGGACTGAAGTGGCCAAGTACTTACGTGTTTAGTTCAAATCTCTGTTCTACCACTGAACATCTGTGACTTCGGATGGGGTATTTTGTCTCTCCAAGCATTGGTTTCTTCGACTGTGTAATGGGGATGATAGTTCTTTCCTTGATGGGACAGGATCGTGGTGGTGAGGGCCAAGCACATTTATCCTTCAGGCTCTTGAGTCTCATTGCCTAGCTTTCAATGTTGGCTTCACCACGTAACCGCCTCACAATGACCTTCATTCACCACATACCACTTCACATTGGCCTTTCTGTGCCTCAGTTTCCTTTCCTGCAGAATAAGCATGATAAAGGTATTCATTTTTAAGGGGGTGAATTGAGGGTTGAACGAGTTAATATCACTGAAATGCTTAGAAGATTACTTGGCACGTAGCATTAAACCAACACTGGCTACTCATTTGTTCAATATTATCATGATCTTTAAATTAACTAACGTGTATAAAGAAAATAAGTGTTCAGTAAATGTGATAGAAGGGATTTAATCTGAATATGTTTTGTAGCAAGAGGTATATTCTACATGAACACCAGCTAAACTTTTCTGATTTGATATCATCATTAAGGGCAAATGACTCACATCACATGACAAGGTAACTAAGGCCTTATATGTGAAATATTGACAGACAGATGTGCATCTAAGTTCATATCATTTCTTTTTCAAGGAATAGAAAATAACCCCTTAGCATGATGGATCACACTGACAACACCAAAAACAAAATAGTCACTAAGAAACAGGCTTTAGTAAGGTAAGCCCTCCTCTCCAAGAAAAACAAGGAAAGAAGGAAGGAGGGAGAGAGAAAGAATGACAGCGAACAAATAGGACATAAAAATAAAATAAAAACAGTTTCATAAAAATATGATCACTATGTAGCTCAGACACTGAAGTCTAGATGGTATGCCAATTGAACTTAGAAACGAGTCAACATAGACTCAGTGCTGCCTAGGATAAAAGGTATTTTAGAACACCATCTCATTTCCAGGCAAATGACCATCTAAGTTTTCCTTTTGATAATTTCAAGAAATAAAGTAAGGACTTGCAATCCATTTGCAAAGATAATATAGACACATTGAAAGTCAGTGTTGAAATGTGTCTTCAAGGTAATGATAACAATACAGTGGTTTCTGCTCTAATGTGTTATGTGTTTCCTTACAAAACTATGCTGTGCAAAATGGTGTACTGAAGCAACTGAGTTCCTGAAGAAATCAGGCTGGAGCAGGCCACTCCAAACTATGCGATTTTGTAACCAGAGCAGAATAAAAACAAAAATTGGTACTTGGAACAATAGCCCCTGGAGCCCAGTTGGGCAGCTCTGGGGGAGTCTAGAAAATGCCACATGGAGCAAGAGAGCCAGTGCTGGGAACATTTCCATTAGAACAGAGCTGGCTGGGCAGCCACAGAGCAGGTGGGCAGGGGTTGTGGGCCGCCAAAAGGGGTATGCAAAGCACTTCTACCTCCCCCAAAGTGATAGCCACACGGGTGGGTCTTCACTTCTCTGGGAAGGGTGCCCCGGAGACCAGCCATGTTTATCTTCCTAAAAATACAGTTTATAGGTTCCTAGTGCTGGTGTGGCAGTCAAGCTGTTTTGTTTTTCCTCTTCTGGTGAAGGTTATCATTCTGTTGCTGCTATAGCAGTACCCCTTGCCCAGACAAAGATCATGAACCAACGCAATTTCCTGGTCCTGCTATTTCCTATTGTTCAGTTGCACGGAAGTCAATTTGCATGGTAGCTTATCCAATGTGACCAAAATGGTGTTAAGAAATCTTACACGGGGCGCCTGGGTGGCTCAGTCGGTTAAGCGTCCAACTTCAGCTCAGGTCATGATCTTGCAGTAGTCCGTGGGTTCGAGCCCCGCATCAGGCTATGTGCTGACAGCTCGGAGCCTGGAACCTGCTTTGGATTCTGTGTCTCCCTCTGTCTCTACCCCTACCCTGCTTGCACTCTGTCGCTCTCTCTCTCCCTCTCTCTCCCCAAAATAAATAAACTTAAAAAAAATAAAAAATAGTTTAAAAAGCATGGAGGGCAGGGCGCCTGGGTGGCTCAGTCGGTTGAGCGTTCGGCTTTGGCTCAGGTCATGATCTTTCAGTCTGTGAGTTCCAGCCCCGCATCGGGGCTCTGTGCTGACAGGTCAGAGCCTGGAGCCTGCTTCGGATTTGTGTCCCCCTCTCACTCTGCTCCTCCCCCACTCACACTCTCTGTCTCTCTCCCTCTCTCTCTCTCTCAAAAATAAACATTAAAAAAAAAAAAAGAAGAAGAAAGAAAGAAATTTTATGCATTTCCGGGCTCCTGAGTGGCTCAGTTGGTTAAATGCCTGACTCTTGATTTCGGCTCAGGACATGAGCCCACATTTCCATGAGTTTGAGCCCCACATCAGGCTCTGTGCTCACAGTGCAGAACCTGCTTGGGATTCTCTCTCTCTCTCTCTCTGTCTCTCTCTCCCTCTCCTTCTGCCTCTCTGTCTTTGTCTCTCCCTCAAAATAAATAAATAAACTTAACTAAAAAAAGAAATTGTATCCAGTTTTAGAAAAATTACAAAGCAATTACTAAGAAATATGTTGCTTTTGACCATCTGAAAGAGCCTGGGGATGAGTTTGAATTCAAGTGTTGGGGATCCTTTGGAGGACTGAGACATAAGCACAGCAGCGAGGTAGATAGTGGCAAAATGATAATAGTAAGGCTTTCTGCTTAGACAATGTCTAACATATTCTGGCATGTTCTGAACGCTTTTTGTGGATTAAGCCACCTAATCCACAGTTTTTACTACCTCACTTCTACAGATGAGGAAACCAAGGCACAGAAACGTTAAAATACCTGCCTACCGTCACGTAAGTGGTAAATTGGGATTTGAACCCAGGCCTTCCCCTCTGGAACCTGCACAACCTTTCCAAAGGCTGCCCTTGCTTCTGCTATGGCTACCTCTGGAGCTGGGGCTTCTGCCTGAGGGCTTGTGGTGAACCCTGATTCAGGCAGGCCGAACTCTCCCGGGCATGGGCACGAATCAAGCAGGAGCAGCTGTGAGGAAGTTTTTGTCACCTGAAGTATGAAAGAAGGAGGAGCACGCTGGACAAACACCAAAGCTTCCCAGCCCCCTACACTCAAGCGCTGTCACTCCGGCCACTTCTTGCCCCTTACAGATGCCAGCCCCAAAACTCCTGTGTTTTTCCTGCTTTCATACCAGCCTTGGCTCCTGGGAGGAAGAGAATATAGCCTTATTATTATTATTATTTTATTTTTACTTTTTTTTAGTAGATCCTGGAAAAACAGTCTGACAGTTTTTCTAAAACATGACGGATCTTTCTGAGGTTCTTTGGGAATCCTGAAATCTATCATAGGCATTGTCCCAATGTCCTTCTCTCCTGGAGAGGTGGGACAGGGGCGGGGCATGAAATGAATAAATAAACTGGAATAGGAAGAGGGACCGTTGAACAGAGAGACCAGCAGTGCTGAGGACCATCAGCCTTGGGACTGGAGCCGAAGGGGGTGGGGAGGGCCTCCCTCCCCCAGTGAACGAGGAACGTGCAGGTTAACATCAGGGCCTCAGCTCCAGTGATGTGCCGAGAAGCCTGATGGAGAAAAGTGCCCTGGGACGCTTTGGACTTAATATCCATGGGTCTCTGTTTGCCCTTTTTACCCTCAGCCTGTTTCCAGCTGTTTCCAACTTCAAAAGGATTAAAGGATTGTGGCTTACTTCAGGAGTTGGAGAGTAGGAGGGTATTTATGGCTGATCCCAAGGCTTAGGAGCCAGAGGAGGAAGGAAACCTTGATCCCAAGAAACAGGTGGGTACAGTGGAAATCAAAGCCATAGGACAAACCCAAGAATTCTTGGGGAAAAAAGAATTAATTGACCCAAGGCAAAGAAACAGCCCAGGGAATAGCCATCTGGAAGCTGAGCCCCTACAAGCAACCCCATTCCCATCCCTGGGAAGTCCCTTCTCCTAGAACCACTCACTAGGTACTAGGAGTGAGAGATCCCTGTCCCCACCATGTAGGAAGTGGGGGAAGACTAAAGGAGCCCCTAGAGCCTTTGCTCGGAGCTGGAGGGCACTTTTCTGAAGAAATATTAGGGTGTAGAAACACAGATAATGTAACAAAGTAGGAACATGGAGGTTGCCAATTTCGGCTCAATACAGTTAAATGATGAGGCAAATGAAAAAGACAAAGGATGTAACAGGAAAGACTGGGACTCAGATTTATTGGAGGTGATTCTTGAGTCACCAGGGATGATGTTTGGCTGTGACCCGGGGTTGGTGCCCAGAAAGTCTGAGCTTCTGGTGGTGAGGCCTAGGAATCTGCATTTTAGCAAACACTGTAAAACTTTAATATTCTTCTGCATGTCAATATTGGAGAACTACTGGTTTAGGTTTTATTACCTAGAAATTCAGGCACCTGGATAGTAAATGAGAACAAGGATCCAATTGTTTTCCAGAACTATGAAGTCTGAGCCTCCATGAACAGGCCATAGTGTTGTAATTGAAAAAAAAAAAAACAAAAAACAAAAAAAAAACCTCACATGCAATGTCCCTAACACACATAATCATTACTTTACTGCAGGATGATTAGGCATAAATGTGAATCTGTTTACCATGTTACTTTAAAACATTTCAACTCAGGAGTGCCTGGGTGGCTCAGTCAGTGAAGCATCTAACTATTGATTTCAGCTCAGGTCATGATCTCACCATTCATGGGACAGAGCCTCATGTCAGGCTTCGTGCTGAGCATGGAGCCTGCTTGGGATCCTCTCTCTCCCTCTCTGACCCTCTCCCACTTGCGCTCTCTTTCTCTAAAAATAAAAAATAAAAAAATAAAAATTTAAAAACATTTCAGCCCAGCATTTCTGCAGTCAGTGGGAGACAGGCATGAGCTGGAAGGGTGTTACACAGTGGAAGAACACCAACTCCTACTAGAATGGGATCTGGGTGGTTAGGTGGGCTCTTTCCTACAGTTGAGGTACCAGAGGAATGAGAAGTCATAACTAATCTCTTCCTTTCCTGGATAGAAGGCAGCACCGGTCACAATCTTGACTTTCCTGTTCCATGTGAATGTCCTCTTAACGTCCCTGCTCCCTGATTCCTTCCCAGAGGCTCAGCACACCCGTCACTGAACTTCCCAGGGCCCTGATTTTTCCTTCCCGTGGCTTGTCTGGACTGGGAAAGGTAGTGGGGCAGCCATCACGGGCAGTACATGAGAGAAGACATGGGCAGGAACTAGCAAATGTTCTTAT
This sequence comes from Herpailurus yagouaroundi, assembly GCF_014898765.1. Taxonomy (NCBI): domain Eukaryota; kingdom Metazoa; phylum Chordata; class Mammalia; order Carnivora; family Felidae; genus Herpailurus; species Herpailurus yagouaroundi. The sequence continues at coordinate 5,971,337 of NW_024412434.1, read as the reverse complement.
GCACCGTGGCCAAGGGGAGCAAAATTAAATTCCAACATTGCCTGTGGTAACTTTGAAAGGCTGAGGTAATGTAGTTTGGAAGTGAAGCAGGTTTCTGGGGACAGACGTGACAACACTCAATCCAGCCCAGTTCAATTTCTTTGCGCTGAGGTAATTGGCAAGGCCTGGGAACTTCCTGGGACATTAGACTCCACCCCTGCCCATAAAGACCGTGTTTTTCAGAGAAGTCTGTAGGCCGTAGGGGAGCATCCTCAAATCTCTCAAAATCTTTATACTTAAGAAGAGCCATGCCCCCTAAACGCCTGGTGGAGAAGTTTGGAGAAAAAAAATAATCTAAGTCCTTGTTCCTTCTCCACCCAGTTGTCAAGGAGCATAGGAGACCAGGAGGGCATATGCTTTCAAAAGGCACACCTGTTTCTCTGTAGGTGGCCTTTGTTTTAGTGGGACTAAGTGGACGTGAAGATGTCATTTGAAGCAGGTCCTTTGCAGGGGTTTACACACAGCCTGAAAAACTCCCCGAGACATCACATGAGTATGCTTAGCTCCTGTCGAGTGATACTCTATTGCTCTACAGGGGAAAAGAAAGGCCTTCAAGTACCCGTGGTTTCTAGCCAAGTACGAGCAATTTGGCAAGTTTACCGGGGCAGGCTGCTAGATAATTCTTCTGAAAGTTGTCCTGGAATGGTGACAGCTTTGACTCTAATGGCCTTATCCAAGAAATCCCCAGAAGTCCCACACCATTGTGAACTCCACATTCCTCTTTTTGGAGCAGATAAATGATCCTGTCAAGAATAGACCCCGTGGCTGCAAGGAGAAGAGAACACAATTTTTAGTAGAAATTCAGTCATCACTTCACTCCTCTGCAAGAATGAAGGGGGGAAAAGGTGTTAGTGGCAAATAACCAAATATAATAGCTTCAGCTAGGTGAAACTCTTTATACATCTTGGAATTTTTGAAGCTAAGCTGTCTATGCCAAGATACACTTGGGCAATACAACCTGAGAAAACAAAGTTTTAAATAAAGCGTTCTGACATCTTTTTCTAATGACACATGCAATTTTGTAATATACCAAGCTTACGTCTTTCCTTCCAGCTTGGGAGAGTGCAACACCATATGTGTCTGGCCCCAAACCAGGAAGAAAGTTGGGCTTGGCCTCACCCTTAGATTCCCTGTAGCAGCTGATCCAGGAAGGCTGGATGCAGAGAGTTAATACATCACCCTCTTAAGCTGAGAGGTTTGAGGGACCGGGTCCCATTCCCTTGGTCTCTAAATTAGATACGACTTAGGCTGGAAATGGGCAATGCTGTTGCAAAGTCATTCTGGACTCGAATGAAGGTGGGATGAGTGATCCTTCATGCTTCAGAAGTTACTCAGGAAACCCAAAGTCACCTTTCGGTAGGGCGATCACAGCAAGATCTCCATTTTCTAGCTATGAGAGCCAAACTCAAAAGTTAATATGATTTTCTACAGTTTAAACATTCTAATTAAATACCTGAGTTTCTTTTTTGGCAAAAAGAAAGCAGAACATTTATTTCAGTCATAGAAATAACCATATCTTTGGCTCGTATTAAAGACTGTTGGTCTCCCAAGCTCTGTTTGAAATTCACAACATGGGAATTTACAGAATTTTCATAAAAGCAATCGAAATTACAGCGTCTCCATGAACTCCCAGGGTGTACTTCTATTAACAAAAGATGTTTTGCTTTACTCACACCTGCTCAGTTCTCCGTGGGGGCTCAAGCGATACACATTCCAATCGAGCAGCGTCAATAAAATCAAATAAAAATTAAGTTCCAAGGAATGGAATGGAGATATGCGATATTACCACACAAAGTGCATTTGAAAAGAAGCTGAGCCATTGGAACTGGCTTTTTAAGTAGAAAATTGTTACAGAAAAATAGATTTTTCAACCATAAATCTTACGATTTTGACTGCGTTAAATTCTCTGACAACTTTAACACACCTTTCCTCTCTTTCTGCGTGTGCGTGTATATGGGGGGGGGGCAGGGAAGGACACAGGGGCAGGGGAGGCTGGGAAGAGGTCAGAGAAAAGGATAAAAGAGCTAACAAAATAGGAATTTTGTATTCTTCTTTGCATGTGACTGGACAGAATTGGGGAACTTTGACAAAGCCTGCCTAAATTAATGTGTTTATACTCATTAGATTAAGGTCTTACGAAAAGGAAACTCATGTTCTCTTTACACTAAGTCCATAACACCCCACTTCTCTTAAGAGGCCTTCTGTGTACTGGAAAATAAGGTGGGAACTTAATTCCCTCTAATTGCCAACACGCTCATGTTTTTACACAGTATCGATATCCCTAAGGTGGCGGCGGTGGTGTTCTGAGAGCCACAAAGCTCTCATGAAAGAACCCTCCATGTGCAGAGTATGACAGTAATAGTCACCCTCCCCTAACACCCTCCCCCCATGGACCACTAGAATTACAAGTAAAAGGCACTGTCCCTTGCCTGTAAAGAGATTACTCCTCTGGGGGAACAGAAACATGACAAATACACAACAGGAAAATGTTAGTTGTTGCGTGGGGAGTGTTTTGTCCTTTACAATTTTCTGGCTGCTTTTGAAAGATGGAGGCCCCTTCGAGGGGGCCCTTTGCAGAGCGAAGTGGTGGGGGTGGGGGTGGAGGAGCAGGAAAGAGCTGTGTTAGATGGTGGGGAGAAGAGGGGAATCGAGGGGACTCGTAGAAGCAGGAAAGGCTGGCTCCAATCTTTGAAGGGGAAGGAAGGAGAGCAGGCTGAGGTCCCCTGTGGCTGAAGAGAAGAGCTGGGAGGGGAACAGAGATGTGCAATGGGAACTTCAGTGATTTTTCATTCATCAGTGAATTCACTTGTTCCAACATCTTTCCCGAGCACTTGCTGTGGGCCAGGCTTTGTGCTACATGGTGGAGATGAAGCAGACCCAACCCTCGGGAAGCTTCAGTGAAGTATCTCACTTTTCACTGATCCCTTATGGAGCGAACTTTTCCCCTGGGGGAGGTAGGGAAGTGCTCTGAGACGTCGCCAAGACTGGCTCAGCATAAGGCCATGGGAAGCTGCTAGCGAGGACTGCCACACCGGCCTTACTCATATTTTTGGGGGGTGGAGGAAGGGTGTCCAAAAAGGAAAAAGCCAATGTGTTCCCTCTTACTTGTCATAACCGCCTTGGGAACCAAGAATTGTAAGCATCTAAGTGTAGGAGGAACACGCACAGCTATTCAGGAACGTGGAGGGAAGGGATAATTTGCCTTGGACTGGGTTATAGTCACGTCGCGATGTGTTAAGGTGGTTAGCTTGTTCTTTCACCTTGGTCTGGAGCAGACTTTGGAGTTGAAACCTCCACGGCAGCTGTTCTCAGTGGAGGTGCCCCGACAGCCTGGTATGTTGGAATGAGTTGTGAGAAGTGCGATAATTTCTTACTACTAATAAAGTTCCAAAAGTATGCAAAGGAAGCCACAAGAATTTTTTAAGTGAATATTATGAAAACTTGCATACTTAAAAACAGCCCCACCCCACCAAAACTCTCAATCTTCTCCATTGCTGTGACACATGTGACAGTTTGTTTTTACAGGCATGGCCTATGCGTATGCCCCACTTGGTAGCTGGAGTCTACTCCTTTCTTTCCCATTCAAGAAGGAAATACAAGGGAAGGAGAGAGATATTATTATAGGCATTATTGTTTCTTTTTTAAAAAAAAAATATTCTGAGAGAGAGAGAGAGAGAGCGCGCGCACGTGGGTGGGGAGGGGCAGAGAGAGAGAGACAGAGAGAATCCCAAGCAGGCTCCGCACTGTCAGCACAGAGCCGACCTTGGGGCTTGATCCTGTGAACCATGAGATCATGACCTGAGCAGAGATCAAGAGGTGAACGTTTAACCAACTGAGCCACCCAGGTGCCCCCTAGGCATTATTATTTCTTAAGGCTAATTCTGGGCTCAGTGGAAAGAGTACTGTGACTGATCGATGTTGTCAGCTGTGGATCTGGGAAAAGGGTGCAGCAGGACATTGGCAGGGAATTGCCATTTCTGAGTGAGAATATTTCTCTGAACCCCACGGTGTTGCAATTGATTAATTTGCCTTATGTTGTGGTCACCTATGTTGTCATCATGTGTACGGTTACACCTTACATAGTTTTGATTCACTCATATCATCCAGCTCAGCCAGGTCTTACACTACTGGGGACTCAAGATGCTGTTAGAATTCAGTTGACCTTATACACCATTTAGCTGAGTGCCCCTAACCTGTGTTATTAAACAGCTTCACAAAGGTGACACACGTGCACCTGTGTCCGTATAACACTCAATATAAAGTACACAGAATATTTTTCTCTTCAATTGTATTGATAAAATAAAATAAATTGTGACCAATAGTAAAGATTGTATTCAACCAGAAATTCAGGGAACACATTATCAACTCTTTTTCAGAACCAATGCTTTTTCAGAACCATCAAGCCTTCATGTCTGCTTTATTGACTTGGTAAACATGGTCCAAAGGACAAAATGGAAGCTGGGGGAGCATCTCATGGTCCTCATGCTAAAGATCATTTGGATGGAGGAGACTGGGGCCAAATTATATAAACTCAAGGCAGCCACTAAAAGTTGCTCTAAAAATAAATAAGTAAACAAACAAACAAATAAACAGCCTGCTCAGAGTATTTTGTTGATAGTGACGTCTTTGTGAAAAGACCAGGTAAAGAAAAAAAAAAATCCAGTAATTGAAGGTTCTGGTAAGCCAGGGACAGATAATTCTAGGTTTTTCTATATCTAGCTGCCCAAACATGGGTAAGAGGTTAGAACTCTGAACCACCAAATATTTGGCATAATGTCCTTAGCTTGCAAATACTCAGCCTGCCTTAATTCACTCCCTTGCATTTCTGGCTCCTTAATGTTTCATTCTTCTAGCATTTGAAAACAGTCAGTCACTGCTTTGAATAAGGCAGCACCACCTGTCCAGCAAACTCACACCCACCTTGTAGAATCACATAAAGCAAGCAAATCAATAAAAATAATTACTATTACAAGATGTTTGAATGAAATTTTTTTTTGAGAGGTAACATAATGTAGGGGTTGGAAGCATGAAATCTGGAACCAGATTATCTAGGTTCAAATTCCAACTCCAACATTTACAAACCGTGACCTTGGGCAAGCATTGAACCTCTGTGCTTCACCATTCTCATCTGTAAAAGCGGACAGGTTCAGAAAAGACCACATATGCTGGGATGTGGACAGGGTGTCTAGAAAGTAATTACAAGGCCTGGCTGGAACACCATGTCACCTGATAGAAAGTCATTAAAATCATCTTTATGTTGCCCTTTTCTAATCAATCAATTACAATTATTTTCTCTCTGAATATTGGGTTGACTCCCGTACATGCAAAGCTCTACTATGTATTGCTGTTCTCTAATTACACATGAGCGAGGTCTGGTGCTCACCATGTGCACACCTAGAGAAAATCAATTCTCAGGCACACGCGGCCTTTCTAGCTACATGATGCACATTTAGCTTTTCAGTGATGACCAAATTCTAAAGTCTTCATGGCAGCCCGTTCTTTCAAGGGGCTCAAAACTAATTTCTCACAGGATAAGAGGAGATGTGGGTCTGGGGTCTGTTGCTGAAGGCAGAGTGACCCTGGGGGCCAGGCACTCTGGCCTGAGAGCACCTACCAGGGAGAGGGTGAAGCCCGGCTCAGAGCAGCCGTGAAGCCCTGTGAGAAAGGGACAAAAGAAAAATGGATCGAAGGAAGGAAGCCAGGGGTCGGCCTGATGGAAGCAGTGTGGGACCACAGGTCAAAGGAGCAGGAAACAGGTCTAGGGCCGTGACCTGGGACAATCAGGACCAGCTGGGGAGGGGAAGGGGCCAGCAAGATGGACTGAGGCAGAACCTTTAGGATGCAGTCCGGGAGCACATAGGAGATGCCGGGTGCCTTGGGAATCGGTGCCTACCTGCGATGTGGGAATGGGCCTGCTAGCTTAAAAGTTTGCAAATGACGTGAAGGTCCTCCGAGGTGCAGTATTTACGCCACGAATAGCCTAAAATTCCATTTCTTCAGAAACCTCACAGACCTTTTGAAGTTTGAGACTGAAGTGAGCAGGCCCAGGAGTTAAACTCTGACACCTTACCTTCTCCAGGCCTCATGCCTCAGTTGAGGATGCCTCTGGGGCAAAACTCTTTTAAAGTGAAATTATGTTCGGAGCACCTGGGTGGCTCATTTGGTTAAGTGTCCAACTCGGTTTCGGCTCAGGTCACGATATCACGGTTTGTGGGTTCGAGCCCCGCGTCAGGCTCTGCACTGACAGCTTGGAGCCTGCTTGGGGTTCTCTCCTTCTCTCCGCCCCTCCACCCCTCTCAACATAAATAAATAAACTTAAAAAAAGAAATGAAATGAAATTATGTTCAGGAGATACATGAGCAACATTGGTGGGCATCACAGAGCTGAATGACCAAAGTTGAGTTTATATCCAAGGATGCAGTTGTACAAAGCTGAAGTTGCACAGACCAGCCTCATGCCAATCCGGTGCCTTTATTCCTTTCCTCCCCCCTTTCCTCTTCTTGTGGCCAGCGCCATCCTGCCTTCCAAACCACTCACCGTATGAATAATAATAGCAACAGCTGCACCTATGTATGTATGGAATTGTAGCCTGTGCTGGCTCCTTTACACATAATAGATGATTTAATCCTTGCAGCAATCCCAAGAGTGTCATTGTTGTCCCCATCTTATGGATGAGGAAACTGAGACTCATGAAGATTAAGCAACATGCACAAGGTCACTTAACAGGCAATTGGCAGTTATGGGAATTAAATCCAAGTCTTTTTTTTTTTTTAAGTTTATTTATATATTTTGAGAGAGAGAGAGAGAGAAAATGAGGTGAGGGTAGAGAGAGAAAGAGAGAGAGAATCCCAAGCAGGCTCCACACTGTCCGTGCGGAGCCCGCTATCGGGCTCCATCTCATGAACTGTGAGATCATGACCTGAGCCAAAATCAAGGGCCGGCTGCTTAACCAACTGAGCCACCCAGGCACTCCTGCAAGTCTGACACCAAAGCCCAAGCTTTTTACCACTCTTCTGAGGTTCCAATAAGAATGGATTACAGCTAAGGGCACCTGGGTGATTCAGTCAATTGACTGTCCAGCTTCGGCTGACTTCATGGTTTCATGGTTTGTGAATTTGAGCCCCATGTTGGGGAGCCTGCTTTGAATCCTCTGTCCCCCTCTCTGTGCCTCTCCTCTGCTTGTGCTCTCTCCGTCACTCAAAAATAAATAAACATTAAAAAACAAGGAATGGATTACAGCTACTGATGGATTCATTACACCCAGTGAACATAAGTTTCAGGCAAGATGCTACTACTCTCAGGATTCACATGTGAAGATGTTTTATCTTCAACTGTAGAACAAAAGTTTGTGTCCCAAGTTAAAAGGAGGGAGGCGGCAGGAAGAAGGGGCTGGGTGATAGAACGGATGGAACTGTAGAAGGCCAGTTGGATCGATTATCTTTTTAGCATTGACTGGAGTAGGTGATCTGAAAAGATCCGCAGGCTCTGACCCACTTCTTCCAGAGATCCGGGCAGAGGACCAGCTCAGGGCTGCCCGGGCCCACTGCCAAAACTATTTTCAGAACTTGCACATATTTGGCCAACTTTCTTATCAACTTACCCTGTGGCCTGGAACCCCATGAGACCTAAGACAGATGCGTACTTGGACGCTTTTCCTCCCGCTGTCCATCCTCTGTCCTCCCTCTGAACCCTTCCCCTTCCTCCGGCCTTTTCCTCAACTGGCCCATGTGACGCTGCTGCTAACAATAACAGCAAACACTTCCATTACATTTACTATCCAAACACTCAACACATCTCAACTCCTTCGATTCTATTTTCCTAAGCGTTGTAGATTTTTCTTTTCCTTAATAATCCTCTCTTTGCTGTCATCCCAACGTGCATTCTTAGGTTCCTTATGTCATTTCTTACTTCTGATGACAATGTTTTTGACAACAAAGCATGTCACTAGAATGAGTCCTTTGTCAACAGAGGAACGGTGTTAACCTCTCTCCCAAATTCTTCTGTCACCCCTGCTTTGCCCCTCCGCCCTCCCACTCACCTCTCAGGCACCCTGCTTTTACATGTGTCACATTTTCCAGGCCTTTCCAGGTGCTTGCCTGTGAATTAGCTTCTATTTTCTCCCACTACCTGCTTTTCCTCTCAACCACGTATTTGCAGTATTGGGACCGTCCTTCAAAATTAGCTCCAAATGTGGCTCCTCCTATTTATTTATCTTTCAGGGATAAGGTCAGCAGCCCTGAAACCTGATGCTGGCCACAAACATGGTCTCCTCTCCCCACTCTCTGGCTCTGCTGTTGTCTAACATGTAAATTGGGAACGACCATAAGGCAGTCACAGTTGTACCCCACACCCTGCAACACCCCACACGGAGGAAGGTCCACGGGCCACATTGAGGCTGCTGCCTGTCTTCTCCACTTCCCTTCCACACCTTTGAGAGAAAAGAAAAGCACCCAACAGACTTCCACGGACCTTGCAGGGCCCAGGGATGAAACAAAGACAATACCTTTACCGCACACCGTAAGTCACTGTGAGATACGTGCCATCATTTTCTTGGTTTTGATAAGTAGGAGGTGCGCTGAAATTAGGGGTCATAAATTTGGGCGCTGAGAGGAGATGACTTAGATTTAATAGAACAAACTGCTACATGAAATCTGTCTTATTAAAGTTAATTAAAGGAAGTGGAAATGGTCATCTATTACCAGAATCTAGCTCTCTGAGGAAGAGCTTGTGAATACAAATTTACAAATGAATGTACAGATTTGGTTGTAGGTACACTACAATATGTGTGTAGATATACAGCGTGTGTCTGTATTTATATACAAGGTCTTCTGATTCAAAACAATGAGACCCAAAAACATTTTTTTTGACTTGTTAATTTATTCCAAGAATATTATAAAGGTATAGAATCAAATAACACGTCATTGTGTCGTCAACGTATACTATTATTGTAAAGACTCAAAATGCTTTGGAAAAGGTAAAGTGGCTTTTGCGTATAGTCTGTCATGAGTTTTGTATTTGCATCAAGCTCTTTATTTTTTGTCTTCAGGACTCACCAACTGAATGGATCCCGGCTTTCACTGCTTACTCCCACGGCTTTCAGAGAGATGGGGCCAAGACGTGGGTAGGACTCCTCCTAATAGTTTCTGCTCTTATAGAGGGCTAAGCTCCTGGGGTGCAGGAGCTCAAAAAAACAATTAAAGGTGAAGAGAGAAGGAAGAAAGGAGCTTCTTCAACCGAGTTGCCTAAACCAAAAATGTAGCCTTTGAGCCATACCAAAAAGTTTGCATATCAAATCACTATATATTCTAGCTTAGAATGTTAGCAAAAGGGTTGACATGGATCTTAATTGCTATAAGCTACATGAGAAAGCGTTTGTTTATTTGTTCATAAAATCAGGAGCGAAGGCGATGTCTTGAATGGAATGAGGGCACCGTCTGTGGATGTGGTAGGCGATAGCTATTTGTACCGCTACTTGTATTTTTACATTCTGGAGGTAGCAGCACAAACTGAGACGACCGGCTTGAAAAGCATTTTGCCAATGTGCCTTAGAGTCATAACGCTTTTATCCTGTCCTTTGACACAGAGTATTAGTCTTTTGAGAACTTATCCTAAGAGAATGGAAAACCAAATGCACGATTTCCATTGCATCTTTACTTTCAAAAGCAAAATCTTGGCCATATCCATTGCATCTTTATACTTTCGAAAGCAAAATCTTGGCCAGAAACTAGAATGTTCAGGAATAAGGAAATGATTAAGTAAATGAGGTACAACCACCGTGTGAAAGACGGTGCAACCATTTAACATATAGGCTGTGTAGTCACACCCAAAATAAAGCTTTGAAGGTATGGGTTCCTTACTAAGCTACTGTCTCCTATCTGGGAACCCACTTTGCTCCGTGGTGCTGGGAGACGGAACTTTACAAACCCATTTCTGCTATGCCTGCTGGCTCCCTATTGGATCCCAATAGGGGGCCCTAGAGGGAGCATGAAGGCAAGAGTGGGGAGAAGGGCAGGAGGCTTCCCTAGTGCTTCCTGTCTCATCAGTTACCCCACCAGTGGCCCTGCACTCTGGACAGTGGCAGTTGATTTCACCAGTAGTTGGCTCTAGTTTCTGTTTGCCCACGCCCCATCATCCCTCCCTTCAGAACTATGAGCGGAGCCCTTGTGGGGTGCCCTCCCTGAGGTTTGTGTCCCAATTCTGCTGCCCCTCCCCCAAGCTTCTAGGTTCTGATTACCTTGACCCCTTCTCTTTGTTCCTCCAGCCCTAGGGGTAGTAGCTGCTTCTTGCACTGACCATGTCTGTTTTATTTCAGAGTCTCCTTTATGTGTCTTCAGTGCTCCAATACCTGTTTACCTAGTTTCTTATATTAATCCTTTGGGCTAAGGCATTAGTGTTGTTTCGACTTTCCTGACCAGTTAGAAAAGTCAGGAAATATAGTTGTATGTATACTGAATGAAACCATATGAAATTATGTAAAAACAAACATATAGGGAACATTATTGGAAATTTACCAAAATCCTAATGGTGGTTGTATTAGAGAGTTAGTCTTAGGAGTGATTTTTTTTTTCTCCCTTCATCCCTGTTTTCTGGATTTCTTGGTAATGTAGTTATATTACTTTCATAGTAAAAGTATACATTTATATGTAAAAGAGGATCTCATTCCCAGTGAAAGAAAATGTAGCCTGAAGAGAGCTTGGCCTATAAAACCAGATGAATTATAATCTGAGTAATGGAAAGTGATTGCAAATGTGACCCCGATTCCACTGGGGTATCTTTTGAAAAAGAGGAGCAGTACGGGAAGACTAGAGTGAAGTCAGTGATATCACAGCTGTCTGAGAAGGGACAATGGTATATAATTCCTAAATAACAAAATGAGAAGGTTGATGTGACTCTCTAGCAAATTCTACAGCAGCCTACCACACAGAGGACTCAACACTGGGAGGAAGCCTGGATTTACAGAGATCAGATGATGCCAAATTCACTTCATTCCCTTCTTTGTTGATCCTGTATTTATTTATTTAGCTATTCATTCATTTGTAAACATTTATTACATACCTACTATGTTCTAGGAACTGTCTTGGCAATGAAGAGAGAAAGATTACCTGCTAGAGAGACAGACAGGTATGTGACATTTAGATGCTGTTGACATATAGCCTAGGAAACAAATCAGTCTAATTTAAGCTTTTAATTTTGTCCAATAATATGCAAAACAGACATCTGTACTTCATACCTGAGCCTCACGCAGCCCTTTCTCCCACCCCCACTTCTGCAGGGGGGATTAGGTTACAGGGACTGGGGATGACTAGGGAGAGCGGTTGGGATACGGCAGAGATTGGCATGGGTGGGAGTAAGGGAAGGTTCAGGGGTGGGGTAGGGTTAGGCACCATCTGGCAGGCAAAACACATAAAACCAGGCGGCATATGTTTTTCACACTTGCTCATCACAGCAGGGGCCATCAATCATTCTAAATAAGATGTCTGCTCGTTCTCTTGATTTCACATGAATCTTGAATGGTCCACATATCAGATTCTCTTAATTCTCCCTTAAAGTTGCAGTGGTCAAATTCATTTACTCTCCAGTAATTAACAGATTTTGCTGTTTAGTAATGGGATTCACTCCACTTTCAAGAAGGACATTCTTGCCTTTTTGGTTTTCTTTCTGATTTGGTTGTCCTCGTTGATTTAGTGTACATAGGACCTCAGAGCAGGGGGATATTTTGTCCATACTATGATCCTCTATTCTCAGCTCTAGGCTAAAAAATTACTAGCTTTTTTTTTTTTTTTTGTATTCTCTGTTGTATGCATACATCTTAGCTAATACTCTAAAACTCCATTATAATGATGGTTGAGAGGGAAAGGTGAAAACTTCTTAGAGGATAACCCATATACAGAATTTCATCTCTCTTTATTATTTTTCCCTCCAATGATAAAAAAATCATACCCATAAAAATTACAAGCCATATGGAAATGAATGAAGTGGATGGTGAATGTTTCCCACCATTAGCAGTAGAGGGTGTGGGAGAGGGAATAAGGCAGAAAGTTTGGCTGAGCATGACACTTGGTAATTCATAGTGATTTTACTTTTTTGCAATGGCTAAATTGATAGGGCTACATCAAAATACTCTTCTCTAAGGCAGGCAAGATTCCCAAGCAAATCTTGGTAATAAAATGTGGTAGACTCCAGTGGAAGATCAAGAAGAAAGCGGTGAGCATCAGGGCAGAGTGACAGAGGAGAATGGGGTGGGTGTAAAGCTGAAGGTTGACGCTAAATCATGGCTCCTTAGCATTAAACAACAAAACAACAACTAATTCACTTATACCCACACTGTATTTCAAAACATATAATGTGACCTATTAAAATGTGTGCAGTACAAGAAGAGAATGTAAAAATGAGTAAGTTGTGAGCATGGGGCAAAAGGATTAGGGTAGGTAGGAAAAATAAGATTAACCCATGAGTAACGTTGATCCAAAACAAATATGTGTTCAAGTAATATACATAAATATTTATAGGCGTTCCTGTGCATTTGCCAAAAAATAGACTACAAGTCCAGTTCCAAGTTTCAGGCACACATTTACAAAAACAGAGAACTCAGATCACATCATCAATTACTTAATTAATTTTCTTAATTATTTAATTAGTTAAATACACAAACCAATTGCCCAAGTAAAGCACAACTCCTCCCGGGATTGATACTTGAGGGAATTTTTTCCCCCATGGGTCTTCAAAAAGAAGGCCCTGAGTAATATGTGATAAGTCTCCCACTGCCTTTGAAAGTGAACAAGGCAATGAGTGTTGTGAAGATGTTTCTTCTATCAGCTGTCAAGAGGGCTGCATCCACCCTTCTGGTCCCACAACCACGTTCACACCAAGACTGTCACCCCTTGAGCTGCTACCAATGCCAGTCAGTGACTGAGCACAGCAGAGAGGGGAGTTACTGTGATAGCCAGGGATCCTGCTCCCATGGAGTTTCCATTGTAGTGGCAAAAGGCAGTCTATAAACAAGAGGACAAACATGTAACTGAAGTGGTTTTCATATGGTAATTAATACTCTGAAGGAAACAAAACAGAGCGAGGTGATGAAGAAGAATGAGGGAAGACTACTTTAGATCAAGCAGTCAAGGGTGGCCTCATTTATTAAGCATGTAGCTAAATGTTGGAGGCCCGTGTGACGGAGTCATGGGGGACAAGGGGTTGGGTGTTCAAGGACTGAACGGGTTCGTGTGTGCCTACTGGAGAGAGCTCAGAACAGTTGGAAGGGCTCACATCAGCACTGTAGGCAGGGGTGAGGCAGGGGTTTCTGGGAAGGAGCTCAGATTTTATGCTAAGTGTGACAGGTAAATTAAAGGACTATTTCTAATTTTAGGGGCCTTACAGACCTCCTAAAACATATACATAGGATATAAAATCAAATTTTAAATGGAAATGCCTATGTGTTAGGCAATTTTCCATAAATATCATCCCTCTTTTTAACAAATAAAGTTTACTACTTTTGAAAACATGCAACATCTTTACTGCAAATAAAAGCGTTAAATATACAGAAAAATACAAAGAAGGTAAAATCATCTTAAATCGCACTACTTAGAAGAGACTATTGATAATATTGGATAAACATCCTCATGTTATTATTTAACATCCCTCAAGTTAATTTCATATTAATATAAATACATGTACATGTATACTTGTATATATACTACATACATTTATCGCTAGACATTTTGTCACTCCTCAACATGTTTTGGACATATAAGATATTTAATTGATTCTAAAATGCCTTATTTTTATTAATTCTTTTTAATGTTTATTTATTTTTGAGAGACAGAGAGAGAGACAGAGTGCAAGTGGGAGAAGGGTAGAGAGAGAGGGAGACATAGAATCTGAAGCAGGCTCCAGGTTCTGAGCTGTCAGCACACAGCCCAACAAGGGGCTCGAATTCACAAACTGTGAGATCATGACCTGAGCCAAAGTCAGACACTTAACCAGCTGAGCCACCCAGGCACCCCTCTTAAACACTTTTTTTAAAAAACAATTTGCACCCCTGGAATGGGGCTGCATCTGAACAAATCGTGATGCCTGGCCAGGCAGCCGTTGTAGACACATTCACAAAACCATCAAAACATTCGGAATGGGTGTTAATGGATTAGGAGAAAATTCATGAGCAAGAGGTGAGTTTTCTTTTAACTGTTGGGAGCAACATCATTGAGGGAGGAGTGTGGGAGTTTTGTTGGAAGTAAATATGAAGTGGTTTATCAATATTCCTCAAGCTCAAGTCCAAAACTGGCCAATTCTATGTAACTGCAAAGCCAACTGAGGACCCCAATGCCTTTCTCTCTTTCGTGCATTCTTAAGAAACTCAGCATCCAGACAGTCTTGATGGCTTCAAAACATACATGGACATTGACACGTCTGAGTTAATAAGCATTCAGAAGAGTTGGACTCTAAATATGAAGATGTTCCAGAAACATATTAATTTATCATGCTTATATATTTTTTTCAGGAATGCATTAAGAGTAATGTATAAAAATATGCCAAAGTGTAAAGGAGCTAATAAGTATAAAGTAAAAATTCTAGATAACAGGAGAGCACTGTCTTTTAATTGACAGCACTTATTTTTCTTAGTATCATAAAATAATGATGCATTTTGAAAATGATGGTATCTCAGATTTGATGAAATACAGTAGACTCTCCTTCTTCCATTTTAAGGTTGTTTCCTATTCCGCTGGGTGTTATATTCCATAATTGATGGGACCAGCCCTCTATTAATGGACATTTGGGTCACTCCAATTTTTCACCATGATAAACAATGCTGCAGCAAATATTCTTGTGCATACATCTTTCACACTTGCATGATTTTCTCTTTAGGGCAATAAACCAAAATTTTGATAAGTGTCAAGTAGCAGGGATATTAAAATGATACACCCTGACTGGTTGTGCCTGAGGTGCCAGGGAAGAGCAGACCCAGAACCTGAAGAGTCAGCGAGCCGTGGCAGGGGGCGGTTATCGCTTGTGAAAACCCAGGATGTGGACCAGGGCTTGCCCTGCCTGGAAGCCAGTCCGCTTCTTTTTGGAGCAGACTAGAGGGGGAAACTGCGGGCAGGAAAAAACTGCCTGGCCATTCATTCATTGCTACTCTGTGCCAGCTATTGTGACAAATGCTAAGTGACGAGACAGAAATGTTCCCTGCCCTGTGAGAGATGACTATACCGTGTAAGCCATGCTAAGAACTTTGAATTTGATCCTCCAAAGTATTTTGTTTGTTTGTTTGTTTTTAATCCCCAAATCCTTAAAAGACTTGAGGAAGAGAAATGTCACAATCAGATTGATTTAGTTTCTCTGAATCAAAATGCTTGACATTTGATATAGTTGAACAGGTGGCAGGAACGGGAGCCCACCATTGGGACCCATCTGTCTGAAGGCAGGGAATCTTCCTGGAGCTTTTGAACCAACTGTACTATATGGGGAAATGTTGCTGAGAACTTCAGAAAACAGAGGTGGGAGGTGAGGAGCTTCTTCTCTTTCACAATCCATCACGTTTGAGTGCAGCTGATCTGGATTTGGAAAGCTCGAAAAAGAAGCCTTCCAGATGGCACGCAGGACTGAGCCGCCATGGCATTCCTTATATGTACTCCTTGGTTAACTTGGCCCTACCACCTCTTGTCCCTGCCTCTGTCTACACTGTTCTTCTTACTTGGGCAACTCTTCTTCCTCTTGGTCTGGCTAACTCAGGCTGATCTTGGAGTCTCAGGTATAATGCCATTTACTCCAAGAAACCACCTCCTAGGCTAGGCCAGGGGCTGGTACTATGTCTCCCTTGGCACAGTATGACCTCTATCACTGTTTACATAGCACACTTTAGAAAACTTGCCTCGAGGGCTGCCACCTCTGTAGTTGGACAGGTCATGCCTTGCAGTGGGGCACCCTTTATACTGTACTCTATGTGACAAATGTCCCCTGAAGTTGTCCAGTGCATACTCTGTGTGGCTGTACGTGTCTGCCCTGATTGCTTATTTTACTATAAGTCTTCCCCATTAGATTGTCAACTCCGGAAAGTCCTGGACCATGTCTTCTTGCTCGTGATTTTATTCCCCCCCCCCCCCCCCCCCACTAGTAACTATTAGTACTTAAGGTTTTCTTTTTTTTTCTTTTTTCTTTCTTTCTTTATTTTGAGGGGGGAGAGAAGAGGGGAAGAGAGAAAGAGGAAGAGAGAGAAACCCAAGCAGGCTCCACACTGTCAGCGCGCATCTTGATGCAGGGCTTGATCCCATGAACTGTGAGATCATGACCTGAGCTGAAATCAGGAGTCACGTGCTTAACCAACTGAGCCACTCAGGAGCCCCTATTTATTTATTTATTTGAGAGAGAGAGAGAGAGAGAGAGAGAGAGAGAGAAAGAGAGAGAGAATCTTAAGCAGGCTCCATGCTCAGCACAAAGCCAGATACAGTTCAATCCCATGACCGTGGGATCATGACCTGAGCCAAAACCAAGAGTCTGACGCTCAACTGACTGAGCCACCCATGTGCCCCAGTACTTAATGTTTTCTAATGAAAATAACAAATCTATCCTTGTTAATGCATACAACCTTCCCATTTGGATTTATCATACCTAATTTTTTCCAAGGCATTGTGTTTGTAATTAGACCTAAATTGGTAAGATCCTCACCGGTGTCTTTCCATTTTTGTTTTATATCCTGCTTGCATTAACATGATCAGAATGTTTCCTTCCCTATTACTTAATAACTTTTGTCAAAATACTCACTGGAAGGGCAAGCCTCACAATTGCACAAACATGAGCTAAGACCAGTTTTAAGGACTCAGCAATCCACTGAGAGAGGGCGAAAGGAGAAACTTCTCCCATAAGGGAGCTGACAGCCAGGCTAATGGAAAAAGTTCCACCCAACAACATAGGCCTCCCCCTCAGTGGCCCCCTGCCCTCCCCACCTACAAGAGAGTCTGGCAAATGAAATCTTTCTTTGGGCACGTTGCTGGTGATAAGCAAGAATAGACACTGAACAGGCAACCAGCGCTCATGACACAAACTCTAAAAGAAGTTTCTGTCAAATGCTGAAATTAAGGCAATTAAACACTTTCTACCCATCCAGCTCAGAATACCTACCTATAAAATAAAAGCTAGTCTGAGGGCTGGGTATCTATTGTGCTGGCCACTAGGGTTGAATAAAAGCAAATCATGCCTACACCTATTTTCCCAGAGGTCCGGCATATGCATAATTTTGGAGAAAATTTCCATCTTGGTGAACACAACTATCTTGGAAACAGTGACCCCAAAGGAGAAACTCCCCACTTCCCTTGTTGCTTCAGGAAGGACCCAGTTCCAGCTTTAGCAGTTATTCCCCAGAGATCCTTAAAGGCAAATGATATTTGGGAACAGAAAAGATAATGTGCCCCGTTAAAAGGACAAGGTAAGAATTCAGAAAAATCCTGTCCTGCTTCCTCCTATAACTCAAGCAAGCTACTTTCATAGTTAAAGCAGACTCCACTGTCACTCTCTTCCCCAGTAAAAAAAGTCCTGTATATAGAACACCCAGGAAGAAAAGGAGAAGAAGATGTGTTAAAAGAAACTTCCAAACATTGGTTTGGAGAAAGTGGCAAGATGCTCAATGGGTTAGATGGCACCTGGAAATATGGAACTATGATTTGCTGACTGAAAATGGATTTGTTGGCTAACAGCTAGAGGAGGAGGAGTACGGAAACACAACAAATTCTTGGAGGGTTTCTTTCATGACTGGTCACTTTCCTGGCTATATAAAATAAACAGAATCAAACCCTTTGTAGTCAACCCATGTCTTCAAGAACTCAATCAATGAATAATGAAAAGTGTCTATACATTTGAAAGGTAAGAGGAATAATATGCAACTAAGAAACACACAACGAAAAGGATCTGAAATGATAAATCTTTGGCAGAAAACATGCTAAAGAAGTGTGTAAAGGGGCGCCTGGGTGGCTCAGTCGGTTAAGCGGCCGACTTCGGCTCAGGTCATGATCTCGTGGTCCGTGAGTTCGAGCCCCGCGTCGGGCTCTGTGCTGACAGCTCAGAGCCTGGAGCCTATTTCAGATTCTGTGTCTCCCTCTCTCTCTGACCCTCCCCCATTCATGCTCTATCTTTCTCTGTCTCAAAAATAAATAAACGTTAAAAAAAATTAAAAAAAAAAAGAAGTGTGTAAATATGTCATTATTTGCAGTATCATTGAGGAATGTTTTCTTCTATCTGAAATTAAATTTTGCAATTTAAAACGATCTGATGAAAAGGCCATTTCTTCAATAAGAAAGCTACTTCTTTACAACATTAATCATCTTAAACTCATGGTCTCTCCAGGGGGATAACCCCACTTTGCTTTTCCATTGATATTACCTTTAACAGGAAATAAATGACTATGCTAGAGTTGTATCCTCACTGATACTGTTAGATGGAACTTAGGAATATGACAGACTTTATGACTTTCCCATGGGCGTCATAATCACCAAACAATGGCATTTTCTTTGAGTGCGATGAAAACTACATTAATGAAAATAATCAGTCTGCAGTGTACCTCAGTGCTGATGGAATTCAAGGAAAAAGACTCATTTGTGAGTTGCTTACATAATTGGAAGATTCTGACTGATATTCACTACCATAATGATGACAGACTTAATTTCCAGAATTTCACAAAACAATTGTAACATGTTGAGAAAAATGAATGATCCTTACTCTTTTAGACACCCAGATATGCATTAAGTATTTTTAATAATACTCTGAAATCTAACACTATTTGAAGTGATCGATTGAGTCTTTGCTCTGGCAAAAACTGTGTCATCAGAGGAATTCTTTATGCATCTTTGCGCATAGTGAAATACACATTTGCTACATATTTCAGTATTTTCCCTTTCCTCCCATGGCAGAGATGGCACACAGATGGCACCCGGACCTTGTCCTTCCATGGCAGACATCACTAATCCATCTCGCACACACATTTGCTGAGCCCAGACCAGCTTACTCAGGATGCCACTTCTGTGAACTGCCCAGTTCGTGCTCGGATGAAACCCATTTGTGATTCCTATCCCAGAAAGTAGCTCTACATACCTGGTTTAAAAAACTAGCTAAGTTCCATATATGCAACTCTATAAGAAATCCTTTTTTATTACTATCAAAAATAGGTTTCTCCACAGGCTATTGTGAAATCAGATGTGATGTAGACATAACTAAAACACCATCAATCTTTTAGGTTCACACATGTAGAAGATAAAAGATGATTAAAGCAACAGTCAGTCTACTAATTTAAAGTCTGGGTGATACTTTTTATAAATATATTTTTATATGACGGGGCAAACCTGTAAGTACAATAAGTTATTGATCGGTAATATATTATTGTCTGGGAGACTGATTACACTTCAACACTGCCCTTTTGCCACAGTGGTAGCTACCACAGCATCCAACACCTTCAAAGATTACCTAGGAAGTTTTGTTTATGTTCACACAAAACGTGAAATGATTTTGTTAATAAGGTAAGTCGAATCAGCAAAAACAGCTTCCGGTGCCATGCTTTGTAACGCCTTTGTCCTCAAGTCCATTCTCAAGCAGTCTTCCCCTGAAAGGGTAAGGTCCAGCTCTTAACATCCATCAGCCACAGTTGCCATGATCGTTATTTTTTTCCATCAAAATAGTTGAATCGAAAGACCAAGGTTACTGAAAGCTTACTCAGGCGGCAGGGAAATAAACCCAAATATGACAGGAAGATTTCTCAGCTGCTTCTTCCATCCTTCACCTGGGGGCCATTTGCTTCTCGTGATGTGAAAGAAGCTGGCAGGCAGGAGCCCTGCACAGCTGCCTGCTCCACCCGGCCTGCCAGGGGCAACCTGCTGTCTACCGTCCCACTGTGTCTTTTTCTCCTCACGATCTCTTCTCTCTTGAATCCCAGGAAGCAACGACATGGACAAGGGAGACATGTGTAAGCTTCAGAAAAGGACTTGTGTAAAACAGAAAGGCAAAAATCTATCATATCTATTGTACATGCTGGATATAAGCCGGCTCTTTAAGGTGAAAACAAAACACAAGACACCTGGGTAGCTCAGTAGGTTAAGCTTCCGACTCTTGATATCGGCTCCGGTCTTGATCTCACGGTTCTTGAGTTGGAGCCTTTCATGGGGCTCTGCGCTGACAGTGTGGAGCCTGCTTGGGAGTCTCTCTTTCTCTCCTTCTCTCTCTGCCCCTCTCTTGTTCGCTCTCTCTGTCTCTCAAAATAAATAAGTGAACTGAAGAAAAAACATTTAATTTAAAAAAAGGTGAAAACAAAACACAAAGCTTCTTTCCAATTGCAGTCAAGTTGGGAGCTAATTCAAGTCGCTGAATTCTCTGCCTTTTCTACTACAGGAGCATAAAATCAACTCAGGGCAGAGGACCCTCCCTGCCCTCTGTCCCAGGTGTGTCACAAAACCAGCTGTCAGGCCAGGCTGATGGGAGGGTCAGCCCACCCACTCGCACTGGTGGGGGATTTAGCAGGATGTGGCATGCTTTCATACCTGTGAGACGGAGTGACAATGCTCTCACTGCTGGCCTCAAAGCACTAAGAGAGAGAGGAGGGAAAAGAAATGACCTAATGGATGTGTTAGTGCTGTGTCATTCTGAAGAGTCCCCAAGGAGCTTCAGCAGCATTGATATTTTTTATTATTGTCATCCTCGTCATCTTGTGTTTGGTAGACGTCAGAAAAGGCAGTTCTCTGGATTCAAACAATATGAAAGAGACTTAGATAAGGTGCAGTATTGTCAAATTCACCTTTTAGTTAATTTCCAACTATCGCCTACCCCTGGTTTTCAATGTTGGCTCAGCATTCAGAATCAATTGTAGGCTTGGGTGTGTTAAAAACATACATTAAAAAAAAACAAACAAACAAACAAAAAAAAAACACAAAAATGATGTCATGCACGAGCTTTATCCCAGGACTGGATGGGACCCAGTTGTTTTCTATTTTTAAAAATTCTCCCAGTAATTCTGATGCCTAGCCAAATGTGACAACCACATGCACATGCACATGGTGATCCAGGGCGACTGTAGCCCCTCACATTCCCCTGAGGCCCCAAATTTCTTCCAAGCACAAGTCTGGGTAGGATGGGCAGTGATGCCATAAGATTCCATTGGCAGAGATTTTTCTTCTTCTTTTTTTTATTTTTATTTTTTTTAATGTATTTATTTTTGAGAGAGAGACAGATTCAGAGACAGAGTGCAAACAGGGGCGGGGCAGAGAGAGAGGGAGAGAGAGAGAGAGAGAGAGAGAGAATCCAAAGCAGGCTCCAGGCTCTGAGCTGTCAGCACAGAGCCTGATGCAGGGCGTGAACTCACGATGGTGAGATCGTGACCCGAGCCGAAGTCGGATGCTAAACTGCACTGAGCCACCCAGGCGCCCCTCTTCTTCTTCTTTTTTAAAGTTTATTTATTTATTTTGAGAGAGAGCAGGAGAGAGAGACTCACAAGCAGCCTCTGCTGCCAGCGTGGAGCCCCATGTAGGGCTCGAACTCATGAACCGCAAGATCATGACCTGAGTGGAAATTAAGAGTCAGACACTTAACCGACTGAGCCACCCAGGCATCCCAACAGAGACTTTCCTTCTGCCTTGGCCTCTCTCTCCTTCCATTCCTCACCTTCCCAGGAAAAAACAGTGAGCTGACTAATCCAAACATTTCTCCTGCTCCCCATCCCACCTCCTCTTTCTTTAATTAATTCTGATGATGAGTTGGAACAGGAGCCACCTGAAGTGAGATGCTGGCTCCATTTCTCAGCATCTAATATCTGACATAATCACAATGTATAGTGTAATGGCTAATGAAACCCCGAACAAAATTTATTATACTAAAAGATAGAAGCGTGCATTTAAAATAAGTGCCCGAGATTACATTTTGCTGAAATCCAATTTTAAACTCAGCATTGAATTTATGTGGGGTTTTTTTTTTTCCCCCCAGGTAATGACTGCATTAGCAAAGGACGGATACTTTGATTCCTACTAATCCATTTCTCTTGGGTTAAAATACTTTATTTTAAATTGTTTCTCTCAAACTTACCCAGTCAGTGGCGTGTGTAATTGTGACAGGGTTAATTCTAATCAGCTCGATCCTAGACAAAGATTTTTGTGACTCTGTAAACACTTGCTTTTTTTTTTTTTTAATCTAAGAACTCAGTTTAAATTAAATTAATCTTTACAAACTTTTGCTATTAAAATCCTCTCAGGTTGGTACAGGTAAGACCATCAAACTGATTGCTGACATCTAGAATGTTGTTGTTCTTTTCATTTCCCTTAAGTTTTTCAGCACGTTCATACAGTAATATTTCCCAGCTGGTAAGGGACCCAGCTTCTGGAAGAGGAAAAAGCAAGAAACACAGCCTAGCTCCCCAGCTGCATGTGATTACGTTATTCCCAATTCACAGGAAATGAACAATCATTTAGTCTTGACAGGTACATCCAGAAACTCCTGTCTTCCTTTTCAACCTGAAAAAAAAAATAAATAAATAAAAATCAGGGTCTACAGAAGTTAAGCATTAGCCTTTAAAGTATGCTTCATATTTTTTGCCAATGTTATGAGGATATCTTGTGAAAGCTTTTGAAAACACTCTGGGAAAATGCTGCCAACAGCCTTAGAAACCTGGGAGGAAGAAAATAATCATCCAAAATACTTTCTGTTCACGAAGATATGTAACTTAGCGGTCCCTTGTGAGCTGGTGAAGTTTAGACATATGTGATGGTAATTGGGGTGCGACCCAAATGGCCTTTTTAGTAGACTATTAGACTTAACACAAAAGCAAAGATGTCAGCGGTAAATGGCCCTCTGAATCAGTTCTAGGATGAACTAAAAGCAATTACAAATATGTTAGGAAGGGTTTTTTCCCCCTTTATCCTGATGGATTTGTCCCTCGATTGAAAATATTTCCATTTTCTGAACACAGTTTTCCAATGGAGAAATGCAATCAACACGGCATAATACTCCCATTCGTCTTGCAGTTTAAAATTCACCAAGCACTTCCAGGGCCATTACTTACTCCTCGCCGCTGTCGCGTAATGGAGGCCGGCCTCCATTTTACAGATGACCAAGCAGAGACACCAGGGAGGCTCCGCAGGCTGCCTGGAGTCGCATTTCCCCGGTGGGAGCCTCGGGACAGACAGCTGGGTCTTTTGGCTCCTAGGCCAATACTGTTTAGTCTATCTAGCTGAGGATTTTAAAACATTTACTTCAGCTTAACTCACTTTGCCCCCTATTATGGTCCATTTGTGTATGTCAGTCTTTATCTCTGGACCTGAGTCAAACTTCACCCCTTCTCCCACCTCCTCTTGTTTCAGAAGGAAAAAAAAAAAAAAATCAAAGCCTAAATATGGAACACATGTGCTTCTCATCTGGGCTGTTTAGAGGGATTGGGGAAATGAGAACTGTCGTTGGCTCTTTGTCCTGATGTCTTGGCATGCCCTCACACCTGGGTCCCCCTGGCACCGCTACTGGCCCCAGTCTGAGCTGACCGCGCTCGGGATCAACGTCCGCGGTGCGCCTTTACTCAACTCTCAACATTTTGGCTTCTCTGTGTTTTGGAGGCTCGCTCTCCTGGTCCGTGAAAAACCTACTCTGGTCTCTATTTATGGTAGATTTGGAGGTGCGCGGTGCAAGGCTAGTAGACGCCTTTCGCGTAAAGGCCTGGAATCCGCCGCCACCTCTCTGACTGGACTGCAGTGGGCAGCCATGACTCATGGTGAGGTCATGCATTCCCAGGCAAAGTTTATAGTAACCAGGAGGCTTAGCTATTTGCAGGTGCCCTACATACTGAGCATACTAATTCTAACTCACCTCCATGTTGCACTGGCATCTTTTGAAGTAGAACTTCATGGGGTGAACAGGAAGACTACAACATTTTTATTATAGTTGGCTTCCTTTGCTGAATTAGCGTTTATATTTTCCCAGTAGAAATCCCCAAATTGAAAATATAGAGGTGTCAGCTAACACCACTTTAGTTAAGGTTGTGTCAACATTTCCTATAAACCTTGTTTTTCTAGGGTTTATAACTAGACCATAAAAATTTGCTCAGCTCTGAAACTTGGCATAGAGAGTAAACCTGGGAGTGAATTTTGCAGAATCTGAAGAAGGAAAAATAAGTTCAGCTGTTTGGAACATGTGCCTGTTCTAAAATGGAACTGATTTTTAGATGCATTTTCTTTTTTGTGTGACTCAAATGGAACTTCGGTTTAAAAAAAAAAAAAAGAACTCAAGATTATTTCATTAATATGGGCTAATTGCACTTGTTAGTTTTTAGAGAAAAAGTTAATGATTGAGGTATTTAACTCAAACCCACTGACTGCATCTGCAGGTACAAGTTTTTGCAAAGCAGTTAGCTGTGCATAATAATGTGATGTGGCAAATCGTCTGCACACCTTTTAGTGCAGGAAGTGACCAATGCGCTTCGAAGGAAAGAATCCTTCTGATAAGAGGTTAATGGGCCATTTCAAAATGCTTACTCACTCAGGAGAGCATCCCTTTATTCATCTTTACTTAGTCTGTAGTTCACGTTTATCGGATGCCCCCAAAAAGCAGTTCATGTACCATTTGCATCAGGGAAAGAAACATCCAATCCCTCTGAACACCTAGTTTTTCCTGAAAGCGGAGCTGATACTCTGCATCCCTAGCAGCTCACTGCCCTTTTGCTGCCAGGATATCGGTAATTGGAGACCATTAGTCAACGTGTTGCTCTATGCTTGTGATGCCCTGGGCTGCATTTGTCTGTCTGTCTCAGGCCATGAGCTCTAGAAAGATGGCCGCCACCACCTGTGACAGAAGCATCGTGGAGGAACGGACAAAAGCGTTAGACTCAAAGCTAGCAGAACTGAGTTCTCGTGCCCCCTCTGGGCCCTTACTGACTCTGTGGACTCAGACTAGTCAGTCTGCCTGTCTGCCGATAACAACACCCTGCTAACCTAGTAGGCTTATTGAGAGAGTCCACTGAAAGCATTATATATATATAGAAGCAGGTTTTAGACTGTAAAGGGCCATCCAAATGTGAGGGGATGGCACCTACCTCAGCATCTGATATCCAAGGAAGCCTACTTAAATATTGTTAGTGATGAGACTTTAAGCTGATTCATGTGGAAAGGCCCTGGGCTTCCCAGCATAAAAAGCCACAACATCATGACTCAACCTCGGCTTTATTCCTTCTAATTGCTCTTTTTTTTCTTTTTCTTTTTCTTTTTTTTTAATTTTTCAATGTTTATTTTTGAGAGAGAGAGAGAGAGCGTGCGTATGCACAAGTTGGGGAGGGGCAGAGAGAGAGGGGAGAGAGGATCTGAAGCAGGTTCTGTGCCGACAGCAGAAAGCTCAACACGGGGCTCGAACCCACGTGCTGTGAGATCATGACCTGAGCCGAAGTCAGGCGCTTCACCCACTGAGCCACTCAGGTGCCCCGTTCTTTTTTTTACCTACCTGTCACTGATCACTGACCACTTTTCTGAATGGAGAATGTTCCAGAGTTTTGGCTAGGCATTTCACATGGACATCAACCCAGTCTGGCCCAACACCACCTTTGATGTCACCTCATTCTGCCACTGCTCATCCCACCCCCACCCTGCAAACGCAACGGCGGATCCTTTCGTTAGTGGCGCAGAAACAATTTTTGGTACCTTCATCCACTCCACCCGAGGGCTCTTTCCTCAAGGAGAAACATGCTACACGTCTCAGACACAAGTGATTTACGTTTGTTGTGGAGTTTTCTGGCAGGAGGATCCATGAAATGTCATTAGCATTGTCAGTCCTCAGAAGGGCCCACTTGGTTTAATGCTCTGTGGCCAGCATCTTAAAATTCTTAATCCATTTTATTTTTTTAAATTATTTTTATTTTTGCTAATCAAAACCTTTGTAGAAAATATCAGGAGGCTATCTTCTGAAGGCTCTTGGGCCTCAGAACTTAGGAAGCAGGGCCCCTACGCCCATGATCCGTTAAGAAAGGACTACAGCAAAGTTCCATGGCCAGGCCATCCTCTGCTTCTCGCATGCTATGCCGAGTTGCAGGTCCTGTGCTCATGTTTCTAGGTTGAGGCCTGGCCTGTGGACTCACAGGCAAGGTCTGCAGGCTCCAAGCTTGGCCTTCAGAGGTGGCCTCATGGGGCAAGTCTATTTTTTTTTTTTAATGTTTATTTATTTTTGAGAGAGAGCATGAGTGGGAGAAGGCAGAGAGAGAAGGAGACACAGAATCCAAAGCAGGCTCCAGATGTGGGGCTCGAACTCATGAACCGTGAGCTCATGACCTGAGCCAAAGTCAGATGCCTAGCTCACTGAGCCACCTGTTACAGAATTTATAGGGACAAGTCCAAAATGAAGATGTGGGGACACTTGTTTAAAATGCATTACAAAGTTAGGGGCACCTGGATGGCTCAGTTGGTTAAGCATCCCACTTCAGCCTAGGTCACGATCTCATCATTCCTGAGTTCGAGCCCCGCGTCAGGCTCTGTGCTGCCGGCTCGGAGCCTGGAGCCTGTTTCAGACTCTGTGTCTCCCTCTCTCTCTCTGCCCCTCCCCGACTCATGCCCTGACCATTTCCCATCTAGCCCTACAAGCCTCAACCTGGAACAAGCCTAGGGCTGAAAGTTTTGAGGTCACCTTTTTCAGGCAGTGGAGGGGTTTAGAGTGAGTCTTGCTGTTCCCAACCGAGGCTGGAGGTTGGCCGTCTCCTGCCCTAGAGCCCCCCACCACACCCCATGCCTACAGCCTGTAGGACTAGGTTTCTGCTGCAGGTCTTGGCTGAAACGAGAACCCTCTCAGCTGTCTTGGCAGGAGCCAGACTCCCTGCCTAGCATTTACAGCTCCTCTTCCAGAAGCCTGGATGCTGATGTGGGCATTTGTAGTTTCCAGCACGAAAGGGGTGCTGGGTACCTTGGCGCAGCCACAGTCTGTAACCGAGGATGATCACTTCTGCATCCGTTTACCCAACCGAGCATAACCAGGCACTACGTGGGCACTGGGGACATGTCAGTAAGATAAAGATGTTCCTGCCCCCAGGGACGTTCACATTCTAGCGGGAGAAGTCAGACAGTGAACATAATCAATGATTATATTTGTGGGTTGAAAAATGAATGGTGCTCTGGAAAAGTAGGCAGCAGGGTCCGTTAAGGAAATGGGGGGTGGGGGTGGGGAGGACAGTTTGCATTAGGAAGGGAAAGTCTGATGCAAGATTTGAAGGGGTGGTGGATGTTAATTTCTGGGGGACAAGCATGCTGGGCACAGGGTGCAGCTAGTGCAAAAGGGGGGTGAGCATGGCTGAAGAGGGGGAGGCAGGAGGCCTTGTGGCTGGAGCCCTTGAGACGAGAGAGGTAGGAGGTGAGGCCAGGAGGGGAGACAGTGCCAAGGGCTGGGGTGTTGTCAAACCAGCTGGGAGCAGCAGAGTGACCAGATCTGTTCCAAAGGAATCTCCCTGGCTGCTGTTCCAGGGCAGACCATGGAAGGGCGAGTGTGGAAGCATTAAGACCTGTGCTCCTTTGAACATTGTAATTTGGGCTTCATACCCCCCTCTCCCCCCCGCCTCTTCCCGCTCAGGGGGCCTTAGGGCTGGTTCTGCCCTGGCTCCACAGGGCTGCAGCCTCATCCCTTCCAGCTTCTTCCACACAGTCTGGTGGGGTGGAGCCCTCAGCTGCATCTGTAGGGAAAACCACCCAAAAAAGAGGAGACCCAGGGCCTGGCAGGGCATCCCCTCTGACTACAGATTTTAAAAAAAGAAAAGGTTAGCTCTTCTCCCAGGGACCGCCTATCTCCACCACCGTGGAGGCATGCAAGCTTCGTGCCACTGTGGACCCTGCAGGCCTGCAGTGCCTTCCCAGCCCTGTTTCCAGCAGCCCCACCCCTACTCTCGGGCTCACCCAGAAGCTTGCTTTCAAGTGAGTCTCTGTGGACATTAAGTCAGTAAAACACCTTTGCAGCCAGTACGTGAGGCACCCTCTGAGGTCAGAAAGCTCGCCTGGCAACACAGGGAAGTGGATGGTGCCTAATGGGCAGAGGGAGCGGCACCCACGGGGCACACCTGGCCAGCAGGTCACTGGTAAGCGGGGACGGAGGTGGCGTAAAGAAGTCCTGCCTGTCTCCTTTTGGTTCATCTCCCATCATCTTGGGTTTTTTTTCCCCCAGTATGTTACTGCACATGTTAACGAAGATGAAACCTTTCACACACATCCCGGACTGGAATCAAGTAAACAAAGTGTCAACGTGAAAGCACTCTCCAAAAATCAGGTAGCATCATTATCGGGGAAAAGCAGACTCCAGCAGTCTCCCTTAGTGTTGGGAAATGTGCTGACTACCTTCCAAACAATTAAATCCCATCAAGCTGTTCAACTTATCCTGATCTAATAATCTGCCCAGACTCTCAAAGCACCGCCTCGAGGGGGCTGCTAGGACTCGGGCTCAGCTACACGTAACACTTTCTCCAGGGAGACGGGGCTGGGTGGTGGAGCAGGCTGGACACTGGGCCAAAAGTCCGAGCACTCGCTGTGTTCTGTAACCAGGGACGAGTCACTTAACCTCTCACAGGCTCAGTTTCCTTACCTGTAAAATGTCCTACCTACCTCACAGGGTTTGGGTAGGGTCGTATGAAATAATGCATCCAAAAGTCCTGTATAGATGGGACAGTACAAGGCCATGCTGGTCAGACCCTTTAAAGACTAACCCATCTGCACGTGGAACCATAACTTTGTGCTCATCAGCATCTTGTTCCCTCCAATTCCAAGATCCAAAGGCAGATTGAGTATCGATATTTTAGGGACTTCCCTGCCTTACCTCCTTTTGTTCTGTTTTTCGGGTGGTTTGTACGGTTAGAAAACAAAGAGGCCAGGTTGCTGGGTCATAGTGTGCATCGAGGCCTTTGAGTAACTTTAAATGTGAAACACCACGTCACAGGTCACTGCAGACCCACGCGGTAATGAACAGAGGCTACTGTGTCCCATAGATCAGCAGCAAGTGAGGAAAAGGAGAAAAAAACTCCAAGTTAAAACCTGAATCAATGGTGTTAGACAAGGGCTGCTCTGGGAGGTGATATGGGGTTCAATCATATAATGAGGGCTAGACCACTAATTAGGGTTTAAAAACATTTTGCAGAGTAGCTTGTCCCCCACCCCCACCAGTTATGAGGTGTTTTCAGGGGCTGGGGATGTGGAGAATTGACACATGGTAGCATCTTGGGATAGTTCTTCCTCGTCGGCGATTGCCTTATCTACAAGCCCACCAGTATGGCATCACAGAACCGCTGGAGGTGGGAGTCTCTCAGGGGGGTGCTGGCCACCTTGCTGGCTGAGGGGAGCACCCTGTAGAAATACCGCACTCTGAAGGGCTCAACTCTTGTGAGCAGGTTAGGAGGACTTCAACGCTCTCAGGATACGCAGATGAGGAACAGAGAGGCATATTAGAAAGCATTCGCCGTGGAGCCCCATTGCCCTGGCTCCAGCCCTGGTTCCAGCACATACTATAAAATTCTCGTGTTGAGGCACCTGGGGGGCTCAGTGGGTTAAGCGTGCAACTTCAGCTCAGGTCATGATCTCACGGTTTGTGAGTTCGAGCCCCATGTCGGGCTCTGTGCTGACAGCTCAGAGCCTGGAGCCTGCTTCGGATTCTGTAACTCCAGCTCTCTCTGCCCCCTCCCCTGCTCTTGCTCTGTCTCTCTCTCTCTCTCTCTCTCTCTCAAGTTAAATAAACATTAGAAAAGAAAAAAAAATTCCTGTGTGATTGCTCAGGTTCCCCGATTCCTCACCTGTGAATAGGGCCTCAGCAGTGGGGTCCGGTGAGCTTTGAGAGGACATCAGGTGCAGGAGCTTCTGGCATAGGCACAGCCAACATATCTTGAGTGCTTCCCTTGTGCCAAGTACCGTGCTAATCACCTTCACATGGGTTATTTTATTCCGTTCTCCAATCACTCTGTGAGCTAGGTGCCAATCCTACCTTCATTCGTCAGAAGAACCTACTTTTAGAGTAGCCTAAATTGTCCCCGCTCTACATCTTTGGCCTACCGAAGTCCTGTTTTGGTTAATAAAAATCTTTCCTTTCAGTTAAGAATGCCCAAATGGAAATGTCTCTGTCTTCCTCGGCGTCCACATGGCCATAAAAGGATATCCCCTGGATACAGAATTCAGGAGGGATTCCTCTCTTGGGTGTGTGATGTTATGTTCTGGCTCTGGAAACGAAGGAATGTTCACTTAGCTAGTAAGTAACATAAGGTAAGTGCTTTACAGGTATTATACATAGATCATCAAAAACAACTTTCAAGACAGGCTGTTACCCACCATCTCCAATTACAGTGAGGAGACCAGGGCGCTGGAAGGTTAAAGTGATATGCCCAAAGTCACACAGCCGACTAATGGCAGAAATGGGGCTCAGGCCCAGGCAACTCTTCCTCACTGCCATTATCTGCCACCCTGGAGGGCACTCAACAGAGCATTTGCACTCCTTCCATCCCACCTACCTTCCTAAGTGCCTGGGCCCCTGGCTACACTGGTAATAAAAGGCCCCAGAAAATGTGTCACGTACATGCATCAGAACTGCAGGCCAGATCCAAAATGCATGGGGCCTGCGTTATGGGGAACAGAGCAAAGAAAATTGAAAAAGGTGAACTTCCTACGTATATATTATATATTATGTAATATATATATTATATATTATATATAATTTAATATATATATATTATATTATATTTGCAAGTATAATATATACTTGTATAATATATATACAAGTAATATATATATATAATATATTAATATATTATATAATATTTGCAAGTATAATATATACTTGTATAATATATATACAAGTAATATATATATATATTACTTTGGGTTATAATAAAGAATATCTTGACTACAAATTTGGTCTTGAGACATCCTTTAAAATGAATGTCTGCTCAGATATCCAGAATCAAGACTTTAGTTTCTGGTAGAAAACTGGACACTCAGCTTCCCCTACTAAATTGACATCCTTTGTGCCAGCCTTTTAACACCCTCTGAGGGTCTAGTGGCCTAATAAAATCATCGCTGTGATGATGTACTACATACTAATGGAAATCAAGGTGATTTTATTAAGAGACATTTTGCTTTATATAAGGAGTTAGATGGTACAAGTAATTTAAGATAACAAAGGTCTTCATTTT
Source organism: Herpailurus yagouaroundi (assembly GCF_014898765.1). NCBI lineage: Eukaryota > Metazoa > Chordata > Mammalia > Carnivora > Felidae > Herpailurus > Herpailurus yagouaroundi. The sequence continues at coordinate 5,940,175 of NW_024412434.1, read as the reverse complement.
GTTGCAGAATTGGCTCGCACTGCTGATTCAGCTTTGGAACACGTACATGTTGAACACGGAAGGCAGGCAGAGGGCATTTGAACGTCACCTAGAGCCCAGGTCCCTCTGAAGTCAATGGGAGTCCTGTCTGCCCCATCATTATGGTGTTAATGGCATTATTTTCTTTGGCCATTAGTGTGTGCTGCCCGTCACTGCAAAATGCTAATAACTGCAGCTCTCTGGGGTTCCCCTGAGTAAGGGGTCTGGGAAAATTTATCTCCAGTTTCCAAATCAGACTGTACCAGGCCCCCTGTAGCAACTGTGTTTTTCCCGATGTTCTCTTACATGTCACAAGGTTCTCAGAAAAAGCATTGATTCCCAGGGCACTGAAGCAAAGGGAGGGTTTGCCTTCTGGAAAGATCCTGCTTGCTTGTGGAAAAGTCGTCCTCAGGCTATGACCAAGCCAGCGCTCGAGACTGTGTCAAACCAGAAGCCACGGGGAGTGTGGGGATGTGGGACGGGGATACCAGGCCTGGGAGAAGCAGCCAAGAGAACGAGGTTCACAGTTTACTGAGGTCTGATCCAGAAAGGGTCAGGCAGATGTGGAGGGAGCAGCGGCCAGTTTTCAGAGAGCAGGCCAGCAGTGGGTCATAGATCAGGGACTCACTGATGGCCACAGGATTTTATAGAGGGAGTCTGCTCACTGATCCTGCTGTTCACCCTTTTGTTATGTATCCTGCTTGGGGAGGGAAGCTGCCTTCTCCCAGGTACCACAGGGCTTGTGATATGTCCCCTCCTCTTGGGGGTGGGTCCTTACTCAGGGAGGCACTGGTCACTGTGGCCTTTAGAAAACTACCCTTCACAGCTCTTATAGCCCTGGCACGAGGATCCCAGGCCTGGAAAGAATCTGGAGGGAAGATGGACACTTCCCTCTCTTCCTCTCGAGGTAAGAGCTAACCTTAGGACAGAACAGTCTTGAGAGGCCAGACAGGTAGAGAAGTCAGGCCTGTCAGGAAGACAACCCTCCTTTCCCAAACTTTACACATCAAGGGCTCCCAAGGCTCTGGGTTTTCAAGCTCAGGCCCTTGTCCCTCCTGTCCCTTCTGACCAGGTTCAAGAGGAACCCCAGAACCTAGTAAGTGGGGCTAGAGTCGGTTTTGCTGCCATAGCCAAGTAGCGTGAGCCGTCCTTGGCTTCCACGGACTTAGTCAAAATGGATTTCCATGCCTTGAACGTTCTGTGTAGCATTCCAAGTCACAGCCTCGGATCTGCCTTCTGGTTCAGTGACGTGCGCCTCAGCCACGTAGCAAATATTGTTTTACGAGTCCGTAATTAACGGCTGTCATTCTCATTTCTGTAGTTCCTGTGTGGTGCTTTTGCAAACCTTTGCAATTGCTGTTTTTAATGTATTCTTTCCTAATGGTTTCTACATCCTATCCTGTATTTTTAAAATGTTTATTTTATAGTCCCTTCCAAGTATTCGATCTGTGTAGTTTTTGTTTCTCCCATACTGATCTGGCTCTGCGTGCAGGTGAGATTTTCTGGTACAAGCTCATCTTCAGTAGAGGGCATCGTTCTGTGGGGGCCAGCCAATGTGCCACGGGCTGTGAGGTGTCTGCCCTAGTTCTGTGCAGGCATCCACGGAACATCAAGCACTCTTCAGTTTGGAGCATTTTGTCCCTTGGTCAGGGAGTCCCAATCCATGTGTATAACGTAAATTCAGATCCTACCCCAGAGCATGAAGTAAAAGGTTGGCTTTTAATTTTTTTCTTTGAATGTTTATTCATTTTTGAGAGATAAAGTGTGAGGGGGAGAGGCAGAGAGACACAGAGAGAGAGACAGACACACAGACAGAATCTGAAGCAGGCTCCAGGCCCCGAGCCGCCAGCACAGAGCCCGACGCGGGGCTCAAACCCATGAATTGTGAGACCATGACCTGAGCCAAAGTTGGACGCCCAACCGACTGAGCCACTCAGGCACCCCAAAGGGTGGCTTTTAATTTTATTCACTGTAGACATTTTCTCCAGCCTGGAGCCCTAGGTCTGGCAGAAAGCTTCCCGAATACCCATCTGGACCATGGGATGGAGTTTTCTTGACCCCCGTCTCACAAACCAACAGCTCTTCAAGAGTTCTGGCTTTAGGCTAAAACCTCTCTTCTCACTCCTCTCCTTGATCGGACTCGAGGCCACGCTTCTTATCCATGCATGGGAATGAAAAGTCTAGCCTTTCACCTCCTGGGTCACTGTCGGTTCGGCTGAAGCTGGCCATTCTTATTTTAGTTCACTCGTTGCTTCGGTCATGCGAGAGTTTCCATTTCTTTCTTCTGAATTCAACTTGCATTAAAAAATGACAACGACACAGTTTTGTTTGTTTGTTTGTTTTTTCCATTCTATTAACTCTAGGATCACTCTGTGTCTCTAGCAGAAGGGCTGGCCGAGTTAACTCAGTCCAGCGTGTTGCCAGAAGTGAAGCCTCTGGGAGTTGAATTTCATCTCAGGTACCCAGTCGCTGAGTCTTGCTCTGAGCCGGCTAACACCCTGAAACTGCATTGATGCTGCCCATCGACGTCGAGCATCACTGCCTCTCACCCTCTGATGCTGAAATTGTCTCACAGATTAGATCTGTATCTCTCTTTGTAACCAAACCATGCCTACTTTTCCCTTCCCCTATGGACCCTTCTGGTGGCCAGCTAACTACCCTCTGGAGTGCCAGCCCCAGAGGATACATGTGAGGAAGGGACTTACTTGGTTGGCCAAAAGTTCTTCATTCCCTCTTCAGACAGACTGTTCGAGCAGCCTGACTAGACAAGAATCTTCCATCATGTGAAATCCTGTAACTTTGCAGGGCTCACAAAATCCCTCTAGGGATCTGAAGAAAACTGTATCTTGGGACACCTGGGTGGTTCGATCGGTTGAGCGTCCAGCTCTTGATCTCGGCTCAGGTCATGATCTCACAGGTTCGTGAGTTCAAGTCTCACCTTTGGGCTCTGCGCTGACAGAGGGGATCCCTCCTTGGGATTCTGTCTCTCCCTCTCTCTGCTCCCTCCCCTCTTGCGCACTCTCTCTCTCTCAAAATAAATAAGCTTAAAAAAAGGAATAAAAGAAAGAGAAAGAAAGAAAGAAAAAAGGAAGAAAGAAAGAAAGAAAGAAAGAAAGAAAGAAAGAAAGAAAGAAAGAAAGATGTTTATCTTGTCCCGAGGGACAAAAGTGCATCCACAGAAACTTCTGTATGAATTTCAGGGAGTCCTTAATCCCCCGATTCATGGTAAGAACTTCTGCTCTGGGGGCTGATTGTTCTTTGGCAAATTGGAAACCCTAGTTTGCTAGTTTTATTCAAATCAACTCTAGTGAAAAACATTGTTAAAACGAGACCCTATGACATAACAACAATCTTTCAATTTGTCACTCCCCTGATGCCATCTTTAAACAAAACACCGGCACTGAGAGTAATGTCGATAATTAGTGACAATCTCCTATAAAATCACTTCCTCAAAGTGCTTTTTATTAAATAAGTGAATTGTTGCTGGAGCATAATTTCCTCAAACGCTGCTGACTCAAACCTCTGTCATCTGCAGGGCAGAAGCGGCTTCTTGAAATGAGACAGAACTAATGTGTCATGGTAGAAATAAAGCCGGAATCTAGATTTAATTTCCAGGTTTGGGGTCTGGCTTTGCCACTAACCATTAAGTGACTCTGGAGAATTCCCAGTCTTCTCAGCTTCCTTTTCCCTTATCTGTAAAGTGAGCAAGTTGGACTAGATCAGGGGCTGACAAGCTAAAACCCACCACTCGAATCCTGCCTGTTACCTGTTTTTGTAAATCAAAAGCTGTGTTAGAACAGACACACTCTTTTACTTCGGTATCATCTACAGCTGTTTTCATGCTACAGCGGCAGTTGAATAGTCATGACAGAGGCCACATGGCCCACAAAGCCTGAAATAGTTACTATCTGGCCCTTTACAGAAAAGTTTGCCCTTGGCCTAGATGATCTCTCTATTCCCCTCCACCTCGGGATGATCAGTGATTCTTGGAGCTAAAGAGAGTATCACCCAGGGCAATCTAAGGTTACATGCAGAATAAATCGCTTCTATTATTTTGTTGAAGCAGCTCCCTCAACGACTGTTACTTAGGGAAGCCTATTGGTCAAGTGGAACTACTTAAAACAATCAAACTTCCCGTGTGCTTCTAACAGTTTCATAATCCAGACATTCAGTGATTCAGAAAGACTTTTCTCCAATGTATGCAAATCAGTGAGACTGTTAAAAATTACTCCCTCTGATAATACCCATTAATAAACACGATGAAGTTGGGGAAATGCCTGACAATGATAGCCTCTCTAGGCTCCCTAGGGTAAAAGCCTCCCTTTTACCCAATTCAAAGCCTGTTTTGAACTGAGTGAGAGCATCAAAAACCAACTGAGAAACGTGCCCCTTCCACAAGTATGGTGCTAACCTGAGCATGAACTTGCCAGGCTGGACATTCAGGAGAGTGATATATTTTTGTGATCTGTGTTGTCCAAGCCACGCTTTCCAAACATCACGGACCTGAGAAGTTACGGTGCCACAAGGACATGGCTGGTGTGGCAGCAGACTTCCCAGAGGTGAGGGTTTCCCACCAAGTCAGACTTCCAACAATCTCATTAGATTGGAATGAATCTATATTTTATGTTGACTTTTTTTATTCCTCTTCACTTAATTCATCCAGGAAAAGATTATTTGAACTAAGTAGCAAGAAATGTTTTTTCTGAAATTAACATATTTGAAAGTGTTAAGCCTCTATATTAAGGGCTGAAAAATGACACTGGAGCCCAAATTCCAAGTCTAGAGAAGCAGGGAAAGTCTCCTACCATTGATGTAACTTAATTTATGCTCTCAGTCTACTCCAACCATTAGACTGAGAGTTTTCTTCCTAAAGCATCTTTGCACACAACCACTTTTTTGTTTGGGCGCAGTGAAAATAACATAGTGTGGGCTTTTTTGTAACTGACTTGGAAACGCACCTTCCAAACAGCTTTGAAAAACATCATCTGCCATTTTGTTCCAGTGGTGGCAATTGGAACAAATTGCCCCAAATGACAGGACACGTGTGATGACAAAAACCACGGTGTGTGAATCCCTCTCTACCTTCTCAAAAGCACAGGGGGTTTGGTCCCCAACCCAGCTGGTGTGGTTCCTTGGAGTCACAGCTACAGTTGGACATGTAAACACAAGATTCTCCAGAGGCGCCCAGACTGGATTGTGAGAACAGAAAGTCAAATTATTCCTGAGGAGCTTGACAAGCACTGGAGACTTCCCTGCACCTTGGGTATTAGGTGAACCAGGCACAAACTCCCAATTTTGGCAGTCTGGAGTGTTCTTGGTCAGCCCCATGATTGCTGATCTTGCTTGGGAACTTACCTTCTGCTTCCTGCTTGGTACCACAAGACATTTGATCTCACCACATACATTTTTCATTTGTGGTGTTTTTTTATTGTGTTTTTTTTTTCTGGAAGATTCCAAGCATCATTTCATGCATCTTACACAGCACTCTTCTGCCTTCCTCCTGGCCCGCTACTTTAATTCCTTTTCCCAGGAATCATAGTTCCCCCCCTCTCTCTCTCTTTCTCTTTTCCAAAAAGATCCTTGACCCTGACAATCTCTTAAACTGATTCCTGTTCTTCCTCATGGGTCATGGCTCCATCTTTGCTCCCCTCCCCACATCCCACCTCGCCCTCGTTCTCACTGGAAAAAAAAAAATTCTCTCTCTTGCTATTTGGGAGCAAAAACAATTAGGGAATTGTCTAGAATGAGAGCTTTTGTTGCTCACAGATTTTTGGGGGGTGAGGCAAGCAGCTAGGCTGTGGGTCACAGAAGTGGAGTGGGATGGACACGTGACTTTGCGATGGCTTAGACTGTTCAGGACTTATTAGCTTTTAGAGTCAATCCAGGCAGGGACAAAAGAACAGAAAATGTGAGCAATCAGCATCAGGGTCCCGTTGCTTTGCCGCTTTTAAATTTCTTTACTTTCTCTAGTAAAGAAATTTTTGCATTGCCTTGTTTGGCGCTGAAACATCGGTCTTGCTCATAGCTCTGCTATGAAGTTCTTAGCTCCAACATCTATCTCTGTTCAAATCTTGGTTCTATATTTTGCTTTACTGTTTATGTTTTTGTATTCAACTTCCTGGTCTAAACTCCGTCAAGTTCACCTTCTGCCTAGTACAGTTGTAATACTTTCTACATTAAGTGCTGGCAGTTCTCAGAATACGAACACCAAATTTATGGATGTCCCTTACATAAAAGAGCCTGCTCCCTCTTCCTTCTGTGTGGCATCATCCGAACTGTTGAAGGGAATTCTCCCTTCTCTGTGAATTTCTGGCAGCAGGATGAGAGTTTCTCACATCTAGCTTTCTGAGTGGGGACTGATTTCCCCCAGGCACCATTGCACATGGTGGTCTACCTCCTAGATCAGCCCACAAAAGCCCCTTTAATCCACCACATAGCGGAGGAAGCCGGAGAAAAGACAACTGCTACAAAACGTTCTTTGCTGATGTGTAACATTTCACTGTCATTAGGGGTTAAATTTTCATAGCCACATGTATTACAATGTTTTTATGGGAAATGTTTGTTCCAGGTTCCCAAAACTGATTTACAAACAAACTCTTGGAAGAAAAATCCGACCTAAATTTAGCGCTCCCTAGATTAGTTTTCAGCACATATTCTTCCTTTTGTTTGCACAAGTCACCTGGGGACAGGTTTACTGAGGCCACGTCTGCAGGCCAACCAAAGCCGTGAGGTTGGCACCTGTCTAGTGTAAGCCACCCAGGTGTACAGGGGCCAAGGGAAAGGAGCCTCTGTAGCCAGAGAAAAGAGTTTTGGTTTCAACTTGGACTGAATTTTCTGGTCTACTATTACATCACTCTGCCTGTGTAGAACAAACATCAGACAGATTTTGTAAGTAAATTCTCCCCTCACACCTTCTCAACTGTTGGATTCGTTGTCAATGAGTCTTCCTTAAAAAAAAAAAAAAAATAGTATAGGGGCGCCTGGGTGGCTCAGTCTGTTGAGTGTCCAACTTCGGCTCAGGTCATGTTCTCACAGTTCGTGAGTTTAAGACCTGCACTGCACTCGCTGCTGTCCGTGTAGAGCCCGCTTGGGACCCTCTGTCCCTCCTCTCTCTCTCTGCCCCTCCCCGGCTCACGCTCTCCCTCTCAAACATGAATAAACATTAAAAACAAAACCCAAATAGTATAAAACCTACACTTCCAAAATGGTACATCAGAGGGTTGTCCTTCACAATATGATGGAATTAACGCACGCTGGACTTACCCAGAACCCTTTGCTCCAGCAATATTCCTACAGCAGCCGTTTGACCGCATGAGAACATGGGTTTGGGGCCTTCCTTCTGGTTTCACCTGAAGGACGGAGCTGTTTCTTGCGTCTAATTAACCATAACTGAAAAGGCTTCCTTGTGAATGCTGTTCTCGGGACACAAGCCTGGCTTCTGGGCCAGGTGCTCTGGGGTCCTTGCACTCATTGCCAAATCACCACAATAGTCAAGGTATGCCTTAAACAGACACTGTAGCTCTTTTGTTCACAAGGCTTGTAAGTGGCATTTTATTTAAGCAATAATGACTGGTAGAGAGGGCATTTCCTGATACTTAATGACCAACTGCAGGAATCGTGGGCCTGAGGCAATGCATATAATATGCTATTAAACTCTAAAATTTAAAAATGTAAAGAAAAAATAATTACCTTCTTATGCATGTTACCATGGATACTGAGTGTTGTTTATAGTTTTAGTCTTTTCCTAGAGGTTAAAGTCCAGTTGAGCAACCAATAAGAGAGGGGAACTTCAGTCTCAATTTTCACTCACTTTATAATGTTTGACATTACCTAGTTAGCACATGTTTCTTTAAGAAGGTGCACTCCACCCCTGAAATAGGATATGTAACATGTGATATGGATTGCCGTAATAAGTATTCATATTTTATTGAACAGTTTGGCAATCAGTATTTGAAATCAGCTAACGTAGATAATCGCGTTCTGTTTCCCTGGAGTGGCAGTAACTTTCAGACCATTCTTCATCCACCCCCAAAGAATGTGCCATTTTTCAGCCTTCAAACTGCAGGCACATATTTTATGCATTAGTGCGAGAAACACTTTTTCAGTTGGATCTATTATTACAGTGCATAACTCAGAGATTAACATTTAATCATGAAGGAGAAAATACTCAGAGAAGCACCTAATACTCCATAATTTACACGGTAACTGTTTGTTCTATGATTTTTTCCACTCTTAGAATACTTTTCTAACTCTTAGGGAAAGACAGGACTCAATTAAATCAATTTCCCGCCTCTGCAGAAATACTGCTGCAAATGAACGCAACTAACTCATCAGTATCTATTCTAGGAATAAAAGAACTCTTAGGAAAATTTAGAGACTTAATTTCATCTACAACTCCAAACCTTCTCCCACAAATAAGTTTTCCACAGTTATTAGATTTATGTGCTTTTAGTTTTCTTTATTCTATCACAATCGAAGGGTAATATAACAAGCCTTTATCACATACTTAATACGGAAATAAGTCATTTATATATTTATCCGTTCATTCATTTACTTACTTATCTATGAGGTATTTTTAGTGTACTGACCTTTATCATGAGCCAGATCATAGAAGCATGTGATTGAAAAAGCTCAGCTCCCCACTCTTTTCTATTTTTTTTAGTTTATTTATTTTGAGAGAGAAGGCACGTGAGAGAGAGTGAGGAAGGTGCAGAGAGAGAGGGAGAGAGAGAGAATCCCAAGCAAGCTCCACGCTGTCAGCACAGAGCCTGATGTGGGGCTCGATCCCACAAACCATGAGATCATGACCTGAGCTGAAACCAACAGTCAGACAATTAGCCGACCGAGCCACACAGGCGCCCCTAAGCTCCCCACGCTCGATAAAATCTATCTGCTAAGGAGTCAGGCACGTAACATAAGTCACGGTGCTTGGCCAAGGGTGCCACACTTAGAGGTTTGACAAGAGGTGTTGGAGCACAAAGAAAGGTGAGGGCAACTGTCACGGATATTTAGGATGGCTTCTCAGATGAGGTGACATTTACTTTAGATGTGAACTGTAAAGCGCTATGCACAATTATAAAGTTATTATTATAATTTTATTTCCTTAACTACTCTCTTATAGGAATACAAAGATGGAAAATTCCTAAAGAATCTATAACTCAGCTGGGAGTCGAATATAAAAATTTGATAGTGGGGAGCCTGTGTGGCTCAGTCAGTTAAGAGTCCGACTTTGGCTCAGGTCATGATCCCACAGCTTGTGAGTTCAAGCCCCGAATCGGGCTCTGTGCTGACAGCTCGGAGCCTGGAGCCTGCTTTGGATTCTGTGTCTCCCTCTCTCTCTCTCTGCCCCTCCCCTGCTCACACTGTCTCTCTCTCTCTCAAAAAATAAATAAACATTAACAATTTTTTAAAAAATTTGATAGTGGTTATAAAGCCCATTTTAACACATTTCTTCTCCAGATTTCTCCCCAAATATCCCTATCTATAAACACTGCTAGATTTACACAGAGAACTATGTTTTGACAGTAGAGGACCAGGAGTTTCTGGGCAACGGAGGTGGGTACCTTCTGCTGTGCTGACTTCCACACGGAAATGCAATGCACCGGGTGCTGCATTTCCTGCTTTGATAAAAGGATGAGGAAAATCCTGACACTGTTCTTTGGGTGATTTTTATCTACAGACATCCAAATCATGCTCAGTGCCAGTGTGGTTTATCTGCATTCTTAGAATCAGACTGTACAAGCTAAAAGCTTAAGCTGTGAGTAAGAGGGAAATAAAGGAATCAGAAGAGAATTCATTAGGGAAGGCTGCCCTAGACCCCTTGGGTTTGAGCAGGACCTTTCAGGATGTAATGAACATACATTCACAGAGAAAGGCTAGCATGGACGAAAGGGGCCAGACAGCATGCAGCCAGTCCTTGGGGGTTACAGAAAGCAGATTAGTTCCCTGGAACAGAAGGGCTGGCAGCCTGGGGAGTAAAGAGAACTTAGATTAAAAAGATAAGGGCAGGAAGGGGAGCAGATGGTAAATGGTCCCGTCGTTAGCTTAAGGAGTATAGGTGGATGGTAAATTCCTACTGTCCTCAGGACTCTGCACAGACCTCATCTCTGGATTGCTTTCTCTGATCTCCACCCCTCACCTCACAACACGTACAATGTTGCACTGAAATGTTGTTTAAACATCAGTCTTCGCTTTCTCCACATCCCCAGCTCTTGCCTGTGAGGCAAGAGGCACTCGTTCTGTCTACTGTCTGCTCAGAGCCTACCACGGTGCCTGTCGGTGAGTGCTGGCCACGCCTGAGGCAGGATTCGCTTAGCCAGCAAAGACTGAGGGTAGGCCCTGAACCCACACTGTTCTAGCAGTCAAGGAAACGGTGGTGATAAAGAAAGACCGTGTCCCTGATCATGTGGCGCTTACACACAGTAGGCATCATTCTACACACACATTCTACACACAGTAAGATCCATTCTAGATTCTTACTGCCGAGCATACCTGAAGAAACTGAGGAAGATTCTTTTGGATCGAGTATGGGGAGGAGCCTGGAGTTCCAGTCAGAAACTTCATCAGGGGGACGCCACCTTATTGCACGTGTGAACGTATGAGGAGCTAGATCTGGAATGATGAGAGGGAGAAGCCCTGGGGAAAGATGGCCCTTCAGATGGCCAACTAGGGCCGAACACGTTGCCAATACTAGAAAATTTACCATTATTTTCAACAGCAGCTTTTTCAGTGGAAAAGTCAGGGGAAAGTGCAAATGTGTTCGAAAGGAAGAGGAAAAGTACTGCTCCAAGTGTTTTGAGATCAAAATGCACATTGATGAGGCAAACAGGAGGGCTAGGCTCAGTATTCTCATAATCCAGCTCCCCTGGTGCTGGCTAAATCAATCGGGAAGTCCACAGGAGGGAGACGACCTAACCTAATTGAGAAAGCACACAGACCCAAAAGATGTGAGCTCTGAATCACTCACCCCAACTGTCCTGCTCCCCTTGTCCCCTCACTGCTCCCACCCTCAGCAGTCCCCTGGACCCCGTGGGCCCTAGCTTCAAAGCTGGGAAGCATGAGGAGACTTGTGCTTACACTCCTTTTAACCAGGGACTTTTAGAGCTGATGGGATCATCCAGACCATGAAGGGAAGAGCTGGGGATGGCAGGAAGGAGGGCAGGAAAGGGGGATACAGGACCCACCGCATGCGATGACCTCACATGATGAATTAGCCTGCATGAGAAGCATGACAACCAATAGGAAAGCTAGTTCACTCGCCTCCTAAGAATCATACAAAAAGGGGAAAACATTGTCAGCTCTTTACTTAAGTCAAAAGAAGAGGCACATGTGTCCAACTTCCACTGCGTTGTTTATTGGAAAAATCTGCTTGTGAACATGGCCATTCAGGCTCATTATTACATGAGGAGTGTCAGCAAATGATCGTGTGTGTATTTTCTTTTCTTTTCTTTTTTCTCAAAGTTTTTTTTTTTTTTAGTTTATTTATTTTGAGAGAGAGAGTGTGCATGCACGTGAGCAGGGGAGGGGCAGAGAGAGAGAGGGAGAGAGAATCCTAAGCAGGCTCCACGCTGTCAGTGCAGAACCCGATGTGGGGGCTTGAACTCAAGAATTGTGAGATCACGACCTGAGCCGAAATCAAGAGTCAGATGCTTAACTGACTGAGCCGCCCGGGGGCCCCACGTGCATTTTCTTTATACCTGTCCCCTTCCTGACACTCAATACATAGACTGTACAGAAGTTTCCGGGGAAGAGGGTATGTGGGCTTATCCTACTTGGCACAGTTAGAGTTCTAAGTTGGGTAAACTTGTTGAAGAGGCTTTCTGAACTACTTCCTCAGGTCAATAACTCTTGGTCATGAAAACACTCAGAGGAAGCACCTTGCTCTTTTCCCCGAGTTTAGCAAGATGTGACAAGACCTGCACTTAAAGTGGCAAAGAAGATAATAAACTCACTTCGATCACTTGTCCAGGCGTTAAATGAACACGGGAGCAAACAGGCAGGAGCTGGAGACACACTGCAAAACCTCCGCAGGGTGTAGAGAGCTGCTACTGGGTGAATCTAAACTCCTAATTCAGGAAAAGACTCACAGAGTTTCGTAAAAATGAATCACGTTTTGGGGCGCCTGGGTGGCGCAGTCGGTTAAGCGTCCGACTTCAGCCAGGTCACGATCTCGCGGTCCGGGAGTTCGAGCCCCGCGTCGGGCTCTGGGCTGATGGCTCAGAGCCTGGAGCCTGTTTCCGATTCTGTGTCTCCCTCTCTCTCTGCCCCTCCCCCGTTCATGCTCTGTCTCTCTCTGTCCCAAAAATAAATAAACGTTGAAAAAAAAAAAATGAATCATGTTTTTAAGTTTCTACAGTTGCCCCTGGAATGCGTACCTCAGCAGATATCTGAATTATTAAACGTTTGCTTTATCAGTGTGGTTTAGTTGCAAGAGCTGATTAGGCTGAAAAACAAACCATGCGTGCAAAGGAGGCACAGAACCTTAGGAGTCTAGAAATGAATCTATGAATCCACAAGTTCTCCTGAAATTTCTGTCCATGTATCAAAACTCTGAGGAATGTCTGCAACTACTTACTTTGTGGAAATGCATTCTCTCTTACAAAATGGCTAAAATCCCAACAGAGGACTGAAATCAGAGTTGGAAATCTGGCCTCTGAAGTGAGATATGCCCAGATTGAGTGTACTTAGGAATTCTCACAAAAAGAGTTCAGTTTGCTACATATATGTGTATTTGATTCAAATCAATTGGCAACCAGCAAAAGAGACTCATAATTGTAGTCTGGCATTAATAAAATCAACTAGTTCGTATAACCAAAGTGTTTTCTCACCAGCCTTTGAATACAAATTATTTCATCTGGTAATAACCCAAGTTTTAATGGCTGTTATAGGTCGTGTTCCCAGGAAGCAGTTTATTGAGTGCTCTTGGGATCACCTGGGAAGCGGGAGGGGCAAAGTCAGATTAACAGAGGGAGAAGTTGAGACGTAACGCAGTCTTGGTGAAAGCATCAGCCAACCCACGTGAGGTAGCCTTTGAGAGCTGACCCAAGTTAGGGCAAGAGGTCATTCAGTGAAGGTTGTCCCTGGAAGACAGTGTGACCTTCAGATGACCAGGAAGTCTTCTTTACATGAGGCAAAACCCACAGGCTAACAGGTAAGGACCGCCTTCTCAAAGAACTCCCGCAGCTGGAGAATAAGACCTTCATTCCTGAATAGGAATCTGTACAGTGCATCAAAGCATCACTACAGTCCACCTTTTACAACACTTGGATCTTCTTCTTCATATAGGTTCCAAGAAAAGCTCCTCTAAGATACCAGTGGGCTTCTGTTCCTAAGGGGACCTTAATGGAGGAAGGTTAGTGGAATAAATTATAGATTTGGTACTATAGCTGATTTCAGGGTGCCTACTAACACTCATCTTCTCCTACCTGTTATCCACTAAAGATGTTCCTCACTGTCAAACAGGCATGTCTGCTGATCTTGGGGCCTTTCCTAGTGTTGAGACCAATCCCTCATTCCTGAAGGGTCTGAGCTCCTAACCATTATGCCTATCTCAAGCTGTGGTAGATTTTCTTCCAAAGTTGGAGTAGGGAAACCATGAGGTACCTAAGCGGATCACCTAGGTTCTACATTATTCTTCCCTTCCCTGCACATAACAATATCTCCCTATCTCTTCCTTGTGATCAGGTTCAATGATCCCTTCCAAGACAGTGAGTTCTCATATTTCCTGTTGGTTCCTTGGTGCAAGGAGCTAGAATTGCCCATGGATCAGCCATACTTAAAGTTCAAAGAGGCAACCACTGTGTCTCCTGTCAGAAGTATCCCCCCTTTAGGAACCAGGATCTCAAAATTCACAGGGCTCCATTTTGTGAGGATAAAAAGGCAAAATTCTTCAAGTAGGACACTGGGAGTGATGGTCAGAAGGACTGCTTCCACTTCGAATCCTTGGTTCCTGGACTCATGCATTCTACCCATTGCGAACACAGTGCCATTTAAAGGTCTTTGATTTAAGGTCTACTCTGACTCCTGAAGAATGGTACTCCATCCTAAGAAGTATCACCTTTGAGCTGGCACATCAGTTAAGCTTTCAACAGGTCTGTCTATGCTATGCTCTCACTGGCTGGCAGCTTCTAGATGTATAGCATGAGATAGAACCAGTGGAGTCATGCTAAAAAATGTGTTCTTTGGTCTGATGTGATATCATATCGGATTCCATGACAGTAGATTTAACACTGTTTAAGCCTTGGATAGTGGTACTAGCTGAGGCCCTGAGAGCAGGAAGATATAAACCCATATCCAGTATATGTGTCCATTCATGTTCAAAGGAATTGCCATTTCTTCCAGGTTGGGAGATGTCCCATGTAGGCAGTCTGCCAGAGTGTCAGTTTGGTCCCCTTAAGGGACGGGGCTATATTGGGAGCTCAGCATCACTCTCTGCTACTGGAATGTTAGCCATTTGGCAGCAGCATTAGCTGGAAAAACTTTGGTAATTGGGAGTCCAGGCTAGTGGGCCCAGGCATAGGCTCTACCCCTGCCACCATGGCTCTTCTGTTCATGTGTCTATGGTGCCAATACTAGAAGTGGCTGATGACAGAGGCTGGGTGCCATTAACTGGTCAGTCATTTCATCTTCTTGTAGGCTTAGTGCCTCCCTCTTGGAGTTCCAACATGCAGTACAAAGATTCTCCCACAGTATGCCCTCTCAGGTCCATCCACATGTCTGCTCCAGACGTCCTGGTTGCCAGTCTGCCCATTTTCTCCTTCTAGGCCCTTGTCCATCTGGTCAAGCCATTTGCTATAGCCCATGAGTCTAACCTCAGGCCACTTCTCTTTCGACACAAAGCAAATGACCAGGGACACCACCTGAAGCTCTCCATCACCACTGTTGTTCAAGACTACCCTTGACTGGGGCTAGAGTGCAGTCACTGTCTTCACCTTGCACCCACAGACAGAGCTGGTCCACCCATGCAGCAAGCTTAAGCTCCTTCCTCTTCAGTCTACTGATCATAAAGGACCCTCCATATGGCCATAGGTGTGAACTGATGGGAAGGCGCTGGTCCAGTAACAGTGGGTGACATGAAACCCTCATGTCAGCTGGGCTGTGTGCCCTGGTCCTGCTTGTGCTTAATTCCAGAGGTACCAGTCCGGCCTTACACTGGATCGTTCCTTGGCCTACCCCATGACATGATGTGGTCGTTCTGACAGAGCCCAGTTGTGATGGGCTCGTTTGGCCATATGGTCAGGGGGTGTCCCATGGCTAGGAGCTCTGTCTCTACTGGGTCCCCACAGCATGTAAGAACTATTGTGAGAAAGTATAGAATTCCCTACTGCCAACGGTACAGCCATCCTCCAGAAGCCTGGAGGTCTGCATTGTGATTTTCCCATTGGGGCTTGCCAATAACTTCACATGGCATTTCTTCCCAGCACTGATGCCTCTAACACCAGAAGCCGGAGTGGGAGGACTGCTTGCACCACAACCCAGACCCAATGCAGAACTCTTTCCTTTTCTGGTCCTTCCTCAAAGCTGTTGACCTCTGGATGGTATTCTGGTTGGAGCAGTTTTCCCAAGGGTGGAAAATGCTGCTTCCAGAACTCGAATGCACACTTCAGGTTTTACACTTCCATCTTATGGTGGAGAAGCAAGATGGAAAACCTGGTGTCTTACTTCGGATGTGATGTCCTGGCATGCCCCTGACCGCTGCACCCATAAAAGCTGTACCACTATGGCAGGTGCCCAGCAGGATGCAGACATGAATCCAGAGGCTTATTATTAGTGATGAAACAAATTCAATAAATGGTCTCCAAATGGAGACAATAAAGTTTTTCCACTGCTACTTTCAAAAAGCTTTGTCACATGGTAAGGGTATTATATGTGCCTCTGGGCCATTTGAGCCCTGTGATTTTTTTTTTTTAAGTCCTACTCACGCTAATCTTTGCTTATTTTTACTCCTCAAATCCATAAATAGAGCAAGATAAAATGAACAAATAAAAAACTTAGGATGAAGTTAAAAATACAGATTGGAAAAATTAAACAGAGCCAGGTTAAAGTTAGCCGACGAGGGGTGCCTGGGTGGCGCAGTCGGTTAAGCGTCCGACTTCAGCCAGGTCACGATCTCGCGGTCCGTGAGTTCGAGCCCCGCGTCGGGCTCTGGGCTGATGGCTCAGAGCCTGGAGCCTGTTTCTGATTCTGTGTCTCCCTCTCTCTCTGCCCCTCCCCCGTTCATGCTCTGTCTCTCTCTGTCCCAAAAATAAATAAATGTTGAAAAAAAAAAATTAAAAAATAAATAAATAAATAAAGTTAGCCGACGAAAGCACGGGGCCAAAGCTGCCGACCAGCTACCAGATGCAGACGGCAAACTTCACCCTGGGTCCTGCTGTGCTGAAGTAAAGGCAGCCAGGATTCCTCACTCTCACTAAGTCCCACCGTATCCAAAGGAAGGAGAGAGGTAACCCCTTTAACCATCTCACAAAATAACTGGACGAGATGCTCACAGTGAGAAGAGGGATGGGGTGGGATGAGAGGGCGTGAAGACCAGTGTAAACACTATCACTTCCTTTGGTAAACAAACAAACAAACAAACAAACAAACAAAAAACCCAAAAGACATAATGTCAGAATGACTTAGCCTGGGTCTCAGACGGCAGATCCTGAGACAATGGCTTAAGTGAAAATACTTGATTGTGGAGTGTGATCCAGAGAGTTGGAGTAAGGGACATGAAGAATGAAGCAGAAACGGATGGAAAACCAATGCAAAGACGAGTCACAGCTCCTGGCAAACGGTTGCTGGCTCTGTGTGTCCTGCCTGAGTTGCAGGAAAGACATCTCGGGACGGTCCATCTTGGGGGAAGAAAGGAAAGCATTTATCCATTAGGGCTTCTGCTTCGTAGGTTTGCCCTGAAAACTTATGCCACTGTGTTTCGGGCTTAAGTCAGCACATACGCCCCGAGTGGCTCAGAGCACCTCCGGGGCCAGTGGCAAATGTCCAGCAGAGGTGTGAGGCTGGGCAAGAGGCAAGGCCCTGTCAGGCTGCACCTACAGGAAGCTGCTCAGAGCCTGAATCAACAGCTGGAATAAAGGGCAGGGGGTGCCCAAAGGTGAGAAGTGGTACCCAAGAGGTGCACAGGGCACACTTCACGTCTAAAACTAGATGTTGCTTTTAAAGCTTCTTTTTAGAGAGAATCTTTTGATGTTCAGCACATTTCTGATCCCTCAGCAGTGACCCCCTGTAAGATTTAAGTGATATCAGCATATTTGGTCCAAGTACCATTCTGGGCATGGAGATTCGATCCACGAATAGAGGCAACCTTTAAGAAGTATGTCCTGGGATGCCTGGGATGGCTCAGTTGGCCGACTCTTGATTTGCGCTCAGGTCATAATCCTGACGTTCGTGAGACTGAGTCCTGAATCAGGCTCTGGGCCGAAAGTGCGGAGCCTGCTTGGGATTCTCTCTTTCCCTCTCTCTCTGCCCCTCCTCTGCTCACGCTTTTGCTCTCAAAATAAATAAATACGCATTTTAAGAAGTATGTCCTTTGTTACCTGCTTCAAAGTATAAAGCTTTCATGAATGCGTCAAAGATTATATCTGAAAACAGATTCACTCCAAACATCTAGTCTAGCAAACTCTACCCAAGTCAATGTTCTACACAGAAAATAAAGACTTGGAGTAAAACTGTCGATATTATACATACAGGTAAGAAATCATTTCTACGTTCGCTTTCAGAGTACCTTTGAATTTCCAGAAGCAGCTTTCTTTTATGCCGGGAAAGCATGAAAGTGCAATGTTTAACATTAAGCGCAATGTTAAAACAATGTGAATTTTCACACTGTGGTCTAACACACAGGCCCTGAAACTTTTTCCTCTCTGAGACGCCAATATCGATTTTTTCCGTGGTCAAAGTAAGCTCCAGCAAACAAGACAGGAATGCATTCACTCTTTCATTGTAAGCAGATTTCTATTCAAAATAATTTGGACTTCTGGATCACAATCCTGTTGCTGAGGAACTTAACACTTGGCTATGAAGTCAGTCCTGGAAAATCGAAAGTAGGCAAAACTTTTGAATTTTGATGTACAGCTGCTACACTCCTCTCTGAGAATACAATATAATGAAATCACAACTTAAGTTTACTTAGAGGGAGAGCTCAGCAAATGCCGTTAAAGACCTGTAATCCTTCTGGCTGGAAAAGTAACGAACACCCAGAATGCCTCACTTGAGCTAAGAAGGCAGCGAGCAGAGAAAAATTCCTCCCTTAGGCCATAGTCCTCTGTGATCCTGCTCCACTAACAGGAGACTTAATTAGTTAAATTAACCTAGTAAAGGTTAGATATTTAATTTTTAATGTATTAATTATCAGCAGTTAAATAAAATTTATATCCATCATGAAAAGTCTAAACGCGTATGAGAGCTTTTAAAACCTTAACAACATTGTAAATTAGGTACCACTATTTCTGGTCACAAACGGAAGTGTCTGAGGTACAGAGAGGCAAGAGACTGCCTCAAAATCACACAGCTACGATGTCATAGGGCTGCACTGTAGCTCAGACAGTCCTATGTCACCAATGCCTCTCCATCTCCGCCCTTGTTCTCTCGATAAGGTCAAAACACAAGGAACAAGTTTGTCCAAGGTGTAACAAAGGAACCAGGCGGAAGGAGACAGCCTTCATGCTGGCAAATCAATCTTGGTTAGCTCTCCCCACAGCAGCTCCTTCTACCTTCCAGGGCCTGGGAGAAGTCGGGGAAAATGGTGCAGCAAAGTTACCACTACCCTTCATCCACATCAGCCAGCTTCTAAACGTTACTAGACGCTCCTTGAAAACCAGCAGTCTGGGTCAGGACGCTGTGCAGGAGCTCCTTAAAGGCTCTATGCAACCCTGTCTTCCCCAGACTTGCTTCATGATGGTATCTCTCTTGGGGCGGGGGGGCGGGGGGCGGGCAGCAACCTCACACTGATTCTGTAGAAGAGAGTTTTGAAATCACTGCACTGCGGGGATACCACAAAATAATAAATTCTAAAAGGTCATTCTGTTTCCATGTTGTACCCGTGGGACTCAGAGTGGAGGAGGGCCCACAGTTTGCCCTCACCTCCAAAACAGAAAATGCATGAATGCTTTGTCCTTAACTTAAAAAAGCCTGATTACTCATGGGTTCACCAAATACTTAGGGAACGTGGTGGGGGCAGGCACTGTGTTGGATATGTATGTAGACTGTACCCATGAACAGGCCAGTTTCAGCCTCAAGAAGCTCACAGTTGGAAAGAGAGGATAAACTTTGTCCAGCTGTGCATGTCTTGAGAAGTGCGACATGCCACAGGATCGCTTAATAGGACAACCTTATGTTGGTTGTACAGGCACCAAGGAAGTGACATTTCACCTGAGGCCTGAAGAATGGGCAGGAGGTAAACAGGGTTAGGGGGAAATCCACGCAGAGGGACTTGTGTGGATAAAGGGCCCTTCTCCTAGGAAGCTTCTGCTCACCCTTCCAGACTCAACTTAGACCTCCTTCTCTCTCTGGAGGTTCGATCGAGGAATCCAACTATTGCACTTAACACCCAGAGTCCTGGTTAGCTGTTTCCTTGCACCCGGCCCGCCTCACAGAGCGGCCACATCTGAGGACCCCCGGGTCTTGTTTCTTCATATCCCCAGCCGGTTGCCTGCTATCCCGCAATACAGAGCACAGTAAGACGCTTGTCAAAGAATGAAAGGGAAGAAAAGAGGAAAGTAATTCACTAATAATAACCTAGCTGTATGCACAGGTTCATTCTCCACCAAGTCTCGTTTTTTGTCATACACAAAGAGAAACCGTTATACTCAGGGCTCACAGGTCCACCTCCACTTCACACGTTAATTTAGTCTCCAAACATTTGTGTTAGGACCTGCAGCCACAGTAACGCAGAAGATGCAGTGTCTGTGTTCCAGGAGCTTATGATTTAGTGGTGGAAACTCAGAAATGCAGGGCTTGCTTTCTTTCACCCACTGTGAAGCACAAAAGGCAGGACGAGTTCCGATGTCAACTGTCCACGCAGGATCTGGGCCTTGCCCACTGAAGGCTGCCTTTAAAGCTGCCAGCCCAGAGTCCTGCCCACGGAAGGGCTGAGCTGGATTTCTCACTCTAGTTGCAGTAAACTTTCCTGCCCCTTCACGTGTTCCTCCCAGCAAGGCTGAGACGACCCAAACTCCGGCTGCCCGAGGAGAGGGACCCCGGGGCCGCCCGACCCTTCGTAACCGAGCGGGATCGCCGCCCTCCAGGCCGCCCACCTCCAATGCTCCGGGCGGCGCAGCCCGCGCCTCCGCAGACCCGGGACGAAAGCGGGCGTCGGGCGCTCAGGGGGAGCAGCGCGCGCCTATCCGCCGGCCCGCCCCCACCCCCGCACGACGTCACCCGGATCACGTGAGTGACCGCCCCCCGCCCCCCGCCCCCGCCGGCTCAGCTGCTCTGCCCGGGAGCGGGGGGGAGTCGGGGACGGGCGGCGCGTCTGCTCTGCCCCTCCCCGACCCCTCCCCCGGAGCCGAGGCGAGGCGTTAAGCAGGGGGCTCCGGTGAAATTGGAACCAGTGTTCTAAATTAAGGGGAGCAGATGTCCCTGTTTTGCTCGGGAGGCCTGGGTGGCCTGCTGTTCAGACAGAAATCGTTGAGGCACTGACCTTCCGGGGCCGCTGTCAATCTCCGCGTGCAGATGGCCAGCCCGAAGCCCTGCCCGCTCCTCTGCATTGGAAATGCGGCAGCAGGGGGATCCGGGCAGCTTGAGAGAAAAGTCTGCGTGGGGGGGGGGGGCGGGGGAGGAAGCCCGGGGGAGACAGAGGGCAGGAGAAAAAGGCCTGCTCCGCGCACAATGGAGCCCCCGTGGCGGCCCCTCGGAGGACAATGCGGTCCCCCGGGACCCGCGGTTGGCTGCGCCAGGCCGGCGGGCCCGCGCTCCAGCTGCCTCTTCAGAACAAGGCCGTGCAAATGTGCCCACTTGATTCTAAATCCTCTTAGGCGCTATCCATGTGAACGAGGGAAGGGGTGGCCTTAACAATCCTTTACAATCGGAGGCCTGGGAACCCCGGTGCTCGGCAAAATGTCTGCACCACGCATGCAAATGGAGTCCATCGCTTGGAGAGATCGGCAGAAAATCTCTCTGCCCGGTAGTCGGTGAACAAAACCAACCGCCTGCAGTAAACACTCATACATCTGCCCCTTCGATGTCACGCAGGGTCCTGAAAATTTTTCAGGGTGTTTCCCCCAGAAGAGACTTAAATGTTCAGAAAAGCCAGCTAAGCTGCGCAAAGTCATTAGTCACCCAGGTATTTACACTGTTTTTCCTATTTCCTTTCTCTCTTGGCCTCTGTGGTCAGTAGTATAAAATTCCTAGGAACTCCCACCTAAACACCAGCTTCCTGTTTATGCTCTCAGTGGCTTTAATGTTTAGCTGTTAAAAGCAGTTGACCAAAGCTCTATGCAAAGATCAGCAAAGGTTTGCAGGTGAATGGGGGGGGGCGGGGGGAAGAAACCCCAAAGGAGTAGGTCAAAGGTCCAGGTTCATTTTAAATCACTCGTGTCAAAATCACAGGAGAAAAAAAGATAAAATTAAAGTGTAACTTAATGCCTACGATCTTGGTTCATTTCATTTGGCCCCTGTGTCTACAGCATGAACCTATAAAATATGATACGCTAGTCTAAAGGATGAACATTTTCATTTCTAGCCCTCAAAAAAGCCTTTTTTTCAATGTGGCATGAAATTCTTTTGTTTCAGAAGGTTACAGTTCACACATAGGCACAATCTGTGTGCGCCTGTATGTGCCTTACACGTCGCCATGGCTGTTCTTGATGTTGCTGTGCAAAATGCTGCACTTAGGTAACTATTTGAATTACAGCCTCCCTGACCTGGGAAAGAACCCTAGAGGGCACCTCACCTAGCTCTTGCCTGTTACAGAATTCCGTGCACAATTCCCAGGGAGTGATTAGCTATTTTGTGATAGAATCTCTGTAGAACTCCCTTCCTTAGAAGATAGCATCTCTCGGGGGCGCCTGGGTGGCTCAGTCGGTTGGGCGTCTTAGGCTCAGGTCATGATCTCACTGTTCGTGAGTTTGAGCCCGGCATCAGGCTCCGTGCGGACAACTCGGAGCCTGGAGCCTGCTTCGGATTCTGTGTCTCCCTCTCTGTCTGCTCCCCCCTGCTTGCGCTCTGTCTCTCTTGTCTCTCAAAAATAAATAAAGATTAAAAACATTAAAAAAAAAAAAAAAGAATATAGCATCTTTCCTTGACAACTTTTTTTTTTAATAAACTTTTCCCATATATAAAACGGGAGTCTGTCTTCGTGGAGACTAACAGAGTCATGCAGAATAAATCTAGTCTCTCTTCCGCATGATGCTACCCTTCAAATATTTGGAGGCAAGGCTCATGTCCCCTCAATCTTCTCCCAGAGAAAACATCTCCAGATCCTTTCGTAGTTTCCCCTGTGGGTCTGAGTCTCCTGCACTGTCTGTTTCAAGTTATCTAGTGATGCTCCGGTTAATCTAAGTCCCTTTGAAGCTGAAGATAGGGCTTCAATTCATGCTGCAAGTCGGCGCATGGGAGGAGTATGGCTCAAAACCCAACAGGGAGAATCGGTCCGACCGTGTCCCAAGTTGTTCCAACAAAAATAAATTTTGGTTTTCCATGTTAGTCTTTTTTGACTGTGTGTCAGTAATGCCAGACTCCGTGATGAAGCCGAGGCACAAAGGAGAAAGCCGTATTGTGTGCCAGCACTGGGCCCTACACGTTCTGCATCTTACCTTCACGAACACACTCTGAGTAAGTACTACCATCACTCCTCTTTTACAGAATCAGGGCTGAAATAATCCGCCCAAGATCACACAGCTAATAAATAGTAGAGTGAGGTCTCTGACCTGTGACTTGTAGACAAAGCTGCTGCCCTAGGGTCTTGTGGTCAAAACTGAGATCCTGCGTGTTTTCTTCAGCTGCTCTTATGACATACAGCTTTAAGTCAAGGCCAGTTTGTATGCATCATCTTTATACAGCTACAAAAAATTCTGAAATACAAGAACTTTAGGCGGGAAAAAAAGGTTCTTTCTGGAAGCAAATGAAACAGAAATTCCAAGGTAATGCCCAAAGTCATCCCAAACATGCTTTTATTCCAGCGGTATTACTTAACGGCAAAGTGTTATATTACTCTTGAATTTCCTGCCTTAGGCTAAGAGTAGGCCAAGCCCTTGGCTAAATTGTTCCCTGTATTTGGACTATAGCACAACCAATGCCATTGCCCCTTACTCACGCCTGCTCTCCAGCATGTCAGTTAGTCAAGAAAGAGGGAAGAATATGTTTCCCGTGCACACACTGTAATTTTTTTCCAGGGTGGCACAGCCTGCCAGAACAAAAGTAAAACCACAGAGAGAAGATGTAGATCAGCCTCTTGATCTGATCGCCCTGCTGCTCTTTTACAGTTTTAGGAGGGGTTGAACATCAAGCACTTGAAACTGTCATCTACACATTCCTTCTCAGAATAAAGCAGCATTAGCCTGTACACTGCCGAATTATTTTCTACCCCCAAATTTCGGAAATGCTTTCTCTCCGGGAAAATACTCTACAGAAGGCTCACTGAATTAACGGAGTTATTTCTAAGGAAGGCTCTTACAGTCTGCAGTGAACTGTCGTGTGCCGACATCCGGCCAGGTGGACTCTGAGCCTTAGCAGACATGTTGCTTAGCCGTTTAGATGTTTCTAATTTGTTTTTGATTATAAATAGTGCTTGAGACACCTTTTCCTTACTGCCTCATCTGAAGGACGCTCCACCATCACTGTCACATGAATCTGTGTCTTTTCCTCATAGTATTTACAGCAATCTAATGCTGTTCTTGCTTACATGTTTGTTACTGTTCTACCTTATCTAGATCACACTGTGCATAAGACAAGTACCTTCGTCTGTCTTGTTTATTACCAAGCATATATTTTTTTGAATAAATACGTCTTCGGGGTGCCTGGGTGGCTCCGTCCGTTAGGCATCCGACTTTGGCTCAGGTCATGATCTCGCCATTCATGAGTTCGAGCCCCGCATCGGGCTCTGGGCTGAGAGCCTGGAGCCTGCTTCAGGTTTTGTTTTCTTCTCTCTCTACCCCTCCCCCACTCACCATCTGTCTGTCTCTCTCTCAAAAATAAGTAAATATTAAAAAAATTTTTTAGGGGCGCCTGGGTGGCTTGATCGGTTAAGCGTCCGACTTTGGCTCAGGTCATGATCTCACGGTCCATGAGTTCAAGCCCCGCGTCGGGCTCTGTGCTGACAGCTCAGAGCCTGAAGCCTATTTCAGATTCTGTGTCTCCCTCTCTCTCTGCCCCTCCCCTGTTCATGCTCTGTCTCTCTCTGTCTCAAAAATAAATAAACGTTAAAAAAAATTTTTTTTAATTTTTTTTAAATAAATACATTGTGTGTGTGTGTGTGTGTGTGTGTGTGTGTGTGTGTGTAGTTTCTTGTACAATTCTTTTCTTAAATCCTTGGAGTAGTCAAATTCCTACCGACAGAAAGTAGATCATAGTTGCCAAGGGCAGGGGCAGGGAGAATGGAGAGTTAGTGTTTAATGGATACAGAGTTTCAATTGGGGAAGACAAAAAAATTTGCAGAGGATGTACAACAATGTGAATGTACTTAATGCCACTGAACTGTGCACTTAGAAATGGTTAAAATCATAAATATTAGAATGCATATCTTTAAAAAAATTTTTTTTATGTTTATTCATTTTTGAAAGAGAGAGAGCACAAGCAGGGGTGGGACAGAGAGAGACGGGGACACAGAATCTGAAGCACGCTCCAGGCTCTGAGCTGTCAGTACAGAGTCCGACGCCAGGCTTGAACTCATGAACCATGAGATCATGACCTGAGCCGAAGTCAGAAACTCAACCGACTGAACCACCCAGGCGCCCCTAGAATGCATATCTTTTAACACAATAAAAATAGATTCTTTGAATTGGAAATCTTGGGCTAAGAGTGAGTATATATATTTTATAAGTTTTTAATGTTTATTTTTGAGAGAGAGAGAGAGCACGAACAAGGAAGGGGCAGAGAAAGAGGGAGACACAGAATCTGAAGCAGGCTCCAGGCTCAGAGCTGTCAGCATAGAGCCCGACATTGGGCTCTAACCCACAGCTGTGAGATCATTACCTGAGCTTAAGTCGGACGCTTAACCGACTGAGCCACCCAGGCACCACATTAGTGTATATATTTTAAACTGGGGTATGTATTACTAAACTCCTCTCCAGAAATTATGCCAATTTCCATTCCGACCACTAGTGCTTAAGAATAGTCATTTCTCAGCACACGACCAATGCTGTTTTCTTTTTATTCTTTGTATTTGATGAGTAAACACACACACACACACACACACACACACACACACACACACTTTATTAGTGTTTTATTTGTGTAACCATACTTATTATTAAGGGTTTAGTATATTTTCATAAATTTGGTATTTCTTCTTTTGTGAAAAGCCTATGTGTATCCTTTCTCATTTTTACTGGGCTGTTTCCTTTGATTTATAGGAGTTCCTGTACAGTAAAGATAATAACTCTTAGTCTGTTATACAGTTTGCAATTAATTTTTCCCAGTTTACTCTTTCTCTGTAAATGTTATTTGTGAATTTTTGGTACGTGAAATTTAAAATTATATGCTGAATCAATATCATCTTGGGGTGAAAAAAAAACCCTTCCTCAGTCCAAGGATATAAAAATATCCATCCGTGTTTTTATGCCATACATTTGTGGCTTCGTTTTTTATACTTAGATATTTGCTGCAT
Source organism: Herpailurus yagouaroundi (assembly GCF_014898765.1). Taxonomy (NCBI): domain Eukaryota; kingdom Metazoa; phylum Chordata; class Mammalia; order Carnivora; family Felidae; genus Herpailurus; species Herpailurus yagouaroundi. The sequence goes on along the minus strand of NW_024412434.1, from coordinate 5,914,401 downwards.
CCATGTGTTGATGGCAAGAGGCAAGATAAAGATCCGGCAAAATTGTTATTTAACTCATCAGTTATTTTATCATCATTTATTACATAATCCATGTTTTCTCTCAGTAATTTCAAATGACTTCTTTCTGTTGTAACAAATAACCATAGTCTTAGATCTGTTTCATTGCTCTGCCTGTTTCACAGACCACGCTTTTTTATTTACAGTAAGTTACCAGTATATTTAGACGGTACCTATTGCCATGAATCCTAGATTAGGGACCAACCTCTATGTTTGGGAATTAATCCATTACTGGAAAAATTTTAAATTATGTATAAATATGAATTGGAATGGTACAGTCTGATAGAGAATTTCCTCTGCTGGGAGTCAGCAAGGAAGAGAGAGTGTGCTCTCAGCAGACACTTAGAAGAACCAGTGATAGGAAGGAAAAGGCTTGGCTGGGATGCTTGGCACACAGCCAGGGTCTGCCCTTACATCCCACTCATGTTCCCCAGCTAGATTAACTTACTTACCCGTGTGGCAGACAGAAAGCTGGTGGGCTTTGCCCTCTTGCTGTTGAGTCCTATCTCTGCCACTTCCTAGGTCTGTGGTCTTAGAGAAATCCCCTAAATGGTTTGTTTATTCCAAGGCTAACGCTAGTTACCTAACATGATAGGTAGAAAGCTTGAGCAATACACTTCAATGCACTCTAGAAGTGATAGCCTCTACGTATTTATTACCATTATTATTATTGCTACTACTACTACTACTACTACTACAGGGGAGGGATACTTTCACTCCACGCCTTCATGCTTCTCCCTATCCACCTGAATCCTGGCCTCGCTCCTTCCTCGCGAGACATCCTTCTCATCTTCACAAGAGCTGCTAATAGAACTCAGGCCGCCATCATCTGAAGATGCGCACTCAGGCCGTCTCTCTTCCGCTTGACCTCACTGCTGGCGTCATCAGTTAGGTCAGGGTGTGCTCTACAGACATTCTTAATTTGCTAGTCCCGCGATTCATTTTTTTGGTGGGGATTGGGGTGGTTAAGAGGTCTGTTTGGCCTGAAGTCTAAACCACAGATCCTGCTTAACCAGTGAGCACTCTGCTGGGGGCAGTTGGGAGATAACCATCAAGTGGTATTTTGATTGCCATTCTGTCACTGTTCCTCGTGTGCTGTTACACACTTACCCCTTGTGTGTCATTACACACCCACCTCGTGGGACGAGGAGAGGCTGACAGAGACCTGGGGGCATTCCTAGTTCTCCAGCGACAATATGACCTTGGTCATCAAAGCTTCACCTTTCTGACCTCTAACCCCTGACAATTACCGGTCCCTTGTATGGGTCAATCACTCCCATGAGGAGGATACTCTGCACGGTACACATAGTTAGGGCTCAGGAAACATTAGTTATTATCACTGCTATTACTGTCAGCGGTGTCTCTATGGAAGGCAGGTACATGGCATCTTCTGTGAAACAAGGTACCTCCACGTCCAGTCTCCTTCTTCATACCCTTGGCCTTTGCTCACCTCTAGACCCTCTGTGCTCTGGGCCTGGGACTCCTTACCTGGCTCTCTCTTCACTGTCCACTCTCTGGATCCAGCCTACCCTCCACCTCAGCCCCTGCCTTTCCTTCTCAGGTTTGCCTGTGCCCTTCACATTCTGTCCCCATTTCTCAGGGTGGTGTTTTACCAGGCAACCTGCCAATGTGGACAAAAGAAAGCCTAGTGAGGCTCTAAGCGTCCTGGAGCAGAGCAGGAGGGAAGATGAGAGCTGCGAGGCCAGCGGGGCATTCTGGGAAGGACAAGCAGGCTGTCAACCATGGGCCAGGGAGCCCTGGCCACCGTACAGCCTTCTCTTGTTACAGGAAGGTGGGGGCAAGATCATCCTCCAGTGCCCATTCATTCATTTGAGGACTGTTTGTCCAATGCCTGTGCCACATGCTGGGAATCAGGTGGGCAAAACGGACATGATTCTTATCCTCGAGGAACTTCCAGTCCAATGTGGGGGACAGACTATAAAACAAGTGACTAGAACCACCCAGTGTGGCAGGTGCTGTCCAGGCACAACAGGGCACTGAGATCAATGCTAAGGGCTGGTGTGGAGGTCCCTGCGGACCTGACTCAGGGAAGGCCTCTCTGAATCCCTAACGCAACTTTCAGCATGAACTTATTTTCTCATCCCAGAAGTATTTGGAAAGATTTCTACCAGCTCTTCCATTTGCGAGTATTCTAGTGACGAAAGGAAAAAAAAAAAAAAATCACAAGGTAGTGAGCTAGGGAAACCTAAAAAGTAGGATGCCAGTGTTCCCAGTCATTTTCCCCTCTTTGTGTGCCCTTTGACACCTTTTACTTGATTGCTTTTAGGCCTGGATTAATTTTTTCTGGCCAGAGGCCCATGCTAATTTGCATGGCTATTCTATATACGGGTCAGATCCGCAAAGACAGCAGGCCAGCCTGAATTCACAAACAGAGTCACATCCATCAAGTGGCCCAGAGCTCAATATAGTCACCATAGAAGAATGGAGGGTAATGAGAAATCCTACCACAGCCTGAAATCGTGACTCACCAGGGTTGCCCTGTGGTCAAGCTCATGGGTAAACCACTCCATCATCCTTATGTTCTGCTTGTCAAACACTTGTGGGATTCCATTTTGGGCTTTAGACATGTAATTACGGTTCCCATTGTTTCCAAAGCCAGAATTAAGCCTCAGATTATATAATTAATCGTAAGTTAGGTGGAGTGCCTACTTTCATTTTAGACTCTCATCTATGATGTTAATACAAATCCTTGTTTTGTTCAGTAAGACCATATATGCCTGAGCCATGCTAGTCGATAAAATACACATTAGTGTTGTCATATTTAGCTGTTCTTAAGAATAGGTAACTGGAAGGCTTACTTACAACTGGAGTTAAAATCCATTATGGGAAACTCCGTTCTTTCTCTGTCTTTGTTGACAGAATCAACAATTCTTTCGGTAACCAGAAGTGTGTGTTCATTTCTTCCCATATTCATTCATTCGATCAGTCAACACATACTATTTTAGGTCTATTATGAGGGAGGGAGCTGTGCTAAGTACAAAGTAAGAGGATAAGGTCTCTGGCCCCAAGATTGGACAACTGAGGTGGTGCCCACCTTGGGGTGAGCAGTGGCAGGTTGTATCTGAGTCTATTGTCGTCTGCGCCTGCCCACCCCACCCGAGACGCATCTGAGATTCTGATTTGCTAGGTCCTGAGTGAGGTCCTGGCATGCGGAGTTTGACAAAACTTCTAGGGTAATTCTGATTACACCCTTGGATTATGAAGCATGGCTCCAGTGATCTCCCCAGAATCCGATAGAACTCCCCTCCTTTTGTGTTCTTCACCCAAACCAGAGAGTTATCCAAAGGCGGCCAGTGCCTGACTTGGACCACAAGAAAATCATGCCCGTGGCTGTGAGAATCTGCCCATTCCTGAAGGGTTGTTTCCAGTCACAGGGGCAGGCCTACTCTGGCCCCCAACCAACTCTGGCCATACGCCTCTCTGCTGTACTTGATCCTGGGCTGTTTTGGGCCCCCTGTGCTGAACTTTCCTGGGCACCCGACCTCTATACTTGGCTGTAAAATCCTGTCTTCTGGTGCTGACTTTGCAGTTACACCTCTCATGCCTGTCCAATTTCCCTCATTAGTCAAATGGAGACCCAGGGCACCCAGGCCACGGAGGGCAGACTCTTGGGCACCTGGACTGAGCAATTGCTTTCCTGGGGGCTGAGGTGTATGGAGCTGACCAAGCAGTCAGAAAAGAAGCCCTCAGGAAAGTGTTAAATCCCAAAGGGGCAGTTGGGCAGGAGGACTCAGCCACACAGAGGCTAGACAGGGAGGAAGAACTCAGCATGACACCCCCCAAGAAAAAGTGGGCTCTGGCAACAGGCAGAGCTCGAATGTGGGTGGGGTGGGAGGGGACACGTTCTTTTTATCAAGTGCCCACAGGTGTGGGAGGGGTGTGAGAGGACAGATAGAGGCCTGACCGGAAAGCAGGCCTCAGAAAGGACACAGCCCCACCTGCCACTGCAGAGGAGAGGCTTCCTCTCCTCCCCGGCTGCCTTCTTCCCCCTGCTCCCAGCCCAGGCCCCTCCCGCTCTGCCTATCCAGGACTAAGCAGGACTAAGCTCTGGTGACCCATAGACAGCCACAGACATCACAAAAATACTGTCTTTGAGTGATGGGCAATAGAGTTTATCAGGCAAAGGCCATTGCCAGCTGGTGAATTCTGGTTTGTCTTAATCTCTGTTGTCATGTCTGATCTGATATGGATATGACATTCTGCCTTGTGGGGCTGACATTGGGGACAAGTCGGAGACAGTATATTCCATGCACTGTAATTACGTTTAAATTTTGCACGTGGAACATTTGGCCCAACCCACCCTGGTTCAGGCTCCCTAAATCTCTTGAACTGATAAATAGAGTCAATTCATAACTCCTCACTTAAACTAATGAGCTTTGTAAGTACCGACAAAACCAAGAACATGAATTTGCTAGTTTTATTTTTCCTAGTTGTGGCTCTTTACTATATCTTGACTTTAACTTTTTGTTGTGTATCATGTGTTTGTTCATTCAGCTTTTAGCAAAGCCCTGTTAATGTGGGACCACCTGGCCCCAAACTACACCTCCTGTTCCATCTCCCATGCATCCCTGTCATGTCCCCCACCCCACCGCTCACACCCGCCGTCTTGCACACTCGACGTGTAAGCAAACAGACACAGTCTCTGTCCATGGCGTTGCTCAGTCAGGTGAGGGTGACAGCTATGCATCAATTGTCCCAAGGTGATGAAGGCTTTAGTAGCATTTGGCCCGGGTCTTGAAGGACACAGAGCCGGTCATCAAGGACAGTTCTGCAGAGGCAACAGGTGCCAAGGGACCGGGGAATGGTGTGGTCTGGAGAGGGTATGCCCCCACGACAGGGAGTAAGCGGTAAGAGGGCAGCTGGAGAGGAGTGCTTTGGGCTGGTCCTGATCAGGACATTCTTGCCATTCTGCCTGCCAGATTAATGGGACCAGATTTCCAGTTCACATGTGTCCAGCCACCCTCATGGCTTACTGCTAAAATAGAAAACTCCGACCGTTGTTCTTGGGAGACAGGGAGGGAGTTGGTTTAGGGTGTTTATTTCTCTTCCTTTTGACGTTAAAGCAAACCACATTTAACTGCTGCCCGGGTCCCTGTTCAGGTGCGCGGCAGTCCTGGCAGCACCTGGGTCCCATCCCTGGCATGGCCCGGCCACGACAGAGACTGATGGCGGAGGCCTCAGGAAGCTCTGCAGCCCAGGGCTAAAAATAGGTGAGCAAAGAAGCACAGACTCAGGGATAAATGCTCTTACCAGGCCCCAGGAAAGCCAGCTGTATCAAGTTCAGGCTTCCTCCTGGCCAAGCCACAGGGTCGTGAGAGACTTCCCATCTTGGCTTCTGGAGCTGGGAAAGGGGAGGAGGAAGTGGAGAGGCAGGATGTGGTGGTGGGGCTGTGCTGCCTGGAGAGCCAGAGCTCAGAGCAGAAATCCTCCTAAGGACTCTCTGAATGGTGCTAGTCAGTTTAAACACACACACACACACACACACACACACACACACACACACA